>NC_138893.1:12411433-12913221 GCF_965194825.1 Balaenoptera physalus
GCAGCACTATTTACAATAGCCAAGACATGGAAACAACCTAAATGTCCACTGACAGATGAATGGATAAAGAAGATGTGGTACATATACACAATGGAATATTACTCAGCCATAAAAAAGAACGAAATAATGCCACTTGCAGCAACATGGATGGACCTAGCGATTATCACACTAAGTGAAGTCAGTCAGAAAGACAGATATCATATGATATCACTTATATGTGGAATCTAAAATATGGCACAGATGAACTTAGCTACACAGCAGCAACAGACTCACAGACATAGAGAACAGACCTGTGGTTGCCAAGGGGGAGAGGGAGTGGGGGAGGGTCGGATTGGGAGTTTGGGGTTAGCAGATGCAAACTATTACATAAAGGATGGATAAACAACAAGGTCCTAGTGTACAAAACAGGGAACTATATTCAATAACCTGGGATAAAACATAATGGAAAAGAATGTAAAGAAGAATGTATATATGTGTATAATGGTGTCACTTTGCTGTACAGCAGAAATAAGTGCAACATTGTAACTCAACTATATTTCAATAAAAAATAAAAAACAAAAACAAAATAAAGGCTCTCACCAGCCTAAATGTGGTTTCTAAAACTTTCAGCTTACTTTAGTTGGTTATTCCAATTGCCAATAATAAAACCTGTCTCTCTATGATATCCTTTTTTTTTGTTGCCTAGTTACTTTAACTTTGTTTCTTTCCTTTCTTTCTTTCTTTTTTAAGTATAAAGGAAAAACCTTAATTCCTTTTCCTTTCTTTGTCCCCAGTAAAATACATGAGATGGGAGAAAAAATTCTGCTTCAGAAAAGAAACCCATGACCTTGACTGGATAGGAACCTGCAGCCTGGGAAATTTTCCTACCTAGAATGTGAAAGTCTGGGTTTGGTAATCAAAGTATAAAATATTGGAAGAGTCTGCTTTTCTTTCTTTTTTAATTAAAAAAAAAAAGAGATTCAAGTTCTTATTCCGGTCAGTACACGATTTCTTATATAATCCTGCAGACAGACATCAAGGCCGTATGTGCACACTGCTCTCCTAGGATTGTCTGCTCTAAGCAAGGTAAGTGAAAATCAATTCTTTATATGGATCCAGTACCCAAAGCCAGAGTCATCATCTGGAATTTCATTGGAAGTATTTCACTTGCTTCTTGAACATTTAAGTAGAGAGGTAGGTATTTGATGGGAAAAGAACTAGAGAGAAAAATGTCATGTTTCCTGACTGTTTCCACGCAAGACAACAGGCACAAGAGTCCCCAGTGCAGGGAACGAGAGAAAGTTCCAAGAGGAAGAAATCAGGAAGAAAGGTGAGGGGAGCAGGCGGGGGGGCGAAGCCAAGGAGCAGGTGGGCTCGGAGGAGCACCAGCCGCCACCAGCACAGTGCAACACCCCGCCGGCCCTGGGAGTCAGACGCTGCCCTCAGCAGGCACACCTGACCGTTCCAGCAGCCCTGGGCACCTGCCAAAGCCCTCACCGCCCCTTTTAGCTGAGCCCTGAATGAGCAGAGAGGCCAAGCTAGCCGGCCAACCACAGAAACAGCAGTGCCAAGGGCGGAAGGCTGGTGGGCCGGGCACGAGGGCGGCAGGCTGAGCCGGCAGGCGGGAGGACAGGGAGGAGGATGGAGGGCAGGCGGCCCGGACAGCGCTGGCCTTCCGGGCCACAGGGAGGACCTTGGACTTGATGGCTGGTACCAAAGTTGATAAAGAATTGTCCAGGGCTTCCCTGGTGGCGCAGTGGTTGAGAATCTGCCTGTTAATGCGGGGGACACGGGTTCGAGCCCTGGTCTGGGAGGATCCTGCATGCCGCGGAGCAGCTGGGCCCGTGAGCCACAACTACTGAGCCTGCGCGTCTGGAGCCTGTGCCCCACAACGGGAGGGGCCGCGATAGCGAAAGGCCCGCGCACCGCGATTAAGAGCAGTCCGCACACCGCGATGAAGAGCGGTCCGCGCACCGCGATGAAGAGTGGCCCCCGCTTGCCGCAACTAGAGAAAGCCCTCGCACGAACCGAAGACCCAACACAGGCAAAAATAAATAATAAATAAATAAATAATAAAAGTAGCTATAAAATTAGAAAAAAAAAAAAAAATTGCCTCTTGAGACAGGTCCATACTCTTCAGTTTTCACAACAGTATTATAAATCAGTGGTGTAAGTCTATCATAGATGATATAAAACCCACATTCCTTAATATGCTCCACAAAAACCCCGGATCATGTGACTCTACCCAGCTCACCCACCACACCTCCTCCTCCACCTGCTCCTGCCCAGGTCCCCCAGCCTCGGTGTCTCTGCTTCTGTCATCCATGACGTTCTCCCCAGACCCCCCCATACAACACCCCAATACTCCCTCCCGGAAGTGATGGTGCCCTCCCATTTTTTCATTTCATCCAAATGTCACCTCCTCAGAGCTCTTTCCTGGTCACCAGATCTAAAGTCAGCTCCTCTTTCTTCTCTCACAGCATCCTGCTTTTCTTCTTGGCAGCATTTATGACAATTATATGTTTATTTGTTTAATGTCTACATTTCCCACTAGAATGAGAGCTTTGAGAGAGTAGAAAACAGGTTTTGTTCCTGACTGTATATCTGGGATTTGATAAATATTTGATGAATGAATGCAAAAAACAAGTAATATATAATCAACAAAACCAAAAGTTGGTTCTTTGAAAAGAGCAACTAAATTGACAAACCTGAGGATTAACCAAGATGGTGGAGTAGAAGGACGTGCTCTCACTCCCTCTTGCGAGAGCACCAGAATCACAACTGGCTGCTGGATAATCATCGACAGGAAGACACTGGAACTCACCAAGGAGGATATCCCACGTCCAAGGACAGAGGAGAAGCCACAGTGAGACGGTAGGAGGGGCGCAATCAGAGAAAAATCAAATCCCATAACTGCTGGGTGGGTGACTCACAGACTGGCGAACACTTATACCACAGAAGTCCACCCACTGGAGTGAAGCTTCTGAGCCCCACGTCAGGCTTCCCAACCTGGGGGTCCGGCAACAGGAGGAGGAATTCCTAGAGAATCAGTCTTTGAAGCCTAGTGGGAATTGATTGCAGGACTTTGACAGGACTGGGGGAAACAGAGACCCCACTCTTGGAGGGCACACACAAAGTAGTGTGCGCATCGAGACCCAGGGGAAGGAGCAGTGACCCTGGGGGAGACTGAACCAGACCTACCTGCTGGTGCTGGGGGGTCTCCTGCAGAGGCGGGAGGTGGCTCTGTTTCACCGTGGGGACAAGGACACTGGCAGCGGAGGTTCTGGGAAGTGCTCCTTGGCATGAGCCCTCCTAGAGTCGGCCATTAACCCCATCAAAGAGCCCAGGTAGGCTCCAGTGTTGAGTTGCCTCAGGCAAAACAACCAACAGGGAGGGAACCCAGCCCCACCCATCAACAGTCAAGTGGATTAAAGTGTTATGGAGCTCTGTCTGACACAGCAACAGTCAGCTCTACCCACCACCAGAGCCTCCCATCAAGCCTCTTAGATAGCCTCAACCACCAGAGGACAGACAGCAGAAGCAAGAAGAACTACAATCCTGCAGCCTGTGGACCAAAAACCACAGTTACAGAAAGAGAGACAAGATGAAAAGGCAGAGGGCTATATATCAGATGAAGGAACAAGAAAAAACCCCAGAAAAACAACTAAATGAAGTGGAGATAGGCAACCTTCCAGAAAAAGAATTCAGAATAATGATAGTGAAGATGATCCAGGACCTCGGAATAAGAATGGAGGCAAAGATCGAGAAGATGCAAGAAATGTTTAACAAAGACTTAGAAGAATTAAAGAACAAACAAACAGAGATGACCAATACAATAACTGAAATGAAAACTACACTAGAAGGAATCAATAGCAGAATAACTGAGGCAGAAGAACGGATAAGTGACCTGGAAGACAGAATGGTGGAATTCACTGCTGCGGAACAGACTAAAGAAAAAAGAATGAAAAGAAATGAAGACAGCCTAAGAGACCTCTGGGACAACATTAAACGCAACAACATTCGCATTATAGGGGTCCCAGAAGGAGAAGAGAGAGAGAAAGGGCCAGAGAAAATATTTGAAGAGATTATAGTCGAAAACTTCCCTAACATGGGAAAGGAAATAGCCACCCAAGTCCAGGAAGTACAGAGAGTCCCATACAGGATAAACCCAAGGAGAAACACACCGAGACACATAGTAATCAAAATGGCAAAAATTAAAGAAAAAGAAAAATTATTGAAAGCAGCAAGGGAAAAACGACAAATAACATACAAGGGAACTCCCATAAGGTTAACAGCTGATTTCTCAGCAGAAACTCTACAAGCCAGAAGGGAGTGGCATGATATACTTAAAGTGATGAAAGGGAAGAACCTACAACCAAGATTACTTTACCCGGCAAGGATCTCATTTAGATTTGATGGAGAAATCAAAAGCTTTACAGACAAGCAAAAGCTAAGAAAATTCAGCACCACCAAACCAGCTCTACAACAAATGCTAAAGGAACTTCTCTAAGTGGGAAACACAAGAGAAGAAAAGGACCTACAAAAACAAACCCAAAACAATTAAGAAAATGATCATAGAAACATACATATCGATAATTACCTTAAACGTGAATGGATTAAATGCTCCAACCAAAAGACACAGGCTTGCTGAATGGATACAAAAACAAGACCCATATATATGCTGTCTACAAGAGACCCACTTCAGACCTAGGGACACATACAGACTGAAAGTGAGGGGATGGAAAAAGATATTCCATGCAAATGGAAATCAAAAGAAAGCTGGAGTAGCTATACTCATATCAGATAAAATAGACTTTAAAGTAAAGAATGTTACAAGAGACAAAGAAGGACACTACATAATGATCAAGGGATCAATCCAAGAAGCAGATATAACAATTATAAATATATATGCACCCAACATAGGAGCACCTCAATACATAAGGCAACTGCTAACAGCCATAAAAGAGGAAATTGACAGTAACACAATAATAGTGGGGGACTTTAACACCTCACTTACACCAATGGACAGATCATCCAAAATGAAAATAAAAAAGGAAACAGAAGTTTTAAATGACACAATAGACCAGATAGATTTAATTGATATTTATAGGACATTCCATCCAAAAACAGCAGATTACATGTTCTTCTCAAGTGCGCACGGAACATTCTCCAGGATAGATCACATCTTGGGTCACAAATCAAGCCTCAGTAAATTTAAGAAAATTGAAATCATATGAAGCATCTTTTCTGACCACAATGGTATGAGATTAGAAATGAATTACAGGGAAAAAAACGTAAAAAAGACAAACACATGGAGGCTAAACAGTATGTTACTAAATAACCAAGAGATCACTGAAGAGATCAAAGAAGAAATCAAAAAATACCTAGAGACAAATGACAATGAAAACACGACAACCCAAAACCTATGGGATGCAGCAAAAGCAGTTCTAAGAGGGAAGTTTATAGCTATACAAGCCTACCTCAAGAAACAAGAAAAATCTCAAGTAAACAATCTAACCTTACACCTAAAGAAACTAGAGAAAGAAGAACAAACAAAACCCAAAGTTAGCAGAAGGAAAGAAATCATAAAGATCAGAGCAGAAATAAATGAAATAGAAACAAAGAAAACAATAGCAAAGATCAATAAAACTAAAAGTTGGTTCTTTGAGAAGATAAACAAAATTGATAAGCCATTAGCCAGACTCATCAAGAAAAAGAGGGAGAGGACTCAAATCAATAAAATCAGAAATGAAAAAGGAGAGGTTACAACAGACACCGCAGAAATACAAAGCCTCCTAAGAGACTACTACAAGCAACGTTATGCCAATAAAATGGACAACCTGGAAGAAATGGACAAATTCTTAGAAAGGTATAACCTTCCAAGACTGAACCAGGAAGAAACAGAAAATATGAACAGACCAATCACAAGCAATGAAATTGAAACTGTGATTAAAAATCTTCCAACAAACAAAAGTCCAGGACCAGATGGCTTCACAGGTGAATTCTATCAAACATTTAGAAAAGAGCTAACACCTATCCTTCTCAAACTCTTCCAAAAAATTGCAGAGGAAGGAACACTCCCAAACTCATTCTATGAGGCCACCATCACCCTGATACCAAAACCAGACAAAGACACTACAAAGAAAGAAAATTACAGACCGATATCACTGATGAATATAGATGCAAAAATCCTCAATAAAAAACTAGCAAACAGAATCCAACAACACATTAAAAGGATCATACACCATGATCAAGTGGGATTTATCCCAGGGATGCAAGGATCCTTCAATATACGCAAATCAATCAATGTGATACACCATATTAACAAACTGAAGAAGAAAAACCATATGATCATCTCAATAGATGCAGAAAAAGCTTTTGACAAAATTCAACACCCATTTATGATAAAAACTCTCCAGAAAGTGGGCATAGAGGGAACCTACCTCAACATAATAAAGGCCATATATGACAAACCCACAGCAAACATCATTCTCAATGGTGAAAAACTGAAAGCATTTCCTCTAAGATCAGGAACGAGACAAGGATGTCCACTCTCACCACTATTATTCAACATAGTTCTGGAAGTCTTAGCCACGGCAATCAGAGAAGAAAAAGAAATAAAAGGAATACAAATTGGAAAAGAAGAATAAAACTGTCACTGTTTGCGGATGACATGATATTATACATAGAGAATCCTAAAACCGCCACCAGAAAACTGCTAGAGCTAATTAATGAATACGGTAAAGTTGCAGGATACAAAATTAATGCACAGAAATCTCTTGCATTCCTATACACTAATGATGAAAAATCTGAAAGAGAAATTATGGAAACACTCCCATTTACCATTGCAACAAAAAGAATAAAATACCTAGGAATAAACCTACCTAGGGAGACAAAAGACCTGTATGCAGAAAACTATACGACACTGATGAAAGAAATTAAAGATGATACCAACAGATGGAGAGATATACCATGTTCTCGGATTGGAAGAATCAACATTGTGAAAATGAGTATACTACCCAAAGCAATCTACAGATTCAATGCAATCCCTATCAAATTACCAATGGCATTTTTTACGGAACTAGAACAAATCATCTTAAAATTTGTATGGAGACACAAAAGACCCCGAATAGCCAAAGCAGTCTTGAGGGAAAAAAACGGAGCTGGAGGAATCAAACTCCCTGACTTCAGACTATACTACAAAGCTACAGTAATCAAGACAATATGGTACTGGCACAAAAACAGAAACATAGATCAATGGAACAAGATAGAAAGCCCAGAGATAAACCCACGCACCTATGGTCAACTAATCTGTGACAAAGGAGGCAAAGATATACAATGGAGAAAAGACAGTCTCTTCAATAAGTGGTGCTGGGAAAACTGGACAGCTACATGTAAAAGAATGAAATTAGAATACTCCCTAACACCATACACAAAAATAAACTCAAAATGGATTCGAGACCTAAATGTAAGACTGGACACTATAAAACTCTTAGAGGAAAACATAGGAAGAACACTCTTTGACATAAATCACAGCAAGATATTTTTTGATCCACCTCCTAGAGTAATGGAAATAAAAACAAAAATAAACAAATGGGACCTAATGAAACTTCAAAGCTTTTGCACAGCAAAGGAAACCATAAACAAGACGAAAAGACAACCCTCAGAATGGGAGAAAATATTTGCAAACGAATCAACAGACAAAGGATTAATCTCCAAAATATATAAACAGCTCATTCAGCTCAATATTAAAGAAACAAACACCCCAATCCAAAAATGGGCAGAAGACCTAAATAGACATTTCTCCAAAGAAGACATACAGACGGCCACGAAGCACATGAAAAGATGCTCAACATCACTAATCATTAGAGAAATGCAAGTCAAAACTACAATGAGGTATCACCTCACACCAGTTAGAATGGGAATGTTCAGAAAATCTACAAACAACAAATGCTGGCGAGGGTGTGGAGAAAAGGGAACCCTCTTGCACTGTTGGTGGGAATGTAAATTGATACAGCCACTATGGAGAACAATATGGAGGTTCCTTAAAAAACTAAAAATAGAATTACCATATGACCCAGCAATCCCACTACTGGGCATATACCCAGAGAAAACCGTAATTCAAAAAGACACATGCACCCGAATGTTCATTGCAGCACTATTTACAATAGCCAGGTCATGGAAGCAACCTAAATGCCCATCGACAGACGAATGGATAAAGAAGATGTGGTACATATATACAATGGAATATTACTCAGCCATAAAACGGAACGAAATTGAGTCATTTGTTGAGACGTGGATGGATCTAGAGACTGTCATACAGAGTGAAGTAAGTCAGAAAGAGAAAAACAAATATCGTATATTAACGCATGTATGTGGAACCTAGAAAAATGGTACAGATGAGCCAGTTTGCAGGGCAGAAGTTGAGACACAGATGTAGAGAATGGACATATGGACACCAAGGGGGGAAAACTGCGGTGAGGTGGGGATGGTGGTGTGCTGAATTGGGCGATTGGGATTGACATGTATACACTGATGTGTATAAAACTGATGCCTAATAAGAACCTGCAGTATAAAAAAACAAACAAACAAAACAACTAATACTAAACTTTCATTGGGTTATTTGTATGGAAATATGTTAATATAAATGTTTCAGACATTACATGAAATTTCTAAAAATCTTATATGTTCTGGTATAATGTTATAAGTCATAATCCTAGTTATTACCTTAAAATGTATATCTCAGAAATAACTAATTTTCTTGTCAACTGCATTATTATGAACTTTCATCAAATTTTTAACTGTGGTCATTTTTAAGTCTTTTGTCATTTACAGACAGTTCTGGGTGTACTCTGATGCTTTTGCAAATATGTTCCTATAAAAGGGTTTCATCTTTAAGAAATTCATGGAAAAGACTCTGACAAGTACAGGTTTCTGGTAACTGACTGTACTGCTGAACTGAATGAATAAGCATTTTCAGAACTCTAATGAAAAACTGATGAACTCATAAAAGTGCTAACAAAAGATCAAGATGAAAAAAAAATTTAATTACATGGGACTGAGTGAACTGATGAGGATGAGTATACTTTTTGTGACTTTCTGTCTGAATTAAAAAAAAAAAAATCCAACAAGGACTCAGAGGCAAAGAATATACAAATCAATTTTCACTGCAAAGTAAAGGAGCTGTTACAGTGGAGGATTACTGGACTGAATGTCAATATTATGACATAGTATGAGTGTGTTTCGTGTTTGGTAATTGCAATCATTGTTGCTTTTGTTGTGGTCATCCATGTACAATGCTTGGTGTCAGTCTATTTATCTCTTGTAAAAATAAAATACAGTGTGTGTGTGTGAAAAAAAAAATAAATAAATAAAAAAATAAAATGTAAAAGGCACTGGCTTTACATTAGTCCCTAAACAAAAAAAAATTAAAATAAAATAAATTGACAAACCTTTAACTATTACTGAAGTCCAAAAAGAGAGGACTTAAATAATCAAAATGCATGAAAGAAGGGAAAATACCACAGACCTTACAAAATAAAAAGGATTACAGGGGAATATATGAACAACCGTATGCCAACGAATTAGATAACTTACTATCTAATGACATGGACCAATAAATTCCTAAAAGACACACATTACCACAACTGATTCAACATGAAATAAAAAATCAGCAGACCTATAACAAGTAAAGAAATTGAATTCATAATTAAAAAGCTTCCCATGAAGAAAAACCCAGGCCCACATGGTTTCACTGGTGAATTCTATCAAACATTCCAAGAAAAATTAATACCAATCTTTTACAAACTCTTCCAAAAACTAGAAGAGGAAGGAATACTGCCTAACTCATTCTACAAGACCACAATTACCCTGATATCAAAATTAGACAAAGATACTACAAGAAAAGAGAGCTACGGTTCACATCCCTTATGAATGTAGATGCAGAAATCCTCAACAAAATACTAGCAAACAGAATCCGGCAACATATAAAAGAAATATACATATGCCATGACCAAGAGGGATTTATTTCAAGAAAACAAAGTTGGTTTAGCATCCAAATATGAATGTAATATACTATATTAATATAACATAGGATAAAAATCACATAATCACCACTATAAATGCAGAAAAAGGATCTGACAAAACCCAACACTTCTTCACTTTAAAAAACAAATGTTAAACCACAAACTAGAAACAGAAAGGAACTTCCTCAACCTGGTGTTAGCCGTCCACAAACAAGCTACACCTAACATCATACTTGATGGTGGGGGCCTGAATGCTTTCTTCCTGAGATCAGGAACAAGACCAGGAGGTCCACTTTCGACACTTCTATTCATCACTGAACTGAGCTTCTGGCTGAGGCAATCAGGAAAGAAAACAAAATAAAAGGCATCCAAAGTGGACAGGAAAAAGTAAAATTATCCCCATTTGCAGATGATATCATTTTGTAAATAGAAAATTCTAAGGAATTCATTAAAGAACTATTAGTTTGACAAGGTTGCAGGATACAAGATCTACACACAAAAATCAACAGTATTTCTAAATATTAGTAATGAACATTCCAAAAATAAAATTAGGAAAATAATTCCATTTACAATAGCATCAAAAAGTATAAAATAGTAAGGTATAAATTTTTTAAAAAGAAGCATAAGACTTATATGCTGGAAACTACAAAACAACAAGACTGAATGAAATTAAAGACACTCTAAGTAAATAAAAAGACATGTCATGTTCATGGATCTAAAGATTTAATATTGTTAAGATAGCAATACTCCCCAAATTGATTTATAGATTCAATACAATCTCTATCAAAATTCTAGCTTCAGTAATCAAACAGTGTGCTTCTGATATAAGAATAGGTAGAACTGACATGAGGATAAACAGAATAGAATTGAAAATCTAAAATCAATCCTTATACTCATGGTCAATTGATCTCTAAGAGTGCCAAGACAATTAAATGGAAAAAGAATAGTCTTGTCAACAAATGGTTCTGAAACAACTGGATATTTATATGCAAAAGAATGACTTTCAGGGCTTCCCTGGTGGTGCAGTGGTTGAGAATCTGCCTGCCAATGCAGGGGACACGGGTTCGAGCCCTGGTCTGGGAAGATCCCACATGCCGCGGAGCAACTGGGCCCATGAGCCACAACTACTGAGCCTGCGCGTCTGGAGCCTGTGCTCCGCAACAAGAGAGGCCGCGACAGTGAGAGGTCCGTGCACCGTGATGAAGAGTGGCCCCTGCTTGCCGCAAGTGGAGAAAGCCCTCGCAAGAAATGAAGACCCAACACAGCCAAAAATAAATAAATAAATAAATAAATTTTAAAAAGAAAAAAAAAAGAATGACTTTCGATCCACACCTTACATCATATACAAGAATCAATTCAAAACAGACCACAGGCCTAAATGCATGAGTAAAACTATAAAACTCTTGGAAGAACACATGAGAGTTAATCTTCCTGAAACTGTGTTAGTAAAGCCTTCTTTGGTAAAGCACCAAAAGCACAAACAACATAAGAAAAATAGATAAACTGGACTTTTCAAAAATAAGAACATTTGTGGCCTTTCCTGGTGGTCCAGTGGTTAAGACTCTGTACTTCTACTGCAGGGGGCACGGGTTCAATCCCTGGTTGGGGAAGTTTTGCATGCCGCACCGTACAGCCAAAAAAATAAAAAATAAAAAAATAAATAAAAACATTTGTGTCATCACATCAAGAAAGTAAAGACAACTACAGAGTTGATGAATACAGTCGTCCCTGGGTATCCACAGGGCACTGGTTCCAGGGTCCTCCCACACACACCAATTCCGCGGATGCTCAAGTCCCTCGGATAAAATGGCACAATGGTCCTCCATATCCATGGAACCCATGGATACGGAGAGCCAACTGTATACCTGCATATCATATACAAATGGCCAATAAGTACATGAAAAGATGCTCAACATCAATAGGTCAATAGGGAAATGCAAATGAAAACACAATGTGATACTGCTTCACACCTACTAGAAGGGATACAGTTACAAAGACAGTAACAATTAGCAAGGACGTGGAGAAACTGAAACTGTCATCCATTGCTGGTGGGAATGTAAAATGGCACAGCTAGTTTGGAAACACCCTAGTAATTTCTCAAAAAGTTATATATAGAACTACCTCATGACCCAGCATTTCCACTCGTAGGTATATACTCAAGAGACCTAAAAACAGATGTCTACCCAAAAACTTGTACACAATTGTTCAGGGCAGATTATTCATAATAGCCAAAAAGTAGAAACTTATCCAAATGGTCATCAGCTGAAGAATAGATAAATAAAATATGGTATATCCATATAATGGAATATTACACAGCCATAAAAAGGAACGAAGCACTGATATGCACTGTGATGTGGATAAACCCTGTAAATATCATGCCAAGTGAAATAAGCTAGTCACAAAAAGACCACATATTGTATCATTCCCTTTCTAGGAAACATCCAGAATAGTCAAATCTACAGACAAAAAAGCAGGGTAGTGCTTGCCAGGGGCTGGGGATACACAGCAATGGAGACTGCTTAATGGGTATGGGGTTTCTTTTCAGGATGACAAAAATGTTCTAAAATTAGGCTGTGTTAACTGGTTGCACAATCCTATGAATACATGAGAAAAAAATGAACTGTATATTTTAAATGGGTGAATTGTATGGTATGTGAATTATATCTCAATAAAGCTGTTTAAAAAAATAACAGGTAATACAGTGATATAATGTGTTAGGTGCTTACCACTATGTTCATATGACATTTTACCTTCCTAAATGTTTATTTGCTGTGCTGTGAAAACAGGGTTAAGATATAAACAAGGGGAAAGCAGAGGAAAGACTTATCTTTGGGGACCATGGTAGCTAGGCATCAGAGCCCTCCCAATGTAAAATACTTACATATGCTGAATTTCTGTAACAAGGAGTTTACATGTAGTTCAGAGTGACAGTAAATTATGTGGCATATCCTTACTAAGGCTCCATCAATTGAAGACTTTTAAGCTGTAAATGCAAAACTGGCCTCTCTATAAGAGCGAAAGCCACTCTGTTCCCAGGGCCAGCAATTCCCACAAAGCACGGAGAACAGACGGGCTCAAAAACCAGAAACACACACTCACATTCCTCAAGACCGGAAGCGTCAGCCGCTCGAAGGAAGTCAGATCCACCACATACTGCCCAACGCAGCACTCACGCTTTCCAGGCGGAAGCTCTGACCTGAAAGAAAAGATAGTACATCCTTTGTTGAAAGACACCTCTACTGATTTCTGGTTTTTAGCTGCCCCACTGAGCCTCTGGCCTTCTGCGTGTGCTAAACCATCCTTAAAAATCACCCACACAGAAAGTGGCAGTGAGCAAAGCTGATCTGATTCCACATCCTCTCCTGAGAGCAGGGCTAACACCGGTGGGCACACCACCACCCATGGCCCGGCAGTTGCCTTCAGGGAGCTGGCGCGTCACCTATCTTAGAAGAGTGACATGAGAAACGGGGCTGCGAAGTACCAAGTGAGAAGAGCTTACTACTCAGTGGGGAACGTTCTAAGTGGAATACGATTATTTTCAACTTTGTTTTTCATGTGATGATTTCAACCTCTGTTTTCTTTTTCCAAGAAATCCCTAAAGGCTCAGGATTCTTCAAGATAGAAGAGATCACCTGGCTCAGCCCTGGGCCCAGGGAGAATAAAACACCGCGGAAATGAAGCTGCAGTACCCAATCCTGGATAAAGGTCCGCGGGCGCCGGACAACGTGACAACATCGAACCCTATTCTTCTTCCTCCCTGTCTGACTTCTTCGGTATAAAACCCGTCGACAGGCACGCCAGAGGACTTTAAAACTTCACTGGCTTTCTGGATCAACGTTGTTTTCCCAACCCCTTAAAAAAAAAAAAAAAAACCATTAGGAACCACTGCTTTGTTAGAGCACAGGAATCACCAGGAGGAAATAGGCTGCAAATGGATTTTATGAATGTTACCTTCACTTAATTTTGACTGCTCCAGCTGTTAACACTCTTTAATTTCAAGTAGAAACAAGCATAATAGAAATATGAATGGTATCTTGAAGTTTATTTTAAAATTCTGAAACAGTATTGGTTTTGTCACATACACAATCCCAGAACCAGTTGAGTGGTTTTCTGATAACAATCTCAAGTGCAATTTACATCCTAGGAGACAAGCTTCTACTTCCTCCTAGGTTTACTCTCCTTGGGGGAGCAAACGTTATCCCCTAGAAAGAAAAGCTGGTCAAGCTTCGGTCAAAGGCTGCACGCTTTAAGTTAGGATTTTAAGACACTCTGGACCTACGTTTAACAGTGGGAACATCACTTCATTCCTCCATGAACTTACATTGTATGTGTCCCAAAAACGGGACTCTTAAATACCACAAACACCACTAGAAATGGCAGTTTTTCAACTTTTTCCACAAGAGCAATCCCATCAGGTTGGCCACCCCTTCCATCACCCCTTGGAGTGTTCCTAAGCATTCCTTCGGCTTGCCCACAGCCCCTTCCCAGATTATAGCCTGTGCGCTTCCACCCGCCCAACCTCCCCTCCCAGGACCCCTTCCTTTCCTTCCGGCCCGACCCCTGGGCTACTCTGATGAACTCTTGGGTGTTTACAAGCAACATAATGATACTAATCACTGACACTGTGGAGCCAGGCCCTGGTCTCACGTGCCTCGCAAGCATTTTGTTGGTTAAATTCTCACAACCACCCTCTGAAGCAGTCACCATCCTTGTCCCTATTTTACAGATGAAGAAACTGAGGCACAGAGAGGTTAGGTAACTTGTCCACGGTTACACACCTAGGAAGGACCATACATTTTAACAGGGGCCTTCATCTGCCACCATGACTTTGTTTGTATGAGACTTGCTCCCATACAGATTAAAGTCAATGGCATCATGATTACCAAAAAAGGGGGATAAGAAGGTCTGTAACAGAGCTATTCTGAAATACAACAGGGTTGCAAATCATATTATTTCTGTGGCTGCCCAGAGTCATCAGGGATCCCCAAGGAGCCTTTTAACCTTCCTTGAAATAAAATACGATCTGTCATTTAAAGCATCTCTCCTCCAAACTTCACACTAGCAAACGATGGCATCTGGTCTTCTGGAACGTGAGCGGCAGCCCACGCTCACGTGACTAGGAGAGAACTACAAAGGGTCGTGACCCCAGCTCTGCCCTTCCGTAACTGCCGCTTTAGGAGTCGCTGAAGAATCTGCTTAACGCTGGCAAGTGGCCTTGGTGGATGTGTAAGCTGGGACTTTCCTGAAGGGCCATTTCTACCACAGTACACAGCAATGCCACAGCTAGGAATCCATCCTCAGCAATGAATCTGACAACAGTACAGAGATACAAGAAACCGGACGTTCACTTCAGCGTTCTTCGTAATTGTGCAAAACACAGAAACAATTTAATGTTGATCTGTAATGCTGACTGTTAAATTATGGTATCATGTGTGTAATGACACAAACATACAGGAATCTCATGCAGCCATTATTAAAGAGAATACTCTTTACCTATGGAAACAGTTTACTGGTTAGCATGGAAAACAGACCACAGTGTATTAAAATAATATATGGAGAAAAAGATGGTTAAGAAATAGCAGATGAAACATAGTAGTATTTTTTAAAGGCCGTTATATTTTTTAAAGGCCACAAATAAAAAATGTTGGTGGGGATGTAGAGAAAAGGGAACCCTTGTACACTATTGATGTGAACGTAAATTGGTGTAACCACTGTGGAAAACAGTATGGAGGTTCCTCAAAAAACTAAAAACAGAACTACCATATGATCCAGCAATTCCACTCCTGGGTATATACCCAAAGAAAACAAAAACACTAATTTGAAAAGATAAATGTACCCCAATGTTCATAGCAGAATTATTTACAATAGCCAAGATATGGAAGCAACCTAAGTTTCCATCAACAGATGAATGGATAAAGAAGATGTGGTACATATATACAATGGAATATTAGTCATAAAAAAGAATGAAATTTTGCCATCTGCAGCAACATGGATGGACCTGGAGGGTATTACGCTTACTGAAATAAGTCAGACAGAGAAAGACAAATACTGTATGTTATCACTTATATATGGAATCTAAAAAATAAAACAAACTAGTGAATATAACAAAAAAGAAAGATATAAAGAACAAACTAGTGGTTACCAGTGGGGAGAGGGAAGGTAGGAGGGGCAAGACAGGGGATTAACAGGCAAAAACTACTGTGTATAAAATAAATAACCTGCAAGGATACATTGTACAGCACAGAGAATATAGCCAATATTTTATAATAACTATAAATGGAGTATAATCTTTAAAAACTGTGAATAACTATGTTGTACACCTGAAACTTATATAATATTGTAAATCAACTACACCTCAATTTAAAAAAAAAGTGAAGTATGCATATGTTTATAGAAGAAAATGTCGAGAAGAACACAGAAAGGTTTATAGCATTTATTTCTGTATGTTGGAAACCCATGTGATTTTCACTCTTTAAAATTTTCTTGATTTCATTTTTTTTTTTTTGGTCTTATAGTGAGTGGTTATTACCCTTAATTTAAGAAAAAACAAAGCTATTTACATTATGCAAAAGACAAAATGGAACAGCTTTAACAAAAGGGGACACTGTGGGTCCGATCTGTTAGGGAGAACATTATAAAGCAAGAGGAGGCATTGGGCTCAAGTCCCTTTCTTCCTCTTCAGCTCTAGAAATCTTCTGGTGAATTTTTCACCTCTGTTAATTAAGCTACTACCCTAGTGTTGTCTACACTGGCTAAGAAGTGACCTGTGTAAAGGAGACCCCAAAATGAAAGGTCCACACCATGCACAGACAAGAACAGGTCAGAAAGCTCCAGAATTATTTTGGTTCTGGTTCTCCCATAAAGCTGACCCTGAAATAAAGACTCAGGTGCAGGCAGTTTAATTTGGGAAGCAACACCCCAAGACGACATGCTGGTAGGAAGATAATCGCATTATCAAATAAGTTGCCATTGTGGGTAGCTTAATCCCACTGGGAAATCCTAGGAGACAGTTTTAGACCCAAGGCTCAGAGTTCTCCTGTCTGAGGGGTGAGGAAGTAAGGAGTTTACCCGCTCACTTCCATCTATCATGGGTCAAGGCTGCTCCCGGGGGAAGGAATTCCCTGGCCCTTCAGGCCTGCCCTGTGCAGGCAGAGTGGGCTCCAGGGACCAGAGAAAGCCCTCCAGGATGGGTCAGAGGCTCTATATCTGGAAGCTGGAAAAAATGTTAAGTGCCAAAGACACATGGGTGAGGCCCTGACAGTGTAGACAACAAAAAGGGACCTCTTTGAGAAGATACCTTATCTGATGGTCTGAACGTGTAGAGATTTATTTATTTATATTTATTTTTTATACAACTTTATGGGAGTATAATTGCTTCACAATGCTGTGTTATTTTCTGTTGTACAACAAAATGAACGAGCCTTATGCATACATATATCCCCATATCCCCTCCCTCTTGAGCCTCCCTCCCACCCTCCCTATCCCACCCCTCTAGATGGTCACAAAGCACCGAGCTGATGTCCCTGTGCTATGCGGCTGCTTCCCACTAGCTATCAATTTTACATTTGTGAACACGTAGAGATTTAGACAGCCGGCAGAGTTTGGGATTGGGTTGGTGAGAGAAAGAAACTAAGTCAATGAGAAAACAACATTAGACAACAACTCCAAAGAGGAAAAAAAAAAAATTGTTCATAAAGGGAAAAGAAATGATAGATTACTCCAAGGCTCTTCTGTGATTAGCTTTTGCTAATAATACTGTAAACACTGACCACTGAACTAATTAAAATTACAGGATAACTGCGTTAGGAAGATTAGGAGGAAGAGAAGGTGAGTGGGTTTGAGGACAGGCTTAAGAGAGCTATACTGTAGGATTGAGTCTTCCAATTATGTGTATGTACATAAAACTTTTATAAAGAAGCAAACAGAAAGAAGAACCAGTATTGGCCAGGCGCGCCTCTGTCCCCACCCACCTCCGGGACGCAGCCAGGTACAATCACAATAACAAGCCACCTCTGTTATGAAACACATAGATGTCTTGGGGCCAGCCTGCTGAGAAAACTGCATTCCAAGTTTCAAATAAAGGACTGACAAATCAACTTTCAGAAGATGGTCCTTTACCTCTGGGTATCAGAAATTTCTCACACCTTCCTCCTCAGCACTCCCCCATTGCCTGGTAAAAATAAAATTCCAGAATCTGCAATATTAAGATAGCCTTTGCTCCTTAAGGCTAAAAAAGATAATCATTAGAATAAAGTGAAAGAGAATTTCAGGCCCAGGGTAACAATGGTTGATATCTGAACCCACAGCTAACTTGAAAACTCCAAAGAAGCTGAAGAAATCACTTTCTGCTTAGGCCCATCTTTTTTTTTTTCTTTCCCCCCCTTAATGTATCTGATGCTGCTACAACCTTCCTGCCTCTTCTTTCAATAACGAGTTATCCACGTGCAGCATCTTGGCTTAAACGGCACCTATTTCCTCCCCCAGACTCTCATTTGAACGCACACTATCTCCTTTCACAGGTGAGACCTTCACAGCCCGAGGGTTGAGGGATCTGCATTAGAAGAGACAGACGCAGACGCAGGCTCTGGGTGGGCGGTGTCCTGTAGGTACCAAGGCTCTTAACCTGCGGCCTCACTCATGGAGGGAATTCAGTGGGTCGGTGAACGTGGATGGGGAACACGGTTGCATGTTTAGTTTCACTACCCTGCAACTAAAATCCCGCTCTTCCTTTCATGATGAGAGCAGGGCAGGAGCACGTGTAACTATCGACAGAAACCAGACACCTTCGATTCCACCGCGGTGGCGGCAGAGATCCTGAAATATCTTTCGTGTCCGTCACAACTTCACAACTGCGGGAGTTATTACTGCTGCCGCCGCCCCTGCTATTTAAGACCGAAGCCCAGGTGCGACCCCCATCACAAGCTGGTTCCTGTTCTCCTGTAGTTGGCCTCATTTCACTTATTTGATGGACTCACAGTCACGTTTCCCGGGAAAGGACACGCAGGCTTCAGACCACCAAGCCTGGAACTTACACGGGCAATTTTAGAGGCCACCGGCCGGAGCCCCTTGCCCAAAGCACCGGACCGCCCCCAGCCCGGGCGCCGCTCACGCCCACCCCTCGGCCTCCCGGAGGCGCAGACCCGGGCGGGGTTACCTGGGGGTCCCGTCAGGAACACGTGCCGGGCCATACGGGTATGACCGGGTGGGGGTCACTGCCCGGGTGGGGGTCGGGGTCGAAGTCGCCGAACGGGGCAGGGGTCGGGGTCGCGACCCAGGATCCGCCCCCAACGCCGCAGTTCCCACCTCCGCCAGCCGGAAGCACCGCCCCCCCGGCCGCGCATGCGCTCTACCCAGTCAGCCTCGGCCCGCGCATGCGCCTTCCGCTCTCAGCCCCGGTCCCCGCGAGCGGCGTCCGCCTGTCTAGGGGGGGAGGGTAGTGGTCCGGTCTTCTGCGGGTCCCTGTGTTCCAGCCTCGGTGTTGGACTTACGTGGGGTGTTTGCGAGGAGATGTGCGTGAGAGCGTGTTACTAAACCAATCCTGCTCCAGGTGGGCGCCGTTGCCCGAGCTCTGCCCCTGGGATGGGACCTGCGAGCTGAAATTCCCCCGGGCTGCGGGGATCAGCCCTCCTGAAGGAGGCTTGGTCCCTGGAAGCCTTCCCCAAAGGAGGAGGCTTTGCTACCGATTGGAACTATTTACCCAGTGTTGTCAGCTGTGACTGCAGAGTAGTATCAACTGGTTAAAAGTGCTTGATGCCTGGGCTCCAACCTCCAGACATTCGGGATGATTGATCTTGGGCGAGCCCTGAGCATCTCGATCTTTTTTGCTGTTGTTGTTATTGTTGAAACTCCTCGGCAGTTTCTAAAGGCCCATCTTCAGCCGTGCACACGAAGACCAATTTTCCCCTCTTGTCACCATCCCATAAATGTAAACCAACGCAAGACCCAGCTGTTGGATCTCGCTGTGCAAAGCATTAAGTGGCTCTTCCCCCCTCACTTCACCACTTGAGGTGTTTCAGCCCATGAAATGAAGTGGCAATGGCTTTGGGCCAGAGTTACCTGTAAACTCTTTCAGACTAATATGTGTACAGTTTGTCTCCTGATCGATCATTCTCCATTCTGAGAAAGCAATTTCAGTGAGTGCCCATCTTAATTGGTGTGTGCCCATCCGGGACCTCCACGGCTCCCTTTAGCCTGGATATACACCAGTCAGATGGCCTCCGTTTCTTGCTGCTTGAAAAGGAATCATCTAAAAGGCAGATTTGTACAGTCGAGCTGTCACCATCATTTCTGGAACATTTATAAGGCTGCATCGCTGGTCAGGTAGGGCCTTCCACTCAGATTTCTTTCACCTCCATGCAAACTGGAATGAAGAACAGCTGATGTAGCCAAGTAAACCCACAGAAGTAGTTTCCCAAAGAAAGAAACATGTACACAGTCATATGTACACTCTTCTTTTCATTAAAAAAATTTTTTATTTTTAAATGCTAACTATGTAACATTTCCATCACTGAAGCAGTTTGTATTTGTAAGGCTCACCAGAGGATGGATTATTTTGTTTTGATGTTATGCCTGGAATTCTGGTAGCTACCAGCAGACATCAGTTTAGGTAACTCAAGGAACATCTAGACTCCAGATGTAGAGAACTGATGTTTCAGAACAAAAAGAAAATTCTTCCAAAGTTGGATATTCTTTTTCCATTGGGGGACCCGCCCCTTTCAATCCCAGGGTCGGGACCTGAGGGAGGGATGTTCCCCAAAGAAGAATTGAGGCGCTATTTCCACAGGGGCGACTGAATGCCAGCCTGGCAAAGCACGTTCACATTTGTCTTTTCCCCCTCTTACATATTTTCACATCCCCAGTAACCATATTCTTGGTTCTGTTTTCTGGTACTCAGGACCTAACCCAAGTTTAAATTACTGTACAAATACACTTAGGAGTAACAATAGTGCGTGTGTGCGTGCTCACTTGCACGTGTATAGGTTTATGGGTTTGGGGAATATTCGTATACAGCCCATCTCATTTGACCAGATGCTGTACATTTGTGGGCACCATGTCCTGGTGTAGGGATGGGGAAAACGGAGCTTTGCAGAAGCTCTGGCTCATAGTAAGGGGCAGTGGGAGACATGGGTATAGGGGACAGCTTTCTGACTCTCTGACTGTGGTTCGTGTCTCTGGCCCTGGGCTGCAGTCCTGGCACACCCATTGGCTGTGCTGTGTGCTCTTGAAAAGTGTGGCTATGATCACAGTAAATGCGGAAAACCAAGCAGGTGAGAGTTGGGTCACCGCAAGGAAGAATGGTGAACCAGCAGAAACAGGGCGTTTAGCCTCCTAACAAATGATGGGAGTAAACGAGGAAGGCTGTGAGAGTGAACCTCCAAGGACAAGCTGAGAGGCACGGGGAAAAGGGGCAGAGCTTCTGTTTGGCTTTGTCGTTTCCTCAGGAACGCTAACACTGCACAGCTTTGTTTTGTGCAGGTTCACTTTCATTCGTTTTGCTCGGATCCCATCAGTGGAGAATCTATTGTTTGCAGAATAATATGACAATTGTTCCGGTTTGAATCAGCCTCTGATGTGTAGGAACCAAAAAAAAAAAAAAAAAAAAAAAAAAAAAAAAAATTGCTGTATCTAATGAATATTCAACACCTGATGTAAATAGAGCTGGTTATTTAATATATTCACCCCCCTTCCCTCCCTCCCTCCCTCCCTCCTTCCCTTCTTTCCTTCCTCTGTTTTATTGTAGAGACTATGCACTGTGATACATAGTAGGGATCAAAGGTACATTTGAATAGCTTCTGTCCTGAAAAGACTAAGACAATCAAAAACACTGGTGAACAGGGCTTCCCTGGTGGCGCAGTGGTTAAGAATCTGCCTGCCAATGCTGGGGACACTGGTTTAAGCCCTGGTCTGGGAAGATCCCACATGCTGTGGAGCAGCTAAGTCTGAGCGCCACAACTACTGAGCCTGCGCTCTAGAGCCCACAAGCCACAACTACTGAGCCCACATGCCACAACTACTGAAGCCCACATGCCTGGAGCCCATGCTCCACAACAAGAGAAGCCAGCGCAATGGGAAGCCCGTGCACCGCAACAAAGAGTAGCCCCCACTCGCCGCAACTAGAGAAAGCCCACGCGCAGCAAGGAAGACCCAACGCAGCCCAAAATTAAATTAATTAATTAATTAATTTTAAAGAAACAAACAAAAAAACCACTGGTGAACAGACCCTTATACCTAAGGTCCAAATTTTTAAAACTATGAAATATCCATGAGCTACTACTTTTTTTCATTCAAAATGGAAATACCTTTATTTGAGCTCCTGGGGGGAAGAATTCCTTTCCCACCCCTTTAGATTACCTACCTTATTGAATAACAATTGCCACTGAGAGAGCTGGCATTGCATTTTGGCCACCAACCTTGTAATACTTGGACATACTTAACAAAAGATAATAGCTAACATTTACCTCGTGTTTCCCACGTACCGAGTTCTCTCAGAGCACAAGAAGACAAATACTGATTCCACTAATACGAGGTACCTAGAATAGTCACATTCGTAGAGCTAGAAAGTAGAATGTGGTTGACAGGGCCTGGAGAGAGAGGAAATGGGCATTATTGTTTAATGGGGACAGAGTTTCAGTTTTGCAAGATGAAAAGAGCTCTGGAGACTGATGGTGGTGATGGTTGCATAGCATTGTGAATATACTTAACACCACTGAACCATATGCTTAAAAGTGGTTAAGATGGTACATTTTATGCTATGCGTATTTTACCACAATTAAAAACTTAAAAAAAAAATCAACATATGGAAAGTGAGGAAGAAGAAAGGAAATCAGTAAAGGCTGGAGTGGTCAGAGAAGGGGTTTTGGAGAAGGTGCGTTTGGAGCTGGGCCGTGGAGGAGGCATCGCTTGACTGGGTGAGGATGAGGAGACCTTCGCTGTCGCAGAATGACTCTGATGTCCCAGGGTGGATCTCATCCAGCAAGGGCTCTCATTGGAGCTGGAAACCTCGCAAACCAACGTCTGCAATTAAGGGCTGGTGAAGCTTCTGGAGAGAGATGCTCCCGGGGCCCCTAATATGTTCCCACAGGCCTGGTTAGGATGAGATGCCTGTCCCCTCTCTGTCCCTAGGAAACAGCCCCAACTAGAGACTTCAGCACTGATAGCTGGAAGACCCAGGATTGTCCTGAGCCCCGTTCTGCTCCTTTCTTGCAGCTGCCACAAGTCTGATTCTGTCTACGTGGCTGACAGATGGCCTTGGAGGACCACTCTCCCAATTATGCAGACTGTGGAGTCCAGGGAGTAAAGATGGAAGGGAAAGCAGGAGAGAATAGGACCAAATGGTGTGACGGCGCTTGAGCTTGTTGGTGGAAGGAAAACTGGGCTGCGCGAACGTCAGGTCTGTTTCACATAACTGCACCCAACCCTGGGTACACATACAGCCTACCACCCCACCCCAGATAAGCAGCCCCCCTGCCATCCCACAGACCTGAGGCTTAGTAGTGGGGACACTGCCCATCTTTACCCAAGAGGATGTGACACTCCACACCTGCATGAGCAAAACCAGGGCCTTTTGGCCTGGCTTCCTGCCACAGGAGCGCAAGTGACAGCTGAGCGTGGTCGCTTTGGGTAGAAATAAATACGTGGAACCATGAAAGGAGCATTAAAGTGCGAATTCAAGTCGCTGAGCTGAGACCAGCTTGTTATGTTACCCTAGACAAGTCGTGCAACTGCTTTAGGCCCAAGTGTTCACAACTGAAAAATAAAAATGAAATTCCTGCCCTGCAGGACCCTCAGGTGTGCTGCAAGTATGAAGTGGGATTATTTATGGAGAAGCTCTTACACGGTATAAAGTCCATCAGGCAGTATTACCATCTCCCAGAGCTCCTGTGAGCCTGGAAAGTGAACCTGCCAGATGTGTAATTGCACCTTCTCTGAGCGCTTGCGTTCCTCTTAGAAGCATTTATTAAACTTGTTTTCTACGTCAGGGGTTTTGCTTTTTCCTTTTTCTTCTTTTTCTAAATTTTTATTATGTAAAATTTCAAACACGTACAAATGTGGAGAGAATAGGATAGGATAACAGGCCCCTTGGACACAGAGCCAGCTTCAGCAATTACCAACTCACGGCTGATCTTGTTTCATCTGCACCTCCCCATCCTAAACCCACACTGGGTTTTTTTTCAAGCAAAATATCAGATGTCATATCATTTCATTGATAACTATTTTAATATGCCTTTCTGAAATATTAGGATACTTTAAAAAATGTAACCACAATGCCATTGCCACACCTCAAATATTATTTCTTGATATCATAAAAAAAAACTCAGTATTCAAATTTCCCTAATTAATTCACTGATATTTTTTAGTTTGACTAGGATTTACGTAAGGTTTATACATTGTAATTAGTTGAAATACCTTGCATCCCTTTAATTTAAAGGACCCCTTCCATCTCTCTCTCTCTCCCTCTCTCTCCCTCTCTCTCCCTCTCTCTCTCCCTCTCTCTCTCCCTTTCTCTCTCTCTCTGGTAATTTCTTTGGTAAAGAAACTGCTGGTTTGTCTTAGCCAGTTGTTCACAGTCTGGGATTTTGAGGTATCGCCTTCCCATGGTATGGTTGAGCCTGCCCTTCTGTGGCCCGTGTTTCTCCTATTCTGCTATTCCATCAGGAGACCTGATTTGACAGCCTGCCCCTGGGATGCCTCTGGGTGTGTCCAGACATAAGTCAGATTTGTAGAGTTCAGTCTTCCTCAAGTAGAAACTTTTCCTTCTTCTCCTCTTCCTCCTCATGAAACATAAGCTTTATTCAGCTCACTTCCTACGTGCCAGGCACTTCCTAAGCTCTTACACACATTATCTCACTGTTTTTCGCAGCAATATTATGAAACAGCATAGTTCAACTTGACATTCATTCTAGCTGCCCAGCATCTAAACCCTTTCCTGTGTTTGGGGAATGGGTCACCTCTTTGCACGCCAGAGATCTCCTTTCCAGCCTCCTTTGCAGCTAAGGAAAGGAAAAGGCAAGGGCCCAAAGCTCCACCTACCAGATACTCCCATCCTTGGCCTGAGTTAGGTGCTACTGATGCGAAGACACATGGAGCCGGCAGCCATGGTGATTGCAGCCTTGGTCCTCGCAGGGCGCTCCGTGCAGCCTGGGGGCGGGGCCGGGCCCGGGCTCCTGCAAGATTCCTCTGGGTCCTTCCTGGACCTGCTGCGACCACCCTCCCGTGAGATCCCCCGTAAACACGTGGAACCCAGGAAGAAGCTGCTGTGCAGAAACTGCACTGCAGATGCCGCAGCGGAGAAACAAGGAGCCCATTCCCTGTAAGGAACCTGTGAATCACCCTCACCCAGAGCCCACCCTGCCTCAGGGTATGTTTCCAGTGCGCCTTCCAAACTGGGGGAATCACCAAAGGGTGGGTTCAGGACCCACTGAGTCCACTCTGAAATGGATTTCTATCAAAACTTACTCACCTGGGGCTTCCCGGGTGGCGCAGTGGTTAAGAATCCGCCCGCCAATGTAGGGGACATGGGTTCGAGCTCTGGTCCGGGAGGATCCCACATGCCGCGGAGCAACTAAGCCCGTGAGCCACAACTACTGAGCCTGCGCTCTGGAGCCCGCGAGCCACAACTACTGAGCCCACGTGCCACAACTACTGAAGCCTGCGTGCCTAGAGCCCGTGCTCCGCAACAAGAGAAGCCACCGCAATGAGAAGCCCGTGCACCACAACGAAGAGTAGCCCCTGCTCGCCGCAACTAGAGAAAGCCCGCACACAGCAACAAAGACCCAACACAGCCAATAAATAAATAAATAAATAAATACAAAAATATTAAAAAAAAAACTTACCTCCCTTCATAAGCCCCCGTTCTGCCTAGCAAGTGGGGCACAGTGGTGTCTTGGCTGCAGAAATTGGTTTCAGTTTAGAGCCAGCAGCGTCCTGTGATCTTGGAAAAGTCTGATTATTCACCTTTCCTCAATACACAGACACTCTGGTAAATGGCCACAGGGCCTTTTGGAGGAAGATTTACAGTCTAAACATTTGCTGTGTAGCATGATCCTTCCTCTGGAGGGCTTGGCCTCCCTTTCAGGCAAGGGCCTCTGTTGGCTGGGGCCAGGGTGAGGCAAGAAAGGGGCCCCTGCACAGAATTAAAGGAGGGGATGGCTCTCAGGTCCTGCGGGGCCGATCCTGCATTTTCGTCATCTAGGAGGCTGTGCCTTCTCCGATATTGCACTCTAAGGGTCTTCCTTGCCTCCCTCAAGGCCCAGCCCTGGGCTGAACTTGAATGACTCAAGTCTGGGAACCGTTTGAGAGGCTGTAACAGTCTATCATGGTGACTCAGCTCACACTTCTGTCCAACAGATGTAGAGCTTCGCCATGTACACAAAATAAGACTTTAGGTAGTTCCCAACTCTCACTTCTAGGGGCACCGTGACCAATACCAAAGATACTGCAGGTCAGACTATTCTAATTACTTCATGGTCTGTGTTAAAACGAAAACCACAGGCCCAAAATAGAGCCATTTATGCCAGGCCACACCTCCGAACCAGGGCTTAATACTGAACCTAATTGAAGCTTCAACCTCCCCTAGAAATGTAGTCTTAACCAGTCAGGAATTTTCTGGTCAGTACCAATGAGGTTATCTGTCACATGGGCCCTTTCTATCCCCCAGAGGAAGATGAGGTAAGGCACCTAATAAGATTCTTTTGCCCCCCAAGGGAAATGACTTAATCTGAAATAATCCTTTTTTTCTGGTTTTGACTTCCTTGCCCTGCATTTAAAAACCTTTCCCTTTCTGTGCCCCATGGAACTCCCCTCTGCTTCCTAGATGGAATTATGCCTGGTTCATGAACCGTTCATTAAAGTCAATTAGATCTTCAAAATTTACTTAGTTATGTTTTTTCACATTTGATGACTGAATAGCTTTAGCTCTGCGGTCCATTACCACGACCTGATCTGTGACTCGAAGTTTCTGCTTAACACCAACACCCCAGGATCCTGAAATCCCCAGTGAATGCAGGGAGTCTAGTTCAATGACAACTGTTCCCACTGTCATTTCTGGCCTAAAGATAATTTCACCACTATATTCTCTCTGTCTAAAAACCAGGCATCAAGAAATAGTGATTTAATAAGCTTACTATAGGAGAAGTCTAAAATGGTACAGATGCACAGTCTACAAACCATTGCATTTTGTGTAAGTGGAAAGATGAATCTTTGTTGCACACACAACATATTAAATTTGCAGCTCAGCAGTATTGCCATATTGACCCTTGACACGTATAGCGCCGTCTCATTGCCTACGAGTATTGCTCTGCTTTGCAAGAGCTCAGCCTTTCCGAGTAGCCCAGGCCTCTGTAAATGCTAATACACAGAAACCTCAATTAAATAGAGTTGGGAGACCGGAAGGGGGCGCTCTCATGCCCTATGCTGATAGCGGAGCCCAACAGTCCTTTCATGGCAATGACTCAGCCAATGAGGGACTATTAGCGCTCAGCCAATGATAAAACATGGGCTCTTTGTTTACTCCACTCTCACCCCAACTTCCTTTTCCCCTCTATAAAAGAGTTCTCCCCTCCATTTTTGTGGGGGGATTTGCAAATGGCTCACCACGATTGCAGACTCCCAATTGTAAGACTTTGCAAATCTCCAAATAAACCCAATTGTGCTAGAGGAATAACTGGCAGTCTATTTGTTTTAGGTCAACACCTGGCTGGATAAGGGGACACCAACTGCCCATGATGGCACCCAGGGCTCATCCCCAGCACGCTTTGTCCCAGAACTAGTTGACAAGACAACAAAATACCAAGGCCTGGTTGGCTCAGACCCTGGGGTGGTCTTGGGTGCATCCTGGGGGGTCCATTTGTATCAACCCAGCTACAAAAGCTAGAGAAAAGAAAAAAGAGGTGGAAGGAACACATGATGACCTTGCACAGGGTTCAGAAATTAATAACACTATGAATTTATTTCAAAGAACTTTTCAGAACCATTTTTATACCAAGGAATATAGCAAAAATCTGCACTTTTGTTCTAAATCTCTGAGTCCTTTTTGGATGAGATAACCACTCTCAGATTCAACTTTCCACGTTATAAAGGCTCACTTAGTTCTCTGGGCCAGGTTTGATTTGTTCCAGTGGTCTCTGGATTTCAGAGTATCGAAGCATCTATGCAGGTTGATATGGATATAAATTACTTTTAAGCTACTCGTGAACTTTAAGCCTGGAGCTCTTTTTTGAAAACTGAAGGGCTTTACTAAACTACTTCATGGTCTCCTATTGTAATTTAAACAAACAAACAAACAAACAAGCTTTTAATTAATGCTTCTTTTGCTTTATTTAAAACATGTTTTGTTAAATTGCAAAATTGGAATGTGCACATTTTGCCTGTCTACTAGGTCTTACAAATAATTGGTAGTTTAATTCTACAAACAAAGACACTATTTTAAGTTGGAAAGAAAATTCATCTTTCTTTTCTTCTTACCTCTTTAAGAGAAGCTATTTTCCTTCTTCCCCTTAATTCATTTCTCTTGAAGCTCTTGGACTTTCTTTGATAATACACCAAGTCTTTGGGATTTGGGGAGAAGTTTTAAATGGACAGATAACTTTTACAGTACATGTTTTTCTCTAGCTCATTATAGTTTCCACTTTGAAACCAGAAGTTTCTAATACTACTTCAGAAATAAGACCAATTATGCATGGGCTCTATGCTTAATGTTCTATAGGCATCAACTCATTTAATCCACATAACCACACTACTGAGATGGACACTTTAAAAAAATAAAGGATACACACATTTCGATCAGTTTTGACAAATGCATGAGAGAGAACATTTTCATCACCTGAGATAGTTCTCTTTTGCCCCATCCCAGAGAATCCCACTGCCATGCATAAACATACTGATCTACTTAGAGCTATTCTGCTCTTTGAAAATTGATCTCTTCTACGAGATCAGCTTGAATGTTACCATTATCAACTATTTTATAGGTATTTTCTTCCTGTATTTTCTAATCTTAAATGGTGGTGTTCCTGAAACCCGAGTACTGATTAGAAGCTTAACGTGCTAAAATATGTGATACTCCTACATGCTTCTATGAAGAAGAAACCTTTTAGAGAGGGGAGAAAAACATTAGGCTGTTTTCCTTTTTCTCTGTTGTCCTAAAGCCTTCAAAGAGCTTCACTATTCTTTTCATGTAATATACTTAGATATAAAAGTGTTTCATAGTATAAAGAATTTCATCATTCCTAGTTTTTTCAGGTATCAATAACACTACCCCTTAGGGCAAAAAAACCCAAACAAACCATACACTGACTTTTAGCAAATAGTTTAGTTTTTCCTACTTAGCATGTTATGTAGTATGTATTTTTGTGTGTGTTTGGTTTTATTATCTTATAATATCCATGTTGCTGATTCCATGAGTTACAACCTATATAAACTCTATATAGGCTCATCTATATACACTCAGCTGCAAAGCTACAGAAAACAAAAAGAGAAAGAAGGGGGACTTCCCTGGTGGTCCAGTGGTAAAGAATCCGCCTTACAATGCAGGGGACACGGGTTCCATCCCTGGTCAGGGAACTAAGATCCCACATGCCGCGGGGCAACTAAGCCCATACACTGCAACTACTGAGCTCGCGTGCCTCAACTAGAGAGCCTGCGTATTGCAAACTACAGAGCCCATGCACCCTGGAGCCTGCGCGCCACAACTAGAGAGAGAAAACCCGCACACCACAACTAGAGAGAAGCCCATGCGCCTCAATGAAGAGCCCACATGCCTCAACGAAGATCCTGCGTGCCGCAACTAAGACCCAACACAGCCAAAAATAATTTAAATAAATAATAAATAAATCTTTAAAAAAAAAGAGGAAGAAGAAACAGAGGCTGACATTGCACAAGGTACAGAAATAAATAGCTCAATTAACTTATTTCCAGCAGATTTTCATTCATTCTTTTTTGTTCCTCTTCATTGCTGAGTAGTGTTCTGTTGTGTGGGCATACTGGAGTTTGTTCAGCTGTTGATGGACATTTGAGCTGTTACCAAAAAAAAAAAAAAAAAAAAAGCTGTGATAAACATTTGTGCACCCATCATTGTGTGGATATATATTTTCATTGCTCTTGGGTATATATACCTAGTAGTGGAATGGCTGGGCCGTATGATAGGTGTATGTTAACTTTGCAAGAAGCTGCCAGATAACTGATGCAGTTGTAAAATTTTGCATTGCTACTGGAAATGTACGAAATATCTAATTGCTCCACATCCTTGCCAACGCTTGGTATTGTCAGGTCTTTAAAAACTTATATTATCCATTAAATGAAATCTTGTGGGGGTTTTTCTGTTGTTTGTTTGTTTGTTTTTAATATTTATTTAGTTAGTTGTGCCGGGTCTTAGTTGCGTCACATGGGCTCCTTAGTTGTGGCATGCGAACTCTTAGCTGTGGCGTGCATGTGGGATCTAGTTCCCTGACCAGGGATCAGACCCGGGCCCCCTGCATTGGGAGTGCAGAGTCTTAACCATTGCGCCACCAGGGAAGTCCTGAAATCTTGTGTTTTTAATTTGCATTCCCTGATGACTGATGATGTTTGGCATCTTTCACATGCTAATTGGCCGTTCATATATCTTCTTCTGAGAAATGCCTATTTAATTTTTTCCTCATTTTTTTCTATTTGACTGTCTTCTTGTAACTGAGTTTTACTACTTCTTTATATATTCTTGATACAAATCCTTTGTCAGATAAATAGTCAATGTTGGCACTGGCACTTAGCTGTGCTAGAATTTAAACAAAGCATTAAATAGACATACTGGAAATGTTGAGATCATTATCAATTAAACATTTACAGACCAAAGATTATACATTGCAGGTGGGAGGAGTATCAGACAGCAGTCAGATTTACCAGTTCAGACTGCTATGGGCTTCCGGTAGACAGGAGGTCACAGGCAGGGCCCACTGCTGCTAAAGTGAAAGGTACTGACTCACACCATGGCCATATGTAAGTTAGATGAGCAAGACCATTATGCAAATACACTCTGGTTAAATCTAAAGCAAGGGGGGGTACTTCCCTGGTGGTGCAGTGGTTTAGAATCTGCCTGCCAATGCAGGGGACATGGGTTCGAGCCCTGGTCCGGGAAGGTCTCACATGCCGCAGAGCAACTAAGTCCGTACGCCACAACTACTGAGCCTGCGCTCTACAGCCCACGAGCCACAACTGCTGAGCCCATGAGCCACAGCTACTGAAGCCCGTGCACCTAGAGCCCGTGCTCTGCAGCAAGAGAAGCCACTGCAATGAGAAGCCCGCGCACCGCAACAAAGAGTAGCCCCTGCTCGCCACAACTAGAGAAAGCTCGTGCGCAGCAACGAAGACCCAACGCAGCCAAAAATAAATAAATAAATAAATAAAACCTAGAGCAAGGGGGAAAGCTGCCTCCAGGAGGTCAAAGCATGTAGCTGTGTAGGAAAGCACACAAAGAGAGTAGGTAGTTTCTATCTGTATCCTTCAGAGACTAAGCTGAGAGAGATCATCAAATGAAACAAAGGTGCAGTGGGATAACCCTGTGTGTGCACGTAACAACGCACATGACAACCCTTGTATACACACCTAGCATCCCTGTGTGTGCACATAACAACCCCGTGTGTGCATATAACAACCCTGTATACACACATAACAACCCCGTGTGTGCATATAACAGCCCTGTACACACACATAACAACCCCGTGTGTGCATATAACAACCCTGTACACACACATAACAACCCCGTGTGTGCATATAACAACCCCTGTACACACACATAACAACCCCGTGTGTGCATATAACAGCCCTGTACACACACATAACAACCCCGTGTGTGCATATAACAGCCCTGTACACACACATAACAACCCCGTGTGTGCATATAACAACCCTGTACACACACATAACAACCCCGTGTGTGCATATAACAGCCCTGTACACACACATAACAACCCCGTGTGTGCATATAACAACCTTGTACACACACATAACAACCCCGTGTGTGCATATAACAGCCCTGTACACACACATAACAACCTCGTGTGTGCATATAACAACCCTGTATACACACATAACAACCCCGTGTGTGCATATAACAGCCCTGTACACACACATAACAACCCCGTGTGTGCATATAACAGCCCTGTACACACACATAACAACCCCGTGTGTGCATATAACAACCCTGTATACACACATAACAACCTCGTGTGTGCATATAACAACCCTGTATACACACATAACAACCCCGTGTGTGCATATAAAACAACCCTGTATACACACATGACAACCCTTGTATACACACCTAACATCCCTGTGTGTGCACATAACAACCCCGTGTGTGCATATAACAGCACTGTACACACACATAACAACCCCGTGTGTGCATATAACAGCACTGTACACACACATAACAACCCCGTGTGTGCATATAACAACCCTGTATACACACATAACAACCCCGTGTGTGCATATAACAACCCTGTATACACACATAACAACCCCATGTGTGCATATAAAACAACCCTGTATACACACATGACAACCCTTGTATACACACCTAACATCCCTGTGTGTGCACATAACAACCCCGTGTGTGCATATAACAGCACTGTACACACACATAACAACCCCGTGTGTGCATATAACAGCACTGTACACACACATAACAACCCCGTGTGTGCATATAACAACCCTGTATACACACATAACAACCCCGTGTGTGCATATAACAACCCTGTATACACACATAACAACCCCATGTGTGCATATAAAACAACCCTGTATACACACATGACAACCCTTGTATACACACCTAACATCCCTATGTGTGCACATAACAACCCCATGTGTGCATATAACAACCCTGTACACACACATAACAACCCCGTGTGTGCATATAACAGCCCTGTACACACACATAACAACCCCGTGTGTGCATGTAACAACCTTGTATACACACACAACAACCCCGTGTGTGCATATAAAACAACCCTGTACACACACATAACAACCCTGTGTGTGCATATAACAACCCTGTACACACACAACAACCTCGTGTGTGCGTATAACAACCCTGTGGACACACAACAACCCCGTGTGTTCATATAACAACCCCTGTGTACACACATAACACCCCCCTCTGTGCATATAACCAATGGGGGACCAATAAGGGAGTCATTCAGTAAAAAATTATAAAATAATAATAAAATGACTTAATCTTAAATGTGGTGGAGACAAAATTTAAAGGTGCAGGCACTACCCATTCTTCTACTCTAGAAGCCATTTACCAATGATTAGATCCCTTTTAAAGAAAAGAATTGCCTTTAAATATTGTTGAACCTAGACTTCCCCTGGCCGCCTGTAGCTCTCTTGTTTGAGCAAAAGACTAAATAGAATTTTAAGGATGATTTTGACTATGTGGATTTATCTTCTCACGCTGTGACTTTAAGGGTTACGGGCTTTTACGAAAGGGTGAAGTTTCTTCATTCCTCGCTGAATCTCTGGTCCGTAGATCGGGATGAAGGATCAGCCAGAAAATGGAGGGCAGGGAGCGTGGGTTTGTTAAACTGATGTAAGGCATTGAAAAGGATGGCCTTTCACGTGGAAAACGGTATATTTTCTTCTCCTTTTTATGTATCCCTCAGATCTGGCCTCCCAGTGATTTTTATAAATTATATATTTAATTAAATGTAACATTGTTACAAATAAAATTAAAAACCTGTGATCATTTTGCAACATCACACTTTTAGCTGCATCACTCTTCCCATGGGATGTATTCTGTCTATTTATATTGGTCTCGCCTCTTCTTGACAATCCACACTAGGATCCAGCACTGTGCCATTTCACACGAACACCTGTGAATCACTTCACCTCCTCGGCTGTATGGTGAGCACTGTTTATGCGATCAAGGGCTGGGTGTTATAGGAAGACATGACCCGTGTGTCTAGCTTGATCTCATTCTCCTACAGGTACAATCGTGGAGCTGCTGGATCCTGGGGGAGCCTTGTGCTTTTAGAAGACTTTTCTACCACCATGCTTCTCAAACTGGGTGCCCATATCTTTAAGGGAACCTAAGGACAAGGACAGCTAACAAATTTAGCGTTTACCATATGCCCAGCACTGCCCTACGCACTTTGATGTATATCAAGTCATGCCGCCCTCATCCCAGAGGCTTAGGGGGTGGGTACCGTCCTCAGCTCCTCTTAGAACAGAGAAAATAGGTCACTATCTACCTGTGGTTTTGAATGATTGATCCTGGGATCTTCCTTCTGCATTTCCGTATATCAAAGGTCACTTGCTTTATATTTCTCCCCTTGAACTAAAAGCATTTAGTCTGCTGTTGGTCCACACTGATTATAGAGAAAGTTAGTGAAGCCCATTCCTTCCCCGAGGCAGGAATGGGCTTCCCTCTGCACGGTGACACCGTCCTGGGTCTGGCTGTACTTTAGGAGGCAGGATCAGCGATGTCTGGAGTGCAGTTCCACAGCCTTGACCTTCAGCGTCCCGGCGTGCACAATACATTCCTGATTAAGTTGCAACCAGGGAGTTTGGTTTTTTAAAAAATCATGTAAAGAATCTATAGCATGTATTAACTGGGTTCTCCTTGGGCAGTATATTCACATTTCCCTCTCCTGTCACGGACCTCGCTGACTGTTCAACCTCTACTTTGGGCTCCTGTGTCACCTTGGCCGGCCCTGTCACCTCCACGGATCTCGAGTTTCTTCACCTGTAAAATGAGAAAACCCTCTGCTCCTCTGCTAAGGCATCACTGGGATACAGGCATTTCTTTAAAACGCTGAGAGAGAGGAACGTGCCCCGGGAGTGTCAACGGGTAGGTCGACCTGATGAAGAGGTGGGACTCTTGGCATTGTCACAAGCCTTCAGCCACCGACCCCTGTCCACCCCGGGGGGGCCTCATCCTTCTCTCTCCAGGGAAACAGCATTGGAGCTCCCACCACGCGCCCACCCACCCGGCCTCCGTGGGCATCCCCTGACCCGTCCACCCAACTATAGATTCCAGTGTTTTTTATTGAATGCCCTGCACCTAGCCCAGTGCTTGACACGTGGCCGGTGCTCAGTCAATAGTATTGAAGGAAAGAAAGAATAAATGGATGAATGTAAGTTTGGAAAAATGTGGGTTATTGACACTTCTCCCAAGAGAGAGACAGACCAGAGCTCCACAAGTGTCTATTTAGGACAAGAGATAGACAAGGGCTCTGTATATGTCCATTTTTGTGAACCTGGAGAATTATCTGGGAGGCAAGGAGGAGGGTCAGGGCAGGAGTTGCGGGGGGGGCCCTGAATCACAGCGTGCATGGGAGTCAAACCAAACAAGCATGTGGGCGTTCTTCTGAGTCGAGGGCGGAGGGAGCTGAGCTCCACAGTCTAGGCTTTGCTGTGTGGCAGGGACAGTTATTCGGGAAAGCCACGCGATCACATACGTGAACCTGAAAGGCTGTTGGCCTTGCTGCCACCCGAGGGCAAGACCAGCCCATCGTTCGGCCTGTGTCTTCTTTTGTTTGTACTGGATCCTGTCACAAAGGGATTGCTGTCTGTGACAGTCAGGTGGCCCTTAACTCCGTAACAAGACTAACACAGCCTTACTTGTTCACAAGAGAGGATGTTGCATAGAAACTCATACCACCCAGTAAAGTCCAAGCCAAGTGCCTCTACTGGGAAAGCTCTTCCCAGTCTGACAAGTCTGTCCCTCTCTGGGCCCACAGCAAATGCACCGTGTCGCTTAGTGAATCCCTGTACGGGATGATCTCTTCCTGAAAAAACACTGCAGCCTTCATGCTTTCATTGCTGACACTTTGATGTTTGAGCGAGCCACCCAGGTGATAAGGGAGTGGGCAGAAAGTGACAGTCACCCCTGAGAGCAGACCTTGCCCAGCCCTTGGCTTCCTGCCCGAGGGAGGTGCTCAGTAAACCCAGCTGATCTCATTCCCCCCCCCCCCCCCCGTTCCTCTCTGTCTCGCCCTGCATGGCTCCCTTTTCATCTCCTGTTTGGCTTAACAGCCCTTTCTTAAAATGAGTCCATTTGCTTGTGTGAAGCGCGGAAACCCATCAGGCAGGAAGGATTCAGCTTTTTTTACCCCTCCCCAGGCTCCGGTCGCGGGGCCCCGCCCCGGTGGCCCTCTGTCCTTGGGTTTTGCCAGCTCACGTCAAAGCGAGGTCCAGCCTTTTGAACAAAAGGCACCACATGCCAGGCAGGAAGACCCTGCAGCATCACCGGACGTGACTGCGCCTGAGAACGAGACACTGGCTCCCCCCCTCGCCACGGGGCAGCGCTTCCAGGGCCTTGGGGGGCGGCGAGGAAATCCCCGCTCCTTTTCTCAGAGCTTTGATGTGCCACTGTAACCAATGCACAGCGGGCCCTGCACCCTGGTTTGAATTTAAGCCGTCCTGTTGAATTTGAGCTAACCTCTCTTTACAGGAGAATTACACAATAACCACATCACAGGGAAGCCTTCGCTGCCAGCACAGTGACATGGCCCTAAGGGTCCACAGCCTCCACTGAGGAAGCGCAGATGTCTGGGCGAAGGAAGAATTTTGTTTGTAAGCTGCTCGGGGTCTGGACTTGTTCTCTGGCTCCTTAGCGATCTACTGAAAGAAGCCATTTCGTCTCCACCCTGTAAGACCAAATCCTTTCCTTGCCCTTCTGGCTTCCTGACTGATGAAGGAAGCCTCGGTCTATTTCAGTTGGTTAGTGGAACATCGTCAGTTTGGCAACCTGTGCTTACGCAGACCTACCGTTCCTAGAGGGGCAGTGCAGTCTTTAAATAAAGCACAGAGTGGGGTGTTCAGACCTGGGCTCCAATGCCTGCATTGCCACATTTAGCTGTGCGCTCCTGGGTAGGTCATTACCCGGACCACATGTGATTTTGCTTCTGGAAAAATCAACAGTGGGACCCAGCAGTCTCTGTGGCCCGTTCCAGCTCTAACATCTGGCGTTTCTCCCTTGAGCATGTCTCTGGGCTAGAGAATTGTTGGCAAATTTCAGCCTAACTCATAGCATCCTGACATGGCATCTGTCCCTCGAGAGGTAACACAGGCATGTAACCATTAGCTGCAAAATTTCCTCATTATAAATTGCCAAAGAGGGTTCATCAGGCTCCAGACTGGATCTTGGCTAGCTCTGAGTAGTCCGTTTTAATTGTGTGTCTTAGAGACATTCATGAGATATTTTCCATGTGCATTTCCCTTGTGTGGTATGGTCTCTGGGAGAATTCAGGTGCAACAAAAGCAGATGTCACAGAAATGTCAGGTCATTCCGACTCACTGCAGTTTACCTTTGCAATCGTGCACGAGGCACAACCCAGAAATACAGAAATGAAGAAGCAGAAGAAATTCAGACCCACCGCCCTATGCCTGGCTCATGCAGACCAGCCAGTGAGACGACTCTGTGACCTCCCACCCTGGATACTTTTGGTAGCCATGTCACTGGGATAAAGGCATGTCCACATTGTCTCGTCCTGAACCAAGGGGGAAAATGCTTGAAATCTCAACCTCTTCCTAATCCCATAGGAGTCCTTTAATGGCTCAAGCAATGCCGTCCCCGATTGAAATGGAAGACGGTGGTTGGTGGTCATTTTTCACTCTGTGACAACAGAATCCAAGGCCCAGCCCAATGCTGTTGCTTTGGGAGACCCTAACTACAGTGTCTGAATTTACAGACACCTGTGAAAAGTCTCTGGGGCCTCAAGGTCACATCAAGTCAAAGTCTTCTTTGCAGCCGTGAGCACAGTCAGGCAGCTAAGGAGGAACTGCCCACTCAGCTCCTGGTTCTTCCCTCCTTTCTGAACTGTGTTTTGACGTTGCAAATGGCTTAGGGATAAAGGACGGTTTTGCTTACCACCACCAGCTTCCAGAGGCTGCGATGGTAGCTGGAACCCAGGCCACAAGGGAGAAGAAAAGAGGGCAAGATGGCGGACATTTGGGTCGGTCTCTGGTGAGCTCTAACCTCACTGGTCCCTAACACTATGTCTGTGCCTGACTTGAGTGACACTGATCAGTGTCACGGAATCTGATCCTGTCATCAGGAGCCACACCTCTTTTGGAAGAGCAGGCCTCCACCTTTACTTTAACCTCACCACGAATGCCATCCTTCCTGTCTTCACAGCCACAACAGAGAAAGAGGCACCAGCTTAGTACCGCCTAGGAACCCTTGGGTGGGGGGATAGGGCTGGAAGTTTCCCTTTGCCACTGCAGGGGTGGCATGTCTGCACTTGCCCTTTCTCCAAGCTTGTTGCTCACTCTCAGCGACAGACGATCAAAGCTGAGTGAGTCAGGGTCTCCCCGGGACCCAAGGGATCTACGTAGCAACTTACCAGATGGGACCAGAGACCCAGTGGAAGAATCCATGGGCATCTACCATTGCTTGACTCTGCTTCCTGATTCAGCCTTCCATACCACGGGAGTCTGACTCAAGATTTGTCACCTGTGAAAAGTCTGTGAAAAGACACATATATAAAATATATGTATAATATAAATAATTATATTAATTAATATATTAATTAATATATTAATTAATATATATTTATTAATTTATAAATTATTAATTAATTTATTTATTAATATATATATTTATTATATAAGTTTATTGATATATTTATTAATTTAATTTATATATCAATATATTTATTATATAAGTTTATTAATATATTTATTAATTTATAAATTATTAATTAATTTATAAAAATATAAATAATTATATATAATATATATAAAATATATTTATATTTAAATATAATATATTAAATATAATATATTTAAAAAATAAGTTCCCCCAGAATCCACTTAATACTGAGGATGATACCAATTTTTCAAGAAAGGAAAGCCAGTACTCTTGGTGCGCTATCCACCTTAAGATACAAAAGGAATACGCGATCTATCATTGGGTCGGCAGAACTTGCCATCTTTGGGCCAAAATACGAATTCCCTTGGGCTAGTAAGTCTACAACCAATCAAGTCAGGAAATTAAAAAATCAGTTAAACTTTTTACTTGACCGAGGCATCGGGCACATTCATTCAAAACAATCAAACTACTACTCCTGAGAAGATACATACACGATTCCTCTGAGAATTTGATCCCTCATACCTCCATATCTCTAGTAAAATTAGAAATTCTTGGACTCAGAGCCCATCTATGTTGCCTAGTTTTTAATCTCTCCAACTTCTGGCAGAGTGTGAGGTGTGCAGTAAATTGTCTTAAAATGCTTTTTGCTTCCTGGAAAGTTAAATGCTTGGTCCCAAGATTTTACCGCAATATTCCATACCCAGGAAGGGACTCTAAAACTGAGTCTGGATTTTATTGTAAGAAAAGTGACATTGGTAAGCAGGTTATTAAGCGGCAAATGAGGTCACATTTTTACAACACAACTCTTTTCCTTCAACGTTGTGGGTATGTAACAGTTCTCCTCTTTGCTAGTTACTTAATGCCTTTAATTTGCAGAACTTTTTCATGGTCTAATTGGCACCTTCATTGGAAACATTATAAATCTTTTTTTCTCAAAGGAGCAATAGCTTTAATAATGGAATAAAAGCATTGCGACCAGAAACATACTTCCTCTCCCTTTCCTCATGTCGGGAAGCCCTTTAGGGTACATGAACATGAGTCATCGTATTATGCTTTATAATGAGTATTTTTCTCTCTTTTTTTCTCCTCTAATGGGACAACATTGCTTGTAGCCTCAATCAGTCACAATAAGACGTAAGCAGGCCAACTCCAAACACAAATCATAGGAACAACTGTGAATAACTGCAGTAAACCACATCCAATCCTTCCTTTAATTTATGCTAACGTGACGTTAGAGCAGCACAAATGGCCATGACCAGTTTCTCGGTATATAATTTATAGAAAGTTACAACACCTCCAGCTGTAAGCACTAGCATGGCCAAGGCGCCGGCTTTCAAAATCAAGCTCACTGAGTTCTTAAGAGGACAAAAGGAATCCCGGGGATGACGAAACAGGGCACCTGTGATGCTTTTTATCCCTCAATGCCCAAGGAAGACATCACAAAAGGGTCCCTTTCCCTTGGAACCCAAGTGCTTCTCAGACCCCTTCCCACACAGGAGGGCTCCAGGAAGCCACCATCACTTTACCCGAGTTGGCTTATGAGTTCAAGTCTCTTTGTCATCCCTTCCCTATATGTGTATGTAAAACTCTTTCTAGTAATGGAAATGAATTGATTTTATAGCTCATCTTTAAAAAGTTTCATTAAACCCCTGTAACTAAGATGTTCTTTTCACTAATAGATGAAATTGAGGCTCGAAAACACAGACAGCTATTTTTGTTTGTGCAAAAGTCCTGCAACTTCTATAGATTGCCCAGCACATAGTAGGTGCTCAAAGTTATCTACAGAATAAATGAAAGCAGAATTAGTATTACCAGCCAGAGCAAAAGATGACAAGAACCAATTATAGGTCCAGCCTTATTCATGGATAGCATTAACAGCCACGGACACGATCTGTGTATTAGTCAAGAATCTCCAGGGAAAAAGAACCAATAGAAGATATATATGTGTGTGTATATACGTATGTACATGAGAACTGGCTCACAAGACTGTGGGCACTGGCAAACCTGGCAGGCTGCAGACCCACAGAAGAGTTGATGCTGCAGCTTGAATCTGGAGACCGTCTGGAGGCAGATTCCTTCTGCCTTGGGGGTCCTCAGTCTTTTCTCTTTAAGCCTTCAACAGATTGGATGAGGCCCACCCACAATAATTGGCTTTACGCAGAGTCCACTGACATAAATGTGAATCTCATCTGCAAAAATACCTTCACAGCAACATCTAGATGCAATCTGGATCAACATTCCAATAGAATTTCGTGAAATTTCACAAGCTCATTCGAAAAGTTGTGTGCAAACGCAAATGGCCAATAACAGCCAAGGAAATCTCAGGAAGGAGCAAAGTGCTGTTTTCACTGCTGGGTTTTGAGTTTATTAAGAACTACGGTAAATTAAGAGAGAGGTATTTGAGCAAGGAGAGACAAATACACGGACGGAGCAGGGAGAGAATCCAAAAACAGACCCACTCATGTATGGACACTTGCTTTATGACCAAGATGACATGGCAGAGCACTGGGGAAAGGATGGTCTTTCAACAAATGGTGCAATCAAATGCATATCCATATGGAAAAAGATGAAACTTGATTCCCACCTCAGGCTATGCACAAAAATCAACTCCAAGCGGATTTTAGAACTAAATGTGAAAGTTGGAACAATTAAACTTCAACAAATTAATATGGTGGAGTATTTTTGTTTGATTTTTTAAAAAAACTGTCCCTTTTGACAAAGGGTGTTCATTTATTTATTTTTTAAACATCTTTATTGGAGTATAATTGCTTTACAATGGTGTGTTAGTTTCTGCTATATAACAAAGTGAATCAGCTATACATATACATATATCCCCGTATCCCCTCCCTCTTGCGTCTCCCTCCCACCCTCCCTATCCCACCTCTCTAGGTGGTCACAAAGCACCGAGCTGATCTCCCTGTGCTATGCAGCTGCTTCCCACTAGCTATCTATTTTACATTTGGTAGTGTATATAAGTCCATGCCACTCTCTCACTTCATCCCAGCTTACCCTTCCCCCTTCTCGTGTCCTCAGGTCCATTCTCTACGTCTGAGTCTTTATTCCTGTAATATGGTAGAGTATTATCAGGACTTTGGGAGAGGAAAAGATGTGTTAAGCAGGGTACAAAAACAAAACCAAAACCCACTAATCATAAAGAGAAAACTGAAAAACTGTAATGAGTACATTAAAATTAAGAATTTTTATTTATCAAAGACACAATAAAAACATGAAAAGGCCAGACACAGAGTGGGAAATATAACCACAACCTAAATCAACAAAGGGGTCCTATCCAGAAGATACTGAGTCATTAAGAAAAAAAAAAAAGACAACCAAGTAGAAAAATAGGCAAGAGATTTGAACAAGCATTTCATAAGAGATCTCCAAGTAGCTAATAAATAGATGAAAAGGTGTTCAACTTCATTAGTAATGAGGAATGTGCAAATTACAACCATAGTAAGATACCTCTACACACTGCCATTTAGACATTTTAAAATGGAAAAGACAGACAACACCAAGTACTAGCAAAGATACGGAGCAAATGAAACTCTCATCCACTGTCTGTAGGAGGCTAAGTTAGTATAAACCTTGGAAAATGGTTTAGCATTATCTACTAATGTTTGATAAACTCATGACCTAGGATAGCAGTTTTACATACGTGTGTGTGTGTGTGTGTGTGTAAGACTTGTACAAGAATCATCATAGCAATGCTGTTAATAATGGTCCCAAACTAAAAACAACACCCAAATATCTGTCAACAGAATAGATAGATATAACAAAATACTCTAAAGCAATTAAAATAAACAAACATTTGCCACTATATGCAACAACATGGAAGAATTTCACAATCTTAATGTTGAGTGAAAGAAACCAGAAGCAAAAGTCTGCATACAATATAACTCCATTTATATAAAGTTCAAAACTAGGCAAAATTGAACTCTGGTGTTAGCAGTCAGAATTTCTGCTACTTTAGGAGAGGAGGAAAGGAAAGCACCTGAGAAAGAGGGACTCATGGAGACTTCTTGGGTGGGGATGTGGTTTTATTTCTCGATAAGGTGGTAGAGACAAGATGTGATCACTTGGAGGTGACTTATCAAGCTATATACTTAGGATTTTATGTTGCACTTTAACAAAAAGAACTTTTAAATTCTTTAGCTGATTTGGTAGAAAAAGTTGAGGAAATCTGAAATAGAGAATAAAGTGGCAAAGAAATTTTTTTTTTCCACACACACACACACACACACACACACTGTATTTTATTTTTACAAGAGATAAATAGACTGACACCAAGCATTGTACATGGATGACCACAACAAAAGCAACAATGATTGCAATTACCAAACATGAAACACACTCATACTATGTCATAATATTGAAATTCAGTCCAGTAATCCTCCACTGTAACAGCTCATTTACTTTGCAGTGAAAATTGATTTGTATATCCTTTGCCTCTGACTCCTTGTGGGATTTTTTTTTTAATTCAAACAGAAAGTCACAAAAATTATACTCATCCTCATCAGTTCACTCAGTCCCATGTAATTAATTTTTTTTTCATCTTGATCTTTTGTTAGCACTTTTTTGAGTTCATCAGTTTTTCATTAGAGTTCTGAAAATGCTTATTCATTCAGTTCAGCAGTACAGTCAGTTACCAGAAACCTGTACTTGTCAGAGTCTTTTCCATGAATTTCTTGAAGATGAAACCCTTTTATAGGAACATATTTGCAAAAGCATCAGAGTACACCCAGAACTGTCTGTAAATGACAAAAGACTTAAAAATGACCACAGTTAAAGATGTGATGAAAGTTCATAATAATGCAGTTGACAAGAAAATTAGTTATTTCTGAGATATACATTTTAAAGTAATAACTAGGATTATTACTTATAACATTATACCAGAACATATAAGATTTTTAGAAATAGAAAAAGCTAAGAAAGGTAAAGGATTAATCTTGAGATCGATATCCAAGTACTAAGAGTTCCAGAACAAAAGGTTATAGAAGAAAAGTGGAGGAAGAAATTATCCAAAATATTTCAATGGAACTTCCTAGAACTAAAATTCAAAGTAGCCTCCTAATCCATCAAGGCACATCACAAACAAATTTCAGAATACTGGGGCAAAGAGTAAATCCTAAAATCTTTCAAAGAGAAATAATATCCAACTTCTCCCATCCATACAGGAGCAGAACCTTCAACATTTGCAGAGAAAACAATTTTCAGTGTAGAATTCTACACCCAGCAACACTATCAATTAGTGAAAAATAAAGACTGTTTTTGTTTTTTTTTAAATTAATAGCTACTCTATTTTATTTATTTATTTATTTATTTATTTATAGCTGTGTTGGGGCCTCGTTTCTGTGTGAGGGCTTTCTGTAGTTGCGGCGAGCGGGGGCCACTCTTCATCGCGGTGCGCGGGCCTCTCACTATTGCGGCCCCTCCCGTTGCGGAGCACAGGCTCCAGACGCGCAGGCTCAGCAGTTGTGGCTCATGGGCCCAGTTGCTCCGCGGCATGTGGGATCTTCCCAGACCAGGGCTCGAACCCGTGTCTCCTGCATTGGCAGGCAGATTCTCAACCACTGCGCCACCAGGGAAGCCCTGTTTTTTTTTTTTAAGATTTGACTGCACCGTGAAGCTTGCGGGATCTTAGTTCCCTGACCTGGGATTGAACCCCGGCCCTCAGTGGTGGAAGTGCAGAGTCCTAACCACTGGACAACCAGGGAATTCCTTAAACAAGATTTAAGAATGCTCACAAGGCTAGAGTTTGCTCCCAAATAGGAAAACCGCATATTGTTTTGTTTCAAAAGGTTACAAATTCAGTGCTTGAGAAATGCAGCAGGTAAACAACAGGACTAGTAAAGTCTGTTTTTGGAGCTGTCTGCCAGCAAACAAGCAGGCCTCTGTCCAAGAAGCCTTTTCTTATGAGGGGGTTTGAAGGAAGGTTCTGTTTACATCCCACCCTGCCCTTCTCCCCTTCAACCACCCTCACTTCTTCTTTCTTGAACTTCTCATAGTGATAGAAATTGGTGGCATTGTCCTTAGCAGGACTCTTGTAGTTAGGGATGGGGGGGGGACCCCTTCTCAAAGGGCAAGTGTTGGGCTCTTCTTTGCTCTCCATTTGGGGGCATTGAGTGCCTCGTGATAAGATCGGTGGGCTGCTCATAATTTACACATTGCTGGTGAGCACAGAGGATGTTTCATTGTCTTTCTTCTTGTTCTGCTGCCCTGCCAACAGATGTTAGTATGCTCTGTGGAAATATTTTTTATTTCAGCATCACGTTGGAGGTCCACCTTGGGCATGCTGCTCGGCATCTAGTTGGGAGACATCTCCACGGTCTTTGCTGAGGACGCTTGCTGCAGGTTCATAGAGACTGCATTCCTCAGCTTGACTTTCTGCTTTCGTGTTCTGCATCCCTTTCCTCTTCTTCAGCTCTGTCTCAAAGTTCTCCATCATGTGTGCAAACCTCATGCCTTTGGTTGGTTTCTGCACGAATGACGTGCTCAAATGGGGTCTTGCTCTTCATTGATCTCTTCTGTGCCCCTGTTCTTCAGTTTCCTTATGTCCCCACACCTCCTGTCTTCTGAGTGGTCTCCCCTTGTACTTTCTCTCTCGCCAGCAGGGCCACAGCACAGGCCATGAGCCCCCTTCCCCAAGTCCTGCACCCCTCAGGGCTCCTCCAGTTTGATAAGCTGCTTTTGAGTCCAGCTCATCTTCCCACAACTCTGAGTGGGTCCAGTGTGCGTGGAGAGTCTCCATGATGGCACAGACCATGAGGTCCAGCTGCAGCAGTCAAGATGTTTTTAGACATGCAAGATCTCAAAAAACAAAGACAAGACAAAAACAAAAAACAAAACAAAAAAGCCTCTCAGGCACGCTTTCTTACGAAGCTACGTACATACTCTTTGAAAACAAAAGAATAAATCTAGAAAGAGAAAGATATTGGCTCCAGAAACCAGGGATCCAACAAGAGAGAAGGGAAGCAGTCCCCAGGAGACGCTGAAGAGAGGCCATAAGACGATCTGCACATTCGACAGGAGGGCAGAGGGGTCCAGGAGGAAGGGCTCTGTGAAAAAGAATGAAACTGACAGACAACCTCTGTTACAGGATTGAGGCAGGCTTGTACCTCCAGCAGGGTCATTTACTAACTCCAGGGAAACCATAATTTGTTCAAGAAAGGAAATATAATCAGAGCTTAATAAATAGCCAAGCTGCTGTTTACAGGGTCATAATGAAAATGCTAAATCTAAAAATTATTATGTAACTTAATTGAGTGGAAGGGAATACGAGTGTGGGAGGGAAAAGGTGTGAGTTGTGTGGGAAGAGAGTGAGACCCTGACTTTCAAAATGGCAAATGGCAATCATTTCTAAGATATTAAAATATCAAGAAATGGCAGTATAAAAACAGCTAAAGGGTTACAATGGTTGCATGGAGGATGTGAAAATTGGAGAGAGGAGGGGCACAGTAGAAGACTTCTGGTTTTCTTTTGCAGAACCATAAGCAGCTTCTGGCAGGAAAGAGGTCTTTGCAGGAAAGAGCTCTCTACAGCGGCCCCCTTTGTCTTGTCACTAACCTTACACCAGGTGCCCGTCATGCTCTACTCATCTCCGGCCCTAGCACACCGTTCACATCTTTTGACCACACAGTACCTTGCCTAACCTGTTGGTTCTTTCCATAGATCAAAGAATTAGAAATGAAGAATAAGTAATTAACAGATGACCAGATCTCTCTTCCCAGCTTTCCCTTCAGTAATCTCGTGAACAAACTGCGTGAACAAGACAGCATCTAAAGAGAGATCAAGAGGAATCAACAAGCCTGCAAACACGCCTGCACGCAGTGGGGGATGGCGACGTCTCTGACCCCCTACCTCAATGATTCACTGAGATGACTTCCCTGTTTCCCTTTTTAAAGGCTTTCATGGCTGCGCAGAATCTTCGGAGACGGTTTTTAGGAGACACTGAGTCCACCATCTCCCCAGATTGCTGGCCTTCTGATTAAAAGCAACTTTCCTTTCTAGCAACATTTCTCCCTCTCTCTCTGTCGCTTTCTTGTATTGATTTTTGAGCAGTGAGCAGCTGTTACCGGATTCGGTAACAGACCTATTTGACATTCTAAGCCAGGAGCCTATAACCTATAAAAACCAAACAGCTGGGTGCAGGCAGCTAGGCACTGCATTGCACTTAGGTAAGTCATTTGCCTCTGGAAGAGGATACGCAAAAGTGTCCATGGCTGTGCTAGCCCGGGGAGACTGCTGAGGAAGGTTGCTTTCCTTTAGTCTTACAGGAGAAGCTGTAGCAAGAAAGACACAGGCAGCTGGGATGGGAGGAAGCCTGAACCCACTCAGCTCACCAGCTGGTGGAAGCTTGAATCCACATAAAGGACAGAAGTGGTCTTTTCTACCAGAAGGAATCACTAAAAACGATGGACTTACAAGGAGGAAAAAGCTCAAGACAGATAGGAGTCCACATGAGAGCATCAGTTTAGGGTCTTTTCTTTGAGGGAATCTTTACCTTGTCTGGCAGTACGTCCCCGACTGCAGTGGGCACTGGAGGACTCGGGCTACAGAACCCTTCCTGGGAAGGTGGCCTATCCACTTGCTAACCCACGTGTGAACTACCTAGCACAAGTCCCTCAGGCTCACCCATCGCTCACCCATCCAGGCAGCTGTCCTGGCTCACAACATCGTTGAGCCCCGGATGAAAGTGGATACATCAACGGTCCTCCCCTGGCTGTTCTTTGTTAATCCCTTGAAGGACTCTATTTCACGAGCAATTCCCAAGCTGTTTGGTACGACAAGGTTAATTAACAGAGCAGTTGTTCCTTCTGTCACCCAAGAACATGGATAACAAGAGAGGAGACGGAAGGTGAGACGGGGGTCTGGTTTCGGGTCCTGGTCCTGTCTTTTTTTTTTTTTTGTTTAATTTTTATTATTTATTGGAGTATAGTTGATTTACAATGTTGTGTTAGTTTCAGGTGTACAGGAAAGTGATTCAGTTATACATATACGTATATCCATTCTTTTTCAGATTCTTTTCCCATGTAGGTTACTACAGAGTATTGAGCAGAGTTCCCTGTGCTATACAGTAGGTCCTTGTTGGTTATCTATTTTATATGTAGTAGTGCGTATATGTCAGTCCCAAACTCCTAATTTATCCCTCCCCCCTCCTTTTCTCCTTTGGTAACCATGTTTGTTTTCTATGTCTGTGAGTCTGTTTCTGTTTTGTAAATAAGTTCATTTGTATCATCTTTTTAGATTCCACATATGGGTGATATCGTATGATATTTGTCTTTGTCTCTCTGACTTACTTCACTTAGTATGATCATCTCTAGGTCCATCCACGTTGCTGCAAATGGCATTATTTCATTCTCTTTTATGGCTGAGTAATATTCCACTGTATCTATGTGCCACATCTTCTTTATCTATTCATCTGTCGATGGACATTTAGGTTGCTTCCATGTCTTGGTTATTGTAAATAGTGTTGCAATGAACAGTGGGGTGCATGTATCTTTTTGAATTATGGTTTTCTCTGGGTATATGCCCAGTAGTGGGATTGCTGGGTCATATGGTAGTTTTATTTTTAGTTTTTTAGGGAACCTCCATACTATTCTCCATAGTGGTTGTACCAATTTACATTCCCACCAACAGTGCAAGAGGGTTCCCTTTTCTCCACACCCTCTCCAGCATTTGTTTGTAGACTTTTTGATGACGGCCATTATGAGCGGTGTGAGGTGATACTTCATTGTAGTTTTGATTTGCATTTCTCTAATAATTAGCGATGTTGAGCATCTTTTCATGCGCTAACATCACACTCAACGGTGAAAAGCAGAAAGCATTTCCTCTCAGATCAGGAACAAGACAAGGATGTCCACTCTCGCCACTTTTATTCAACATAGTTCTGGAAGTCCTAGCCACAGCAATCAGAGAAGAAAAAGAAATAAAAGGAATCCAGATTGGAAAGGAAGTAAAACTGTCACTGTTTGCAGATGACATGATACTATACACAGAAAATCCTAAAGATGCTACCAGAAAACTACTAGAGCTCATCAATGAATTCAGTAGAGTTGCAGGATACAGAATTAATACACAGAAATCTCTTGCATTTCTGGTCCTGTCTTAATGAATACAGCTGTTAATTGTTCTCTGACTCAGGTTACCATTCATTTTCCCTTATAGGTTTGGACTTCCTCAAGGGAATAAATATTATTTTATTCATCTTTATTTTTTCTTTGATGCCTACAAAATTGCCCATAACAAAGCAAGTGCTCAGAGATGTTTCTTTTTGAATTAATGAACTGAGTGCACTTAGTCCCCTTAGCAATCACATAAACATAACTGCCTCACCCCACGTGTTGAGGGCAACATTCGGTGGTTCCATTGTCTTTTATTGATTCAGTTCTCTGTTGATTCTTCCTCCTCCTAACTCTATGTCCTTCTCTGTTGATTTATTTTTTCCTCTCTTGGCTCTCTGGGTCCCATTCGTTCTTTCAAATACTGCCTTGAAGCTGTGATTCTCAGCCATGTTATAACTCCCATTATGTCAAAGTCTCTAAAAATGTTCAGAACAATAACAATTTAAATTTCCATCCATTAAATTTTACATAAATAAAACATGCCTAATTTGGCTGGAGAGAAGTGGAAAAGAAGGTAGGGAATTAAATAAACAAGAGGATGTTGCAACCTCCAGAAAGTTGGGAAAGGTCTGTCCCAGAGGACCAGAAACCATGTACTTTTATTAGTACTGGGCCTGACCATCTGTAGCAGACCCTGATAGAAATAAATCTTCTTAAAGCAATATTTTTCAAGCTCTGCTGCTCACCTGGTTTTGTTCTTACTGGATCTTGGAATCACAATAGACATGGTCACAGAGTGGACTCATTGCTCAGGTGGTCATTTTAACAATAATCAGAAGGGCTCCTAAATGCAATTATTCTGAAGTTAACAAAAAGTTGATTTTTTTTTCCCAGGAAGTAGCTGGGATGGTGTCCTTTCAATTTTTCTATATGTCACTCTCATTAAATCTAGCTATAAGGTATCTCGACTCTGGCTGGCATTGGCTGAGAACAAACGCCATGCTTTGGGGGGATGGGTTAGGTTCAAGGATAGGATCAGGGAGACTAGTTAGAGAGCTACTGCAATAAGCCACAGCAAATGAAAACAGGGGTAGTGGGAGAGATCACATGCTGGGTGTACTTTGAAGCAGAGTGGACAGGACTTGCTGATGGTTGTGATGTGGAGTATGGGAGATAAAGATTCAAGAATTTTTTACCTGAGAAACTTGAAGAATGAATTTGCCATTTACTGTGATGGGAAAGGACCATGGGGGGAATGTTTCTGGATAAAAATAGTTTGGCTTTGAACATGTCAAATTTGAGAAGCTTATAGAACCGCAGGGGAGATGTCAAGTATGTGAGTGTGGAATTCAGAAGATGGGTCCAAGATGGAGAAATAAATATGCAAATCTTCCTCCTATATATACGTCTTTAAAGCTGTGGGGCAGGGAGTGAGCAGAGAAAGAACAAAAGACATATTTTAAAGGACTCTTTAACAAAGGACAAAGAACTGTGGATTCCTGGGAAGCCAGTTCTTGGAAGTAGAGAAGAGGAGAAGAAACTGCTGGTGAGATTGGGGCTGAGAAGGAATAGGGGGCCACAAAAGAGGTGTCCTAGAGCCCCAGGGAAGAAGTCTATGGAGAAGGCAGGAGTCGTCAAAGACGGAGACACTGACCGCTGGATTCAGCGACACACAGGTCACCTGGACGAGAGCAGAGCTCGAGGAACGGGAGGGGTGAAGGCCTGGCCAGGGTAGGTTCATGAGACAATGAGAGAAGGGGAAGAGGAAGAGGCAGGCGTTGGAACTAACTCTTAGGAACGTCGCTGGAAAGGGAAGCAAAGAAAAGACGCAGCCTGGGAGAAGGACGTGGGATCAAGGGCGCTTCCTTGGAATCGCAGTGCTGTGGTTACCACTATTGAGATGGGAGCTGGCACGGCGTGTTTATACAATAGAGGGAGAAATGAACAACAGGAGAGGGGCCTGATGGAAACGGAGGGCTTGGGTATCGCATCCAGGATGTACAGGATAGGGACAAAGGCAGGCAAAGCGGAGGACTGCATGGCGAGCTGTGCGGAAGTTCTCTTCTGATACTTCCATTTTCTCAGGGAAATAAGAAGCAAGGTCAAGAGCAGAGCGTGAAGGAGGGAAGGATGTCGGCCCTGGGAGGTCTGATGACTGCGTTAGGATTTCTTCAGGATTCTCTCTTTACTTCTTTATTGAAAATAAAGTCCTTATAAGCTGAGTCTTTACCAGTTGATGATTTCCAGAACATTCCCTTCTCACTAATATACTCTTGAAAATGCTATTTAATGAGTTCATGGGATTTTTCATGGGCAGATCTCCATTTCTTTCTGTGCTGTTGTGATGGGAATGATATTTTAAATCCTATTTAGAGGAAAAATCAACTCAATACAACAACTCAATTCAACAACTCTCGACAGAGTGCCATGTGCCACGTACTTCCGGCCAGGTGTCCGAGCTACGGGCTGGTCCCCGTGACAGTGCCATCACTGGCTTTTTATGTAACACAATTAAATGCCGTTTGATGGCAGTAGCTGTCACTGCTGCTCTATATTGCACTTTACTGCTCAACCAACACCGGTCCAGATCACCTGGGCAATAGGAACAGTCATGGTAGTTCCCCATTGTATTTGGAGGGCCATTTGCCTCAGAGGGAAAAAGAGAAAGAAAGAAAGAAAATAAGCTTAGGTGACTTCTCCTCATTTTGTTCCTGGCTGGTTATTTTGGAGGGTAGGGGACTTCACTTTGTCTTTCTTTTTTTTTTGAATTTTTGAATTTTATTTTATTTATTTTTCTATACAGCAGGTTCTTCACTTTGTCTTAAAGAGAAATAAAGATTCAATTTGCTCTCTATATTGAAGTCCCAATGACAAATTTTGTCAGAGACTTAAAAAGCACCCTTTAAAAAAGTAGACAATGGGGACTTCCCTGGTGGAGGAGATACTTTGTAGAATACCTATCTTTTTTAATCTATTGAGACTCAATTTGTGGACTAACATATGGTCTATCCTGGAACCTGTCCCATGTGCACTTGAGACGAATGTGTATGCTTTTGTTGTTGGGTAGGGTGTTTGGTATATGTCTGTGAAATCTAGCTGGTTTATTGTTATTTAAGTCCTCTATTTCCTTGCTTTTCTCTGTCTGCTTGTTCTATCCATTATTGAGAGTGGGGTGGAGGACTGAAGCCAACAACTAGTGTTGTAGAACTGTCTATTTCTCCCTTCAATTCTGTCATCTTCTGCTTCAATTATTTTTATGGTCTACTCGGTGCATAAATGTTTATAATCGTTATATCTTCTTACTGTATTGAACCTTTTATTAGTATATAATGTTCTTGGTCTCTTGTAAATTTTTTTTACTTAAAGTCTATTTTGTGTGATATTAGTGTAACCACTCCTGCTCTCTTTTGGTTACTATTTGCATGAAATATCTTTTTTCCATCCTTTCAAACTATTTGTGTCTTGGATCTTAAGTGAGTCTCTTTTAGATAGCATATAGTTGAATCATGTGTTTTTATCCATTCTGCCAATCTTTGTCTTTTGATTGGAGCAGTCAGTCTATTTACATGTAAAGTAATTACTGAGGAGGGACTTAATTCTGTATTGTGCTGTTTGTTTTTTATATGTATTATAGCATTTTTGTCTTTCACGTCCTGCTTTACTGTCTTCTTTTTGTGTTTTAGTTGATTTGTTTGTAGTGAACATTTAAACTCCTCTCTCACTTCCTTCTGTGTATATTCTATAGCATTTTCTTTGTGGTTACCATGGAGATTATACATTTAACATCTTAAGGTTGTAACACTCTAATTTGAATTAATATCAGGTTAACTTTAATGACATACACAAACTCTGCTCCTTTACAGCTCTGTCCCACTCCCTTTGGTTGTTGATGTAACAGAATTACATCATTATACACTGTGTGCCACAAAACATAAACTAAAAATTCTTCTAAATTTATTCGTTTCTTAAATTATGTAGAAAATAAGATTTGGAGTTATAAACCAAAGTTATAATAATCCTAGCTTTTAGATTAATAATTATTTTTCTTTAACTATATTAATCTTTTAAATCCTGTAGAAAACAAAATGTGCCTTTACAAACCAATGTTACAATAATACTAGCATTTTAAAATTACCCATGAATTTGCCTTGACTGAGTTCTTTATGTCTTTATATGGCTTTGAGTTGCTCTCTCATGTCCACTATTTCACCCTTTAGAACCTCCTCAGACGTTTCCTACAAGTCAGGTAAAGTGAAAATGAATTCCTTCAGCTTTTGTTTATCTGGAGATGTCATAGTTCCTCACTCACTCTTGAGGAGTAATTTCACCAGATGTAGGATTCTTGGTTGACAGTTCTGTTTTGTTTAGTTTTGTTTATAGCACTTTGAATACATCATCCCACTGCCTTCTGGTCTTCAGAGTTTATGGATGTATTAGTTTCCTATTACTGCTGTAACAAATTATTGATACCACAGCTTAGGGCTTCAAAAAGCACAAATTTATTATCTTACAGTCTGGAGGTCCTAAGTCCTAAACAAATCAAGGTTTCAGTAGGGCTGTGTTCCTTCTGGGAGCTCTAAGGGAGAATGCATTTCCTTGCTTTTTCCAGCCTCTAGAAGCTACTTGCATTCCTTAGATCACAGCGTATTCCTCCATCTTTAAAGCCAGCAGTGGCAAGTTGAGTCCCCACATAACCTCACTCCAACCTTGCTTCCAGCATCACATCTGAGTCTCCTCTTCTGCCTCCCTCTTCTACTTATAAGGACGCTTGTGACTTCACGGGGCTCACCCCAATAATCCAGAATAATCTCTCCATCGCAAGGTCATCTGATTCATAAATTTAGCTCCGTCTGCAACCTTAATTCTCCTTTGCCATGTAACCTAATGTATTCACAGATTCCAAGACATGGACAGCTTTGGAGGTCATTATTCTGCCTACCACACTGGACAAACCACGCCCTTGTTTTAAGAATCCCTTCTTCCTCTCAGGCACTGAGGCCTGGAATTTTATGTCAGAGAGCCATTCCTTTTTGGCAAGGTGCCCCCGTAGGAGATACCAGTGAGCCTTCAAGAACCTTGAATTTTTTAGCTCCTATAATTCTGATTTCCATATTCTAAGTCACTCTGGTGATAGAAAATTTCATCTCACACTAGCGAGTATAGATGAAATCCTATTTTTCTCCAAGATTCATAATCCTTCAGCCCCCAGGCTTATAAAGCTTATTTTTTTGTTTTGTTGATACTCTTTGTTGCAAACTGTTTACAATCTGTGAGTCTTCAGCTCTTTCAAGCTTATATTCGAGTCTGGATCACATAACTGTCAGGAGAGACACAAATTGAACCAGATTGCTCCTACTGAAATCCTAAGAATTCTAACTGCACCTTTAAAACCTATATTGCTTGCAAGTCAGAATGATAGTGTGGAAGAAGCATTCTTGTTTGAGGCTGAAAGAACTGAATGGAAACCCCTCTCTATGACTGATTACTTGTGTGACCTTTGGCCAGTTACTTCAAGTTCTCTCAACTACAGTTTCTTCATTCGTAACATTATTTTTTACAGACATTGTAAAGTTGTTAGGAGGATAATAGATGGTATAATAAACCACTTCCCATAGCCCATGTTGAACAAATAGTAGCCATTATTACTATTTAATCTCCAAGTATATATATGCACCCAGTAGACTATAGCCAACATCCATGCTAGTCTCTGGGAGGAGTTCAAAGCAGGAGGCAGGTGGTGCCGAACGATAAGAGTTCTCAGTGAAAACAAAGAAGGGAGGAATATGCTCTTGACCAGTTTCTTTTTTTTTTTTTTGTGCTTTCGTTTCCTAATCTAAAGAATAATCAACTTAGATTAGATGATCTTTAAACGTTCTTCCCGTGCTGACATTCTGTGGTTTTCAGAAGCGTCCGGACTATCCAGGAAATAAATAGGATTTTCACCAAAGGTATGTGTAAAAGAATGCAAAGTTATCATGTCCAGTACTGACCTCAGGACCTTGAAAACAACATAAGTGTCATTCAACCACATCATTTTGAATGTCTCCTTGGGACGCACAGTGTATCTTCAAGCCAAAAGGCACCATGAACTAGAACAAAATGGCAGACATCTGGTTTGAAGAGAAGTTTCACACAAAACACAGAGGTGGCAGTCACTCTGGCCACGAAAATGGACCAAAAGGAAAGCATTTAATACAACTGGCTGAATTATAGCCCTTGGAATTCCAGCAGTGTGGAGGTGGCCATCCAACACTAATGAAAGTCTTCCATTTGTCTCCAGTATTTTCTGCTACATTTTGCTTTCTGTCCTTCTCTTTGGGAAATAACAGGAAGATTTCAGCTTGGGTGCTGTTGGCTTCACGGCTTTCTTTTAAAGTACAATTGTCAACCAGATCACAGCAAGAACAAATTATATGTCAGCCAATGATTGCATAACAGAACTCATTTCCATTTGAAGAAAGGGATGAAGGTGACAATGTACCCTCTCTCAGGAACATCCTCTCATGCAGAGTGATGGGCTCAAGTACAAAGCTTAGGCAGATCAAGCTCAGAAACAGCCGAAAGAGACAGGCTGTGAATTAGAGGCTGCCCACGGTGACAGCTCTCTGACAGAATAAGAAGGGCAGGAAGGATGGGCCTGGGGAGGGAGGCTGACATTCGTTTGTGTAAGTACTAACGGGAGAGCCAGCAAACTCAAACTTCATGGAAAGAAGAATCTGTGTCTGATACCCACAGTTACAGAGGACGTTGTCATAAATGTGGGACTTAAATAGTTTGGGAATTCAGAGCTCTTTATTGATAGAGATGCCCATTAAATGCTAGCTGAGAAATATTTGCAGACTATGTATTGAATCGGCCCTTTCGGGTTGTCACTGGGTGTCCCATGGGAAGGTCCTGGTATCAGAAGTGACCTGCCCGATATTTGGAGCAAGATTTTGAAATATAGAGAAACAAAGCAGATTTTATGGTCTTCCTTCCACGCATCACCTTCTAATTCTTTTATGGTTAACAATGATAGGGAGTTGACTGGAAACTCTTTCTGAAGGTGTATCAGCAGAAGAGTTAATTAGAGAGACAACCTATATTTCCCTGTCTTTGGGGTTTTCCCTCTTCTATGACCCAAGTTGTCCCTTTCCATTTGTGTTGAGGTGTTTCCAGCTTAGCCCATTTGGGAGTTTTATTTTTAAAGCTAATTGCATCTGCTCTTTTCTGGGCTGGCAATGCCAGTGGATTTTTGCACGAGCAGTAGCTTATAGCTTGATCCAGGTTGGCACGAGTCAACAAAACCGGCCTCTTTGTTTCTAGTCGCTTCTTCCCCTGGTTCCATGGGATGCACAGAAGTTTATTTATCCAATTCTCTTTTTTTAAGGATTCAAAGAAAGATGCAATTGGATAAGAGTGAAAATATGAATATTTTGAGGGCTTGCTTTGCACAGAGTTGGTCACGAATACATATTTATTCAATGAAAGAAAGTGGGAAAAGGAAAGAAAGAGAGAACAAAGAAAACAAAGAGGAGGGAAGGAAGAGGGAGAGAGGCAGGGTGGGAAGAAGGGAGGACTTAGGGAACTGGGGAACATCTCACCTAAATGTAATGGCTTCCGATCACCATTTAATGGAATTCCGGTATCATCTGAAGGACGCAGCCTTCGATTTAATCAGAACCACATTTTATGCTGGAAAGTCCAGTGGACTGAGCTTGACTCAGTTCCGAGTCTTATTTTTATCTAAGGGAGCTTTAACATCAAACCCTCTTTAACTCCTTACCTTCAGCTGTCCAGGAAGCAGACATCAAGTTCCCTGTATTCCTTCCTTATTCACCTCTTTCTAATCTTGTGTCTCTTAATCTCTTAATTATAGGCTGGAGGATGGGGGAGGGGATGGGGGGGCCGGGCCCTTCCTGGTAGGGTTGCTAGACAAAATACATCAACTTAAATCTGAATTTCCGATAAAGGGTAAATTTTTTTTTAGTATAAGTACGTTCCAAATACTTGGGACACACTCAGACTGAGAGAGTGTTTGTTGTTTATCATTTGTTGTTTTGGTTACTTTTGTCAATAATCTGAATTTGAAAGCACACATATGTAGACGCATCTGAGCTTTTAAAGAACAGGGTGTCTCTGTCCCAGTGTCCTTCCCCTTGGTCGCTGTGCTGTGTCACAGGATTCACCCAGCAGCTCTCTGCTCTACCCTGAGCGACCACCAAGACTGTTTGTACGTAGCCCAGGATGCAGGGGACTGCACAGTCTCAAGATGGGAAGAGAGAACCGCCTGCTAGGGGCCCCTCATGTCCCTAATTTCCGTCTGGACAGGCGCGTGAAAGCCAATCAGACTCATCAGTTTGCTTCGTCAGTGGGAAGGAATTATTGAGACATAACATTATTTTTACCAGTTTACTGTCTACAGAAACTATTCATTAAGAGTGGCATGGGGCTTCCCTGGTGGCGCAGTGGTTGAGAATCTGCCTGCCAATGCAGGGGACACGGGTTCGAGCCCTGGTCTGGGAAGATCCCACATGCCGCGGAGCAACTAGGCCCGTGAGCCACAACTACTGAGCCTGCGCGTCTGGAGCCTGTGCTCCACAACAAGAGAGGCCGCGATAGTGAGAGGCCCGCGCACCGCGATGAAGAGTGGCCCCCGCTTGCCACAGCTAGAGAAAGCCCTCGCACAGAAACGAAGACCCAACACAGCCATAAATAAATAAATAAATAAAAATTTAAAAAAAAAGAGTGGCATGAACATAAACAGTCAACAATTTGATAATATTTGTGAATAAAAAGCTACACACATATATATCTCAACAGACCCATATGCATACGTATTTCCTGCTTCTGAGATGGTTCATTCCACAGACAGATGAATAACAAGAACTTGAAGAAGCCAAACATATAAAGCTCCCGCAGAGGATTCTTAAGAGTGAAGATGAGAGACTGTAAAATGAAATGGCTCAATGACTATTTCCTCATTGGGGAGGATACGGAAGGAGCAGCTGTACTTGAGATCGGTCACCGCAAGTTCCCACTCAGACTGAGAAGCAGAAAAGTTGCTGGGGTCTGTCTGCAGTGTCCCTGGAGCCACGATGCCCTGAGTGGACAGCAGACACGCGGCATCTTGGGGAGGAGAGACGCTCTGTCCCCCGGGCCACACCAGATGCGTGGTGCTCGCTAAGGCCATCAGACAGGCAGGAGAAGACAAACCCAGCACTGGGGGTGGGGGGGGTGACGCCGTGGGGGGAACCCGGGCTCGGAAGGCAGACCTTTTCGGATCCGCCACCTCCTAGGACTCTGACCTAACCTGAATCTGCGGGTAGTTTGATGAGAACTGGTGAAATAAAATAAAAAGAACAGAAAACAGGTAAAACCTCTTGCATCAATTCGGTCAGAGGAGCCAGCCTGCCAAACACGAGTAGAGACGGTGAGGTGACCAAGCACCCAGAGAGGGAAGCTGGTGATCCGGGGCTCAGCTGGCTACTAGCTGTTGATGCTGGGACAGACCACTCAACTCAAGAAGCCTCAGAAGCCTCCTTTGCAGAGGAGCAGGTGTGGTGAACAACAGCTTCTGGGGAGGGCTGAAGGAGGCGGCGAAAGGAAAGTTCTAGCTCAGTGCGTGGCCTGCAGGAAGCTCTCAAAAATGTAATGGAGGTTCTTACATCCAGGCTGTGACAGGGTCCCTCATATTCTGACTCGAGCGGTCGCTTGGTCATTTATGGGGAGCAATCAGGAGGCGGGGGTTACACAAGTGGCAAGTTGCTCCATTAAGGGGGAAGAGGGGTTAGGCTCCCGCCGGCCCCTCCACTCCTAGAGCTGCGTCATCGGCCCAGATGCCTGTGACCTCCCCGTTTTGGGCATCTTTTTCTAAATTTGCATGATGGCATTTATATGGCCCTGGAATGAAGTAGCCCCCAGCACCCTGGAATCTTATCTGGGAGAGGATTACGATTTTGCCCCTCTTTTCCTAGGTGCCTCTGGCTTTCCCAGTCTCCCTGGTACAGTCCTGTTTTCCCCAATACACCCTCATCTCCATACCCGGCCACCACAGTGGTGGGAACTCAACGTTCTCTACTCGAGATGGTCAGATCTCCAAGCAGATGTTATAACTTGGTCCAACGTAGTTATCCCCTTGCACCCCAGGAGAGCAGGGACCCACACCCTGCAGGTTTGGAAAAGAGGGCACCTCTCAGGTCTCTCTCTCTGCAACACTACTTTCTTTTTCTACAGCTCCGTCCTTCCGTCCCTCAGCCTGGTGCCTTCCTCCCCTCCCTCAGGAAATTCCTCTCTTTCCCGAAGGAGAAGGAGATTCTGAAGTGCCCTCCTCGAGCCTGGAGCCTCTCGTTTGATGCCCACGAGTCCCTTTTCCCCTAGTGCATCCTGCAGTGGGAAAGGGGCGAGGAAGAGGGCTCAACGGAGTCCCAGAAGCTGGAGGGAAGGTACCACTTCCGCATCTGCTTCCTCACCAGCAAGACCGGAGGCCACTTTCCTCCCAAATCTAAGGAGAAGCACACAGAGGCCAGCATTCATCCTTTCTGGGAGAGAGCACATTCTAGTTTCGCTCTGGGAAAAGAACATTTCTGTCATTGTCATGGATGGGGCCTTGCCCCTTGTGAAATAAAAACCCAGCATTATTAGGCTCAAGAGCACTTGAGTCTTTTCTGCACCTGGCTTCAGTGCTAAGTAAGAAGACGTTAGGTGAAATGGCACATCATCTACCTGCCATCCTGGCTGGGTGACCCAGCTTATATTAGATTGTATGTTTTTAATTCCAAAATAGTCTTCCTAGTCAATGGGTTTTTAGTTTTTTCCTCTAAGTTTACACTGCCACCGTTACTGACAGCTTGTCACTAACCTACTGTCCATATACTGAGAGAGTCTAAGAAAGACGACAACTCTTCTTTGCCTGACAATAGAATAGAGGTCACCCCTGGCAATGGTCTACGCTCCATCTGTAAAACAGGGCGAGTAACCGCCTCCTTCGGGATCTCCATAGGCATAAAAACAATGAAGGCGAGGAGGTGGAGATCTGGGGGCTCCTCAGAGGACCATGTAAATGTGAAGGATCACGGCTACTGAGTTAAAATGGGATGGAGGTTGTGTGCGCCACCCATACGGTGCTGTTCATGACAGAGGGTAGTGCCTGGGCCAAGGTGTGTGCCGACATGAATTGTGTCTGCAACCTGATAACCGCTCTGCAGAGTCACCTGGAACGAGGGACGTATTGGAGGAGGAGAGTCTCCTCAGGGATTAGAGGGGCACCATTTTGGGGGGCCCCCAGTGCACAGACCTCCCAGTTCTCTTGTGGAGTCTCCTCAACAAAGACTCTGGACTTAGCTGAGTGACCAGCGTTGGCCACTGGGACCTCAGATAGCCTGAGGGAGGCAGAGCCTGAACTCAGCCGTTCTGCACGAGGAAGCCCAGCAGTCATGGGGAGAGGCCCACGTGCAGGAAAAGCATAGCCCCTGGTCACGCTTGGCTCCCAAGAGGTTAATGCGGAGGTGTGGCCCTGCCCAGCCAGCCAGCCCAGCACTCCGGCAGAAATACAGAATCACGCAGAACTGCCCAGTCAACCCACAGAGTCATGAGAAATGGTAAACTGTTGTTTTGGAGCGGGTTTTTTTGTTTTTTCCCAGCAATTACGGATGATGACTGAAACACCCTTCTAGTTAATTCAATTTAACTGGCGTTTCTTGAGTGTTTACTATGCACAAGGCATGACTCCAGGAACTGCGTGCCTACTCACAGTCGGGTGCCAGGCCAGGGAGGATGGGCAGAGACAGGGAGAGACGGGGGGTGCAGATGGAGGACTGCGGGGGTCCTTGGTCGAGCCGGAAGAGCAGATGTAATGAACATACAGAGCCTTAGAGTGAAGATCTAGAGCTACAAATGGGCCATTTGCTGACCATCTAAGTAGATGTAGAAGCAGTTTTTTAAGTGAGACCAAAATCCAAGCCAGGGTCTTAGCACCAGAATGACTGGTTATTTAGGGACAGTTCTCCAAAAACTAGGTGAGGTCAACAGGAGGAGAGTCAAAACGTAGCCCCTAGTGAGGCACCGTGAGCTCCGCGTTGACCTGGACATCTGAGCCTTCTAGAACGACTCAGGCTTCAAGGTTTGCGTCATTTTTAAAAAAAATAAATTTATTTATTTATTTTTGGCTGCGTTGGGTCTTCGTTGCTGCGCATGGGCTTTCTCTAGTTGCAGCGAGCAGGGGCTACTCTTTGTTGCGGTGCGCGGGCTTCTCATTGCGGTGGCTTCTCTTGTTGCGGAGCATGGGCTCTAGGCGTGCGGGCTTCAGTAGTTGTGGCGCATGGGCTCAGTAGTTGTGGCACACGGGCTTAGTTGTTCTGTGGCATGTGGGATCTTCCTGGACCAGGGCTCGAACCCGTGTCCCTGAACTGGCAGGTGGATTCTTGACCACTGCGCAACCAGGGAAGTCCAAGGTTTGCTTCATTTTGATCATTGTTATTACAGTGGTGAGGCTGCCACTGGGCAAAGTACCGGGTGGATGCAGCTCAGGAAGAAACAGCGAAATGCAGGGTGACTCCTCACACAGAGGGAGCTGAAAGCAGAAGGGCACTGCTTAGCCATCTTTGAGAAAGACAGTGAAGCTGCTTTGGATGCTGATAGGAAAACACAGTATGGAGATTATCTAGAGGGTGAGTGTAGCAAGAAAAGACAGAAAGCTGCAAGACGCTCCAATATTTCTAGGTCAGGGAGATGAGAAGGAGCCTCCAGAGGGGTCTGAGAAGTAGCAGCCAGAGAAGTGGGAGGAGAACCAAGAGAAAGCGGTCCCCTTGGCTTAAAGGGGATGGTTGTTGAGAGGTGAGAAAGACAGGATTTGGCGATGTTGGTCATTGGCAGTCTTGATGGGAGGGTTTCCTTCAATGATGGGCATGGAGGTCTGACTGGAGAAGGTTCAGGAGAGAAGAGGACTTCTAAAGGAAGCTAGCCATCCAAGGGAGCAGAGAAATGTACCAATAACTGGAAGACAGGGGCATATTTTCACTTAACACGTAGGGTATTTCAGCAAGTTTGCATGCTAATGGGAATAATCTAGCAGAGAGGAAGCAATGGGGAAGGAAAAGTTAAGGGTTAGGAGCATTGTCCTTGAGGAGGTGAGAGTACATAAATTTAGGGGACAAATGGTCTCTCAACTAAAAGCACACACAGAGTGCTTGGAGTTCCCTGGTGGCCCGGTGGTTAAGATCCGGAGCTTTCACTGCCGTGGCCTGGTTTCAATCCCTGGTCGGGGAACTGAGATCCCGCAAGCCACGTGGCATGGCCAAAAAAAAAAAAATAAAGAAAAAGAACAAAAACACACACAGTTTGCCCTTCCTGTGCCTCCGTTTCCTTATCTGTGAAATAAAAATGATAATGTATTCATCACACAGGATTGTGATCAGGGTTAAGTGAGTCAATGGGTGTAAAGCACTTAGAACTGTGCTTGGAATAGTCAGCACTCAGTAAATGTTAGTTCTTTGTCCTCTTACCATTACGATCAATTGTAACAGGAGGGAGAGAGAAGATGGGACCAGAGGATACGGGATGGGACCAGAGGATACGGGATGGGACCAGAGGATACAGATGGACTTGGTGATGGGTGCATGAAGACATCTCCTGTGAGCTTCTACTTTCCTGATGAACTAGAGCTCCAGTGAGAGGAGGGGTCGTGCAGCCGGTGGAGTGTAGTAGGATTGGGAGTCATGCCGAGGGCCCACTTGAGCTCTGTGGTGATAATATCAAAGAAAGACCCCTCAGCATGGCTGTGTCTTTTCTCTGTATCTATATTCAGCTGCTCAGACGCAGGTGTGCAGTAGGTGGAGAGCTGGATTTAACTACATTGGGGGTTTTTCCTGGTCAGTGAGATAGGGGAAGAGAATGGTAAGGGAGCTGCGGTAATAATAACAGGTCATAGAATCTAAGTTAAGTAGGAAGGAAGGGAGGATATTAGGGGAAAGGAAGGACAGAGAGGGGAACGGTGGTGGGCTCCTTGATCAGAGGTCCTAGCAAAGAAGTGTTGGAGAGGGAAGCTAGGGCAGGTGAGCCCCAAAGATGAGAGGCTGTGATCAGAGAATAGGATGGTGGAAAGCAAGAATTTAGAGCTGATGCCGTTTTGGTGATGACAAGATAGAGTGTGACCTTGAGGTGGGAGTCTGGGGTGGGGGTGGGGGGATGGAGGATCTGAGAGGGTGAAGGTGGGCAGTGGATGGGGGGAGTTACCAATGTGAGTGTTGAAGTTGCCAAGAAGCAGAAAGGAATCAGTGGGCCAGGTGTAAAATCATTCATGAATAAGGCTGCACAAAGGAGGGGCAGTGGCCACGGAATAATCAGAGAGCACGTTCTTTGAAGGAGCTGGATTGTTTTTTTGTTTGGTTTGCTTTGCTTTTGTTTTGGAGGACAGAGAAGCAATGCTCTGGAAGTGGCAATGAAGAACCGGGAGGGCTTTTATGTTACTCCAGGCCCAAGTACACGGGAGGTGGGAAAAACTAAGAGGCACCACTTAGGAGGGCTACAGGGGAAGAAGCAGTGTCCTCCAAGGGCAACCATGTATCCGTTGGAGCAAGAAGGGAGATTGCCTTCACTGAAGCAGTCACAAATATAGAGGACTTGACTGAGGACACACCCGACTTCCCCAGGGCCCAGGGCAGAGGTCTGGGGGATTGAAGAGGGCAGTGTGAGGTAAGTCTAGGTGTCAGTGGGGGACCTGGGAGGCTTGGACTGAGGCTGGCTGCGGCTAACTGAGAGGTAAGGCAGGTGGTTTCTTAGGGCATGATTAGGAAGTTTCTTTGCAGCTTGCCATTCGCCGAAGCACCCAGCAAAGACGGCCTGCAGATCTACCTAAGCAGCCTGGAGATCCAGCATGCAGGTATTGTTGCAATTACCAGGCGACATGGCCAAGGGAAGCCCTGACAAACGGAGTCCAAGATAATTATTAGAGATTAGAGAGTTTGCAGTGAGATGCGCATGGGCTGTAGCTGCAGTTAGGTTTCCATGCAGGGAAATGCTGTGACGCCTTGTGACTCTGTGTCCACTTAGTATATTCGTTTTGGGTCATCAGACCCTGGGCACAAAAGTACTGGCTGGCGTCCCTTGCAAGTCCAGGGGTTGGAGTATTTCCCTGATGAAGGGGGTTTTCCACCTTGACTGCAGTTGAGGTCTCTCATGTTACTTCATTCAAAAACAAACATTGACAAAATGAACCATCTTGGTTAAGTCTTTGGAACTGAGATCGCACGATGGTCTTGAGACAGGCAGACTTTCTTTCCTTTTTTTTTTTTTTTGGTATTAAAGTTAGTTTATTAGTTTAGTTAATACAAACATGTCTATAGAGTCATCAGCATTAAGTATAATACTTTTATTGTACCTAGGTTTACTGGAAGTCAAATAAGACCCTATCTGTGTTACAACATTTGTTAGCAAGAAAATGAAATTGGTATGATGAAATTTTTATAAGTAAATTAAATATAAATGAGATGAGATTTTTTTAGGTGAACTCTTTAGGAGTAATTATGTTTCAAGGCATGTCTAGTTCAAAATAGTTGCCCCAGATTTTTAGTGACTTAAAACTTTAAAGTTTTGCTAAATTAAGTTAGACGATGAAAGCTTATTGATGACCTAAATCATTGTGAAACAGGAGGGAAAGGGGCAGGGCACAACCTTTAAAAGAATGACATAGCCTGAGGACACGACATAAACTGATTAGAACCAAATACGTCTAAGATGGCAGACGAGTCAACTTCCACTAGACCTTTAGCCTCAGTATACGAGACAGGCAGACCTTTAATTAAAGTTTCTGCCAGTGACTTCCCGGAACAGTAGGGTGGAGTTGTCAGCAGTAAGTTTTGTCAGAATTAGACTATAAAGGAAAGTTACAAGCAGAATCTAGGTGTTGGGGCCAAACCCTCCATTTCCCTAGTCATCAGTTTCAAAGCAGGTACGACACACATTCCTACGGGGGTTGGAGGGGTTCTAGTTCCCAAGAGTCTGCACCAAAAGGCCAGTATGGAAACCAGCAAACCCCAGAATGGGTAGAATAGGCAGGCGGTGGCAGGTGGATGCTGAGAGGTGAAGCCCTTTCCAGCTGGAGAAAAGGTGTTTAGCAAATGGACAGAAGTGGGGAGGCTTAGGGTGTGTTTGGAAGAATGGAAGGAGCCTCGTCCTGTAGCCACAAAGTCTGTGAAGGAAGACAGGCGTCTGGATACGGTTCAGAGAGCTTGGAATGCAGGGTGTGGCCTTTCTATTTATCACTATTACAACCTCTGGCTTTCTTCCCGGTGTGGGAGCGATCCAGATAGGGATGGGGAAGGAAAAGCCTTGAGTAAGTTGCATTTCAGCCTGTCAAGTTAGGTTTCAAGTCCAGTGAACAGACCTCATAGTAACAGATCCCATAGTAATTTCTTTAGTGGTCATGTGTGCTCAGAGCTGAACTCTATCCTTCTTGGGGCCAGCGAACCTGGAGGGAGGGAGTGGATTCTTGGCCTCTTCTCATAGAGCCAGGGTAAGGTGGAAACCTTGATACCTACTCAGGAAGGATTAGATGGGGAGTGAAATGTTGGGGGCAGGAATGTGGGAGAAGGGAAGAGGATTAAAAAAGGGGTGACTCTAGGGATTTTCAAGCTATTTTGAGCAGCAGAATTCCCTTCCCCCAGTGAAGCTTGCACAGAAGCCCAGTACTGGATTGATGAAGGCAGCTGCCCCGGGTGAGGTAACAGGGTTCTGCTTCCTCCCCGCCCCCTGTCCCCGCGACCCCCTGTGGTCACCCGGCAGCGGCCGCTGAGGGTCTCGGTCAGCCCTTAGCGCAGCTGACAACCCACTGGTTTTCAGCTGGTTTTGCTCTTAGCAAAAGGAGCAACATGTTTTAGAATTTTGAGCTTCAATATTGTGTGATTTATTCAGCCTTAAAAAGAATGGACATTCTGATCCTTGCTACAGATTGGATGAAGCTTGAAGCCCTTACTCTACGTGAAATAAGCCAGTCACAAAAGGACAAATACTGCATGATTCTCGCGTAGGTTAGGTCCCTAAAGGAGCCAACTTCCTAGAGACAGGAAGTAGAGGGTGCTTGCCAGGCGCCGGGGAGAGGGACTCGGAGGTTGTTTCATAGGGACAATCTCAGTCTGGGGAGACGACAAGGTTCTGGGGACGGCTGGTGCTGATGATGGTCGCCCAACGATGTGAATGTACTGAATACCGCGGAACTCTACACTTACCTGAGGACGGGAAATGGTATGTTATTTGTATTTTACCCCAGTAAAACAAAACCTGTGGATGGGAGTTGGCGAAGGGTATAAGGGAGTGACGGCTCCAATGTCACTTGAGAGCTCCCCTCCAGTGACATTTTCAGAACTGAAACAGATGACCCCAGGGCCCGCCTCCTCTCAAGCTTCCCACCGCCCGGCTGCAGGGGCGCGAGGGCCCTCCGCGCTGTCCGCGGACCCGCACTCGGGCAGGAGGGGCGAGCGCCACCTAGAGGTGATGCACCCCGTGCAGCCCACGCCTGCGGCCAGGCTCAGAGCGATGCAAACATGACCCCATCGCCCCTCTTCCTTCTCTCTCTCTCTCTCTCTTTTTTTTTTTTATCGGTTGCCGCAGGCTGGGGGAGGGAAAAATGGGAAATGACTACTTTTAATGGGCAAGGGGTTTTTCAGAAGGTGATGAAATTGTTCTGCAAATAGACAGTGGTGATGGTTGTTCAACATCGTGAATATGCTTTAAAAAACCACCAAATTGTACACTTTAAGATTGTTTAAATGATGAATTTTATATTACGGAATTTATTTTTTATTGAGGTGAAATTCACATAACATAAAATTCACCATTTTAAAGTGTACAGTTCAGTGGCATTAAAAACATTTACAAAAAAAAAATAAAAAATAAATAAATAAATAAAACATTTACAAGGAATGTGAGGGAAGACTACACTCACATGTAACATGTGGAAAGAATGTCAGCCTTCCCCCTGTTCCTTCTTTTGCTTCTGCTATCGCTTTTCTCAAATTCTGTGCTGGATTTGGAGAAGGTTCCCTGGGATTAAATCAACATCTGTTTCTAGCTGTCATTCGACTGGTAAGCCCCCAACACCCAGAGGTGGCATGTAGAACCCCGTGTCTAGAAGCCCGACTGTCCTAGAACCATTTTAAAGTCTCCCCATGATAAGTCAGCAGTGCCTCCTGAGTGATCGGGACACGGAGCTGGAGACTGAGGCTTGGGGGCTTCCTGGGCAGAGGGGGACAAGCCCTGCTTGCTGACAACTCACGTCCCTAAATTACAGACCTGCTACATGCAACCGGACATGGCACACCATTCAAATCATTCTCTAGAAGTATTAAAAAAATACAAAACCTTTTTTTTAAATGGAATTTTTGACTGAAGTATAGTTGATTTACAATGTTTCAGGTGTACAGAAAAGTGATTCAGTTATACATATATATATATATTCTTTTCTTAGACTCTTTTCCATTGTAGTTATTACAAGGTATTGAATACAGTTCCCTGTGCCATACAGTAGGTCCTTGTTGTTTATCTATTTTATATATAGTAGTGTGTATCTGTTACTCCCAAACTCCTAATTTGCCCCTCCTCTCCTCCCCCCTTTGGTAATCATAAGTTTGTTTTCTACATCTGTGAATCTTTCTCTAGTTTGTAAATACGTTCAACTGTATCATATTTTAGATTCCACATATAAGTGATATCATACGATATTTGTCTTTCTCTGTCTGATTTACTTACTATGATCATCTCTAGGTCCATCCATGTTGCTGTAAATGGCATTATTTCATTCTTTTTTATGGCTCAGTAATAGTCCATTGTACATTGAAGATTGTACCATATCTTCTTTATCCATTCTTCTGTCGATGGACACTTAGGTTGCTTCCATGTCTTGGCTATTGTAAATAGTGCTGCTATGAACACTGGGGTGCGTGTATCTTTTTGAATTAGAGCTTTCATCTTTTCCAGATATGTGCCCAGGAGTGGGATTGCTGGATCATACGGTAACTCTATTCCTAGTTTTTTTTTTTAAATTTATTTATTTATTTTTGGGTGTGTTGGGTCTTCGTTTCTGTGCGAGGGCTTTCTCTAGTTGCGGCGAGCGGGGGCCACTCTTCATCGCGGTGCGCGGGCCTCTCACCATCGTGGCCTCTCTTGTTGCGGAGCACAGGCTCCAGACGTGCAGGCTCAGTAGTTGTGGCTCACGGGCCTAGTTGCTCCGCGGCATGTGGGATCCCCCCAGACCAGGACTCGAGCCCACGTCCCCTGCATTGGCAGGCAGATTCTCAACCACTGCGCCACCAGGGAAGCCCCTATTCCTAGTTTTTTAAGTAACAATACAAAACCTTTTTTAGACTAGTTAGGGTATATCCTATTTGAGCAATCAAAATTTTTAAATATTTTAAGGGAAGCATTTTATTACTTTTAAGTTTACTGGCTACTAACAAATCACTGCCACAGATTCTGTGCAGCAATTAGGTCTCTCTGCTGCAGGTGCTAGGAAACCATGAGCCCGCTTGGCTTAAGGAAAAGAAAAGATGGTGTGTTTTCTCATGTAACTTGGAAGCCGAATGGTAAGGCGGGCTGGAGTTGCCTCTTGAGACGAGCGCTCAGCTGATGCTCCCAGGACCCTACTCTTTGTAATTTTTAAGCTCTTACAGAAAAAGGAAAAGTGCATGAACAATGGAAAATAAAATTTATGTGCACTATTTACTCAGCAACAATGAAAAATGTACACAATGAAGCATCGATGTAAAACAATGCAATACAATGTAAAATGATAATCATTTAACATCAACAAAGTAAACAAAAACAAGTACCCTATGGAAGAGACTGCTAACACCACAGTCAGTTCCGGAGCTCTCTACCCTGCTCTCATGATTCCTCCTCCTGAACTAAGGGCCACCGGACCCCACCTGTTGCCCACTGACTGGTCCCTGGGACTTATCTCCAAGTCTCCATCTTGGCTTGGCTCCAAGCCACTCAAAGGCAGGGGAGGTAGGAACTGACAGGGAGGGCAATACGACAGATATACGGTGTCTTAGCCTGGGTTCGTCAGAAAACACCTCCTGAGGCCAAAGCTAATAGGTCCCTGTTTCATTAGGCATTATACTCCCAGGGGAGCAGGAAAGAGAGGCAGGGAAGGATGCAGATTCACACCAGGATGCATGGCCCATCAACCTCCACTGAGTGCTTGTGACATGGGACCATGTTCCCTGGGGCTGTAAATATAAACACGTTTCAGGGCAGCCGCTCCAGAAGAGAAGAATTATCCTTTGGCTCTGGTCCTGTGAGGCATAACTTTCCCCACAGGTGTTAACCCTCCCACACTTTGGGCTGAGCAGATGTGGGCACCTGGTGGGTCATGTAGCATCTCATGCAGCAGGGGACGCAGGGCACGGGTGAGGCACAGGGGACTGTACCACGTGGAGTTGGTCAGAGCATGTGCAGTGCTGTGTCTCCTGGTGACTGGTCAGAACAGTGGCCAGAGGCCCCAGAGGAGGGTGAGGTCAAAACGTCGGATGTAAGAGCTGTGCGACTCACAGAGCTCTCTGAAGAGAATTTGCTAGAGAAGTGACGAATGTGGGGTAAAGAACGCACAGAACTGCCATGAGGATCAGAGGAGGGAGAGGGCAGGGGTGTGAGCCCTGGAGATGGCGAGGGAAGGTTTCAAGAAGAGGAGACAGAAGCGGCCCGGCGTAACTTGTGGGTCAGACACTCCAGCTGTCGAGGGGCTAGAACCAGACCCCAAAGCAGGGATAGCATTTTGGCAAGTCGATCTCTTTATTAAACTAAACATCCTTGTAATTTTGTTGTCAGTATTCATTTGTTTTGTGAAAACCTTTCCTCATAAAATAGAAGCCACAGTAAAACGCAGCTCAGCCCAGATGGAATGATTAGGAATTCCAAACCGGTGAAATCTGAATCACATGTACACACAGAGCTGGGTCACGGGGACGCAGGGGCCCCAGGGGATGCAGAACTCATGGTGGTGACCAAGTCAGGTGGAGCTGGACGAGAAGGGAGTCTCAAGGGAGGGGCGTGCTGTGCTGAGCTGAGATGGGGGAGGTCAGGGATTGCTAGGAGGGAGCTGGGGGACACCCAGCCTGTGGAGGAAACGGACCCAGAAGAGGCGACGCTACAGACCCTCTTCTGGCAGGCAGAACTAGTAATTTGCTCTTAGAGATGACTTCAGGAGATATTCTAGCAGAGTGATCTAAACTGGAAACCAGATGAATACCAGGCCAAACAACTTTCTTTTGTGTCGTTGCTGTCCTCTCCAGGCCCCTAGGTGCCCATCAGACGGCTCCCAGCCCTTCTTTCTCCATCTCAGGGAGAGGCTGGGGTGAGGCTCTCAGCTCGAGGCAGACTACATCGACTGGCAATTTGGGAGTTTCTCAAAGGAACCCCAAGCTGAAACCCACAGCTAGGTCTGTTCCAGGAACACAGAGGTAAGGAGGCCCACCCGTATCCCTTGTGCACCGTCCCCAGTGAGATCGCGGGGCCGCCGGGGAACCAGCATTTCTCGGCGGAGAGTGACAGGGGCGGCCACCCAGGGTTGTCTCTGGCGAGGCTGTGAGGAAGGTGGGGCTTATTTGGTGATCCCTGGACCACCTCTGCTGAGCCTCTTCCTAGAGTGACTGACCTTCCAGTAGACTTGGAACTTCCCTGGTTTTAGTACTGAAAGTTTCACATCTCAGGAAACCCCTCAGATCTGGGGAAACGGGGACAGTTGGTCACCCTTACCTCCTCCTCCTTTATTCCAGAAGTCCTTTGTTTTGTGAGCCCAGAGACTTGCCCTTCCCCCCGGAAGCTCAAGGAGTCCCTCAAACTAATTAAAGGTATGGTTCACAGACTCCAATACCAACAAGGCCAGGGAGATAATACAAATGGGAGAGGTACATCATTTATCATTATTTATATTATTTATCATGGGTAGAAATGTCCAATTTGTTTCACAAAAGCTCCTTAAGTTGTGTTCTTCCAGCATTGTCTGTTTGCATATTAAACATGTATAACGACACATAGGATCGCCCTTGGGCTCCACGTTGGGAAGGCAACCGAGAGCAGTGGGATTGAAGCGCGCCCCTGTGGGAAGGGGTGCCTGTAGGTTACTGCACGTGGGAATGGCAGTTCTGGGGGACCAGGCTTCCCGATTCTCCAAGAGAAGCTGGAATTTGCAAATGTTATGTGAAATCTGTTTTGAAATAGGGACGCACAACTGAATATTTTTAAAACCACAGTGTGGCCCAACTTTGCTGGGGAAAACCAAAACACGTCCACGGGTCACGTCTAGCCCACAGGCTATCCGTTTCCACACTATGGATTAAACTCCCTGAGCAGTTATTGCAATTTTCCTCCCTCCCCAATCCCTGCATTGTGACATTAGCACCTTGACGTTTTAGTCTTGTCTGCAGACATCTGCTCGTTTTCAGAAATGGTCACTGCAATGGCCCCGGAAGGCAAAGCCTCAGCCCTCACTCTACCGTGGGCTCTCCCACTGTGCTGTCCTTCCCCAGGGACGGCCGAGGATGCACCTGCAGCCCCAGGGACGGCCGAGGATGCACCTGCAGCCCCAGGGACGGCCGAGGATGCACCTGCAGCCCCAGGGACGGCCGAGGATGCACCTGCAGCCCCAGGGCACACCTGCTCTTTCGACCCTCCATTCACTCCTTCAAGAGCCATCAAAGGAACAAAGGGATGAGAAATGAATGATCCGTCTTATCTCATGGGGGTGTTCCCATCACCGATCATCTCCCCCTCCCTACGTATCTGTAGAGGTGCTGCAGAGCTGAGGCCAGCTCCTCGGTGAGAGCACGCACCTCCAACTGAACAGGGAGGGTCATGCCTCCAGGGTAAGCAGCTCAACAGTCTGGAGAGAAATGATTTGAGGACGCAGCTGGGAATGTGGCATGTAGGAGACAATCTTCTCCGGATATTCTAGCTTAAGGCAGAAGGGAGCAAAAATGCACTTAAATGCAGTCAAGAGAGTTTCTTGTGGAAACGATCTCTGGTTGGGGTAGAAGGAACTATGTCCTCTAGCAAAATGGTACTTAATCATCACCATCGTCATCCCAGTCTGGGATTGCTCGGCTCATGGGCCAATGTGATAGGCTAAACATCCGTGGCTGCTTTGTAAAAATAATCGTTAAAAACTCGTTTCAAAGATCACATCACAACAGGAAATTAGCTTATTATGCTGTGTTAACTGGGATCTGCGTCTTATAACGGGGAGCCAGTAGTTACGTCATGATATTTAATGAGTTAGTCAAATCGGATCTAAAAAGCAAGGATCAACTTCCCATGGTTGTTAACCCATGCCCAGATCTGCGCATTGCCTTTGTTCGTAAGAGGCTAAAACTTTCTGCCAAAATCCTCTTACTTGTCTAGGAAAAATGCCCCTGTGTGTGGTCAGCTGTCACTGAAGCCAGCCCTCCCTTTACGTATGTAGGGAAACGAGACCCAGAGACTTTCCCCCCAGCGCCCAGGTCCAGCAGGCATGTCCAGAAGCCCAGGTATTTTCTTGTAGGGTCAAAGGCCACTCAGTCCTGTAGAATGCCATTCCAGGCACGGTGCCCAAACTCCCAAGATTAGATTGGATGACAACCTGGCCATTTTGTCAGCCTTCCCCTTAAACTTAGGCTTCCTTCTTCAATCTCCTTTGAACACATCAGCCTCTTTCTGTTACTACTTCAAATGCATTCCTGACAGACAAGATCTTCTCTTGCTATTTTTAAATATGTGATATAATTCCCTCACTTGCAAATAGCCTAATGTATCTTTGGACTAATGATAGGTGATAGACTGAGTAGGTCAAATATTTTAAGATTTATTTGAATTCAATGGATATTTCTGCATGGATAGGTTTGCATTTTATGCCACAGTGACTGGAAAATTGAGTGAATGATAAATTGAACATCAGACGAATAACAATAAACCAGGTCAAGCAACCTCAATTCTGTGTTACTGTCACCGTCACGAAATGCAGCTTGAGAGTGAGCCAGGAAGTCATGGGGTCTGCTTTAGTCTGGAATAGGTCCCAAAGCTGAATCTGGTTTTCTCTCTCATCTTGTGTGCATGTATGTACACACCACACACACACACACACACACACACACCACACACACACAACTATTCCCTTTAGCAGGTGCTGAGTAAATACAGATACATTGAATGGATCTCCGAGAGTTATCAAGCAGATATGTATCTGATGAATAAATCACACAATGACTACACTTCATTAGAAAACCCAAGAGTCATTCTTTAACGTGCCAGGTATTTACAGAGCACTGTGCTATGTGCTACGGTGGATTCAAAAACAAAAACAAACAAACAAAAACATCGTTCTTGACCTTAAGGAGTTGGCGGCTGTATCAGCCAGGGCTTAACCAGAAGCAGAATCAGTAGGCTGGACAGATAGGTAGGTAGACAGATAGATGATGGATACTGGTCAGACAGATGGATGGACAGACAGATAGATAGAGGGATCCATGGATCTACTATAAGGAATTGGCTTATGCAATTGTTGGGACTGGTTAAGCAGATCCAAAGTCTGTTAAGGCAGGTCATCAGGACCGCAAGATCAGGAGCAGCCGGGACCCGTTGGGCACGGGCTGAAACCGTTGTCCAAAGGGAGGGATCTCTCCAACTGATTACGTAAGGCCTACCTAGGATAATTTCCCTAACGTAACAGTCAGGTGATTAAAGACTTCAGTTTCACCTGAAGTCTTCATCCCTTCACGGCCCCAGATGTGTGTTTGATGGAACATCTGGGAGAAGGGGTGTGTGCGCTACAGAAAGCCTGCAGCTCCCCTTCCCCCCTTCTCAGGAGAGAGTCTCTTTCAGCCCAGTTTCTCACGTACTTGAAAGGAAATTCTGGGGCATGTAATTTAGCCTGGTCGAGCAGACATGCCACAAAACCAGCATAAGAGCATAGTCTAACAAAACAGAAAACAAAATATGAACACCCAAAACAAGACAGGAAATAGCTCAAGGCCACGGGCCTACCAAAATGAATGGCGTCTCAAGTGGACGCGCGTACACACTGACGTGTCCGTTTGTGATCTAGTTTCCTCTGGTCATCCCTCGGTCTGGCTGACGTGAAGGATGGAAGTGCCACAGTGCTGGCCACACTCAGAAGGCAACAGGCTCACTGAACTCCAGCTTGATCATCTGGGATCCTTGCTGACGGGGAGCAGACAGTTGTCATTTTGTACAATAACAGCCATAAACTATATTATGAAACATATTCAAAGTGTCCACAACGGCTCCACTGGGCACGGTGAGATCTACCAAGCATGAATTGTTCTCAGCAAACTGCATCTCTTCCTGGTTGGAGCACGTCTGTCTTCATTTTTGTGTCAGGCCAGGGATGGAGTGTTATTCTTCTGCTAATCGGCCCCTGCTGTTGATACCAAGGGTTGTTGTAACTTGTCTGTTGCTGAAACGTGAGTCCAAAGACCAACTCTGGATGTCCGCTCCTGCGGCGGGGTTGAAGGGAAATGGTACCACTGCATTCCTCGTGATTAAATCCTCTATCAGGTCATAGAGTTCAAAGAAAACACTCAAAACAGGGAGGGGCGGGGAGAAACCACAGCTCTCCCAGCTCAGGATAATTATTTCTTAGGACACATTGGAGTATTCTTGGTGAGAAAGCATGGCAGCATTATTGGTTTGCCCGCTTGCAAGTTTTTGGAGCTCACCCTAACCTAATTAAGTGTCTGTTTACCCTTAGGCCTGGCACTCTCTCTGGGTGAAGCAACAGCTGGAACACTGCAAGAAGCCACATGAAGGGCAAAATATTTGTTGGTTGCTGCTGTTTTCAGCCTTGCCAGAGTAAACAATGATGGGCTTAGCCCTATTGGCTCATTAAAAAAAAATGTATCTTGAAAGATGCTGGCCTACACGTGTCACTGCTCATGGTCTGAGACAGTGGTGTGGGCTTGCTGAAGAATACACGTTGGGGGAAGGTGCTGGAGCTGATCTGTTCCACCTGAATCAGAGGAGCCGGGGGGGGGATTACATGTTTGGTCCTATTTAGGCAAATGTACAAAGCAGTGTCGTCAGCCTTATACTGTATACAGGCACCACCTCTAGGAATTCATTGACATGTGGATTTTTGCTGCACCCTCAGAGATTCTGAATCTGGTTTTGGGGGACACAGGACTCTGCATTTTTTTTTAAGTTTTTTTTTTTTTTTTTTGATGTGGACCATTTTTAAAGTCGTTATTTAATTTGTTACAATATTGCTTCTGTTTTATGTTTTTGGTGTTTTGGCCACAAGGCATGTGGGATCTTAGCTCCCAGACTAGGGATCGAACCTGCACCCCCTGCATTGGAAGGCGAAGTCTTAACCACTGGACTGCCAGGGAAGTCCTGGAATCTGCATTTACAAGCATTTTACCATTTGATTCAGATGAAGATGGTTTAAGAAGTACTAGTTTAAAGAATAGAGAGTTGAGAATGTTAGAACTGAATATAATCCTGGAAGACTGTTTCTAATTTTAAAGATAATTTTAACATTTAGCAGCAAAGCGACAGGACCCGTGAAAGCAAGCTGTACAATCTTATTGAAAGACCCAAAACAAAAACCAAAAGAAACTGGGAGGTTTACACTGTGTGTGATGGGAGACTTTATAATCATCAAAGAGAGAAAAAGAGAGAGAAGCAGAGACAAAGAGAGGGATTTACATACATAGAGTCATGAAAGGATGCACTCCAAAGTGGTATCTTCAGATAAGACTGAAGGGGAAACAGTTGAGATTAGTAACCTTCTTCTTGGTTAGCTTTAGATTCTAGGCATCATGCATGAAGAGACTTTTGTCAAATTTTAATATGAGTGTTGTCTTTTCATCTTGTTTATGGTTTCCTTTGCTGTGCAAAAGCTTTTAAGTTTCATTAGGTCCCATTTGTTTATTTTTGTTTTTATTTCCATTTCTCTAGGAGGTGAGGATCTTGCTGTGATTTATGTCATAGAATATTCTGCCTATGTTTTCCTCTAAGAGTATTATAGTGTCTGGCCTTACATTTAGGTCTTTAATTCATTTTGAGTTTATTTTTGTGTATGGTGTTAGGAAGTGTTCTAATTTCATTCTTTTACAAGTAGCTGTCCAGTTTTCCCAGCACCACTTATTGAAGAGGCTGTCTTTTCTCCATTGTATACTCTTGCCTCCTTTATCAAAGATAAGGTGACCATATATGTGTGGGTTTATCTCTGGGCTTTCTATCCTGTTCCATTGATCTATATTTCTGTTTTTGTCCCAGTACCACACTGTCTTGATTACTGTAGCTTTGTAGTATAGTCTGAAGTCAGAATGGGAGAAAATATTTTCAAACGAAGCAACTGACAAAGGATTAATCTCCAAAATACAGCAGCTCATGCAGCTCAATATCAAAAAAACAAACAACCCAATCCAAAAATGGACAGAAGACCTAAATAGACATTTCTCTGATGAAGGTATACAGATTGACAACAAACACATGAAAGGATGCTCAACATCACTAATCATTAGAGAAATGCAAATCAAAACTACAATGAGGTATCGTATCACCTCACACCAGTCAGAATGGCCATCATCAAAAAAATCTACAAACAGTAAATGCTGGAGAGGGTGTGGAGAAAAGGGAACACTCTTGCACTGTTGGTGGGAATGTAAATTGATACAGCCACTATGGAGAACAGTATGGAGGTTCCTTAAAAAACTAAAAATAGAATTACCATATGACTCAGCAATACCACTACTGGGCATATACCCTGAGAAAACCATAATTCAAAAAGAGTCATGTACCACAATGTTCATTGCAGCTCTATTTACAATAGCCAGGATATGGAAGCAACCTAAGTGTCCATCAACAGATGAATGGATAAAGAAGATGTGGCACATATATACAATGGAATATTACTCAGCCATAAAAAGAAACAAAACTGAGCTATTTGTAGTGAGGTGGATGGAACTAGAGTCTGTCATACAGAGTGAAGTAAGTCAGGAAAAGAAAAACAAATACCATATGCTAACACATATATATGGTATCTAAAAAAAAAAAAAAAAAAAGGTTCTGATGAACCTAGGGCCAGGACAGGAATAAAGATGCAGATGTAGAGAATGGACTTGAGGACACAGGGAGGGACAAGGGTAAGCTGGAACGAAGTGAGAAAGTAGCATTGACATATATACACTACCAAATGTAAAATAAATAGCTAGTGGGAAGCAGCTGCATAGCACAGGGAGATCAGCTCAGTGCTTTGTGACCACCTAGAGGGGTGGGATAGGGAGGGTGGGAGGGAGATGCAAGACAGAGGGGATATGGGGATGTATGTATACATATAGCTGATTCACTTTGTTATACAGCAGAAACTAACACAACACTGTAAAGCAATTATACTCCAATAAAGATGTTTAAAAAAATATTTTTAATATGATTGAAAGCCAGTGACAAGGGTGGAGAGGGGTCTGGAGACCATTATACTTTCCCCGTAAGGATGTGTGAGAATGAAAAGAGACAACCCAAGGAGAACACATAGCAAGCACTCAATAAATATTCACTTAGATTGGTTCAAAGAAACTACAAGTTTAACCTGGAGGACAGAGAACATTAGAGAGAGACCCAATCACAGTTTTCTAACATTTGAAGAATCTTCTGTCCACTTTGAGTGTGGCTGCAGGACAGTAGGTTGCAAGTCCATAAAAGGAAGGATTTCCAAACCTACGGTGACTTCCCACCCTTGCCTCCATCCCCATCACTAACGGGGCTCCTGTGGCAATGGCCTGTCAAGGCTGTTTCATGGGAGGTGGACCAGCCTGGTTTGGAAGGTCAATCTTCACATCACTGTGAATCAAGTCAAAATAAGCTGGCTGATTGGAAAGCAGGTCACCCCATACTTATCCATTCCACGTCAAGGTTTGTTGACTTGCCTGAGACGGTTCTTGTCACTCTGATAGTAAGCTAGTCAACGTATACAGTACTATGGTATAAGTTAGAATCTGCATATTATATATGGGTTTTTTTAAATCAAAGGTCCAAAATAATTTATTAATTGGGTGGGTTTGCAACTAAAAGGATAGTGAAAAGATAGCCCTGTAAAGAGTTTGGAGGGCATTTACTTCCCAATGTCAAGAGAAATCATGATAGGAAAGCACTAGAGAAACAGTAGTTACGGGTGACTGACAGGTGGACTGTGTCACATCAGTCTGCCAATTTTCTCTAGAAATTGGGAAACATAATGCAGTGGGGTAGAGTGGAAAGAGCTGCAATTTTTAGGATCAGTTCAAACCCGGTCTCTGTCATAGGTCAGTGAGTCACCACGAGAGACTCTATGTCACTTTCCTTATCTGCAAAATAGGAATGATACTAGTTAATGAAGGAAAAATGAGACAACGCACACATCAACTACCCAGGCCATCAAGAGACACTTACTAAACATTAGTTTCTCTCTAGTCTCTTTTTTTGATAGTACATTCCTGCCCACTGCTATTTTCCCAGGAAATCAAAGTGTAAGATGGCGATGGCTTCGTCTGATCCCCAGAGCACCTCTTCCTCCGTGCTGGCCAGGGCTCTGCGGCAGTGGCAGTGGGGACACATCATGCAGTTCAGCTGTACACCCATGGGAGAGACAGACAGGAGGCTATCTTTCGATTCCCATGGCTTGTATAATTGGGGTAGGCATGCATGATTTATACTCACATACAGATCCCACGTTCAGTTTAGAAAGGGTTGTTTTAACATTTCTAAAATTATTACACAAGTAAAGCCTGTTCTTGGATAAAAAATTTTAAACTACCAAAAAGCAAACAAGATGAAGTAAAATTCACTGATAATTATACCACCTACAGAGAATTACTTTTAATATTAAGTAGGTATCCTTTGATATATATATATATATATGTATAAATAGAAATATAGTATCTAAACAGGTATATGATAATATCTGCAATCTAATTATACATGTACTATTTGATATGTATCCTGACTTAAAAATACAGTGAACAGGAAGTACAAGCAATTCTGTCTCTGGGAAAATGTAATCTTTTTAAAAATATTTTATTTTATATTGGAGTACAGTTGATTTACAGTGTTGTGTTAGTTTCAGGTGTACAGCAAAGTGATTCATTTCCACACATACATATACCTATTCTTTTTGGGAAAATGTAACCTTAATGATACGTTCACCTATTATCTCTCCATTAAGTGCCAAATCTGAGTAATGATTTTTAATAGGGAGAGAACAGAGAAAAATTACTATGTGTCCTTTCTGTAGCCCAAGGGTTCTTTTTTCCCCCTTATAGAATGTGGTTTCTTCTTATTGGTCAGATTGTAGGAGGGCTAGAATTTTTGAGTCTAGAAATAGTGGAAAGTAGGCTTCCAATCAACAGTTTATAGTATTTTTATTCCAGGAACTTCCTTCCTGGCTGTCTCTGAAGACAGAACAGAATTTCAATGTTCACTAGGAGTGTTTAAGAACATATGAGAGCCTCAAAGTAGATGGTTCGGGGTATTATGTAGAATGCCAGGAGGCCATCTGCCTCCAAATACGCTGCAATGGTTGACAACAAGGAATAACCATTTACACGATGGATAGACAAATAAAATGTCATGACAACGTGGAGAAAGCCCTGTGCGCTCGGTGAAAAAGGTTGTCAGAGATAAGTAAGACAGGCTGATTCATGGAGCCCCTCGTATTTTAGCCATAAAGATGGGCTTAGTGACCAGGATAATTAACTGTCCAGGTTTGTGACTAATCATCTGATAGCATATGGGCATATATCCTGTGAGGTGAATATTTTATATACTTAAACTTATTAAAACAGCTTGGGTGAGTAGATTCCTTCATGCAGTTTTAAAGCATTATTCTATATCCAGGAAAGCAAACATCTTCTGGCTATTGTGTGAGCAGATGGGAAATGCTGAGAAAATCTGGAGATCAGACAACTTGGCAACTATTGTACCCCATTAAATTGGTTTATACAATGATGGATACTCACAATAAACTAACAAGGTGTTTTCTGGTGTTGCCAGAACTTGCTTTTCTGGTACTTCAATTATAAAAGAGGTACACATATTCTGTAGATTTGTCTTTGGGTGTGTACTATAAAGGGAGAGAAAGAATAAGGGAACTCAAAGGTCCTCGCATAATTCTGAGGTCATCTTTGCCCTGATTACAAGTCACCCTTTCATCTGCCTTTTGCTGCCCAGCCTTCCTGCTACTCTTACTCAAGGAAGTGGTGCTGTACCCAGCATTCAACTTCAGAAACCAATCATTTAATTCTTATTAATTATTAAAAGAGGGACTTCCCTGGTGGCGCAGTGGTTAAGAATCCGCCTGCCAATGCAGGGCACACGGGTTCGAGACCTGGTCCAGGAAGATCCCACATGCTGTGGAACAACTAAGCCTGTGCACCACAACTACTGAGCCTGCGCTCTAGAGCCCGTGAGCCACAACTACTGAGCCTGCGTGCCACAACTACTGAAGCCTGCACGCCTAGAGCCCGTGCTCTGCAACAAGAGAAGCCACCGCAATGAGAAGCCCGCGCACCACAACGAAGAGTAGCCCCCGCTCGCCGGAACTAGAGAAAAGCTCGCACGCAGCAACAAAGACCCAACACAGCCAAAAATAAAAATAAATTAAAAGAACAGAACTGTGTCATTCTTAAAGAAAAGAACTGCTTTAGAACAAATTTGTCCACTTCCAGAGCATACCTCCAGTGGACCTCTTATGTTTAACTATCTAATCAGAGGTCAAAGGTATCAAAAGTTGCTGATGAGGTCTTATGATCAATACTATTATATTCCATTTCAAAGGTTAATCCTAGATGGAAGCCAAATGCCCTCTGCAATACATTCCATTGAGTAGAAAACGTTAATCACTACATTGATTCTTCCTTTATATCAAGCCATTAACTTAGCTGACCCTTCAAAAGGATCATTTGCATTGAAATGACCAGTTTCAGAGAGTGATGCTGGCACAACTTAAACACCATCAATGGATATGAGAGATTTTGGAGAATCCAGGGTTGATTCCTAAATAATCATGACCCTGCTTTATTTTATACAGAACTTAGCAAATCGTGAACCCTTGGTTCCGTCCTAGCTGCATAGAGCCAAGAAGGAAGTTACTGCTTAAATATCTGCGTTTGGAAGTTAAAAAGATTATACACGGTTACTAGAATCCACTTTCCACCACTTCTGAGGGTCAAACCTCCAACACCTCTAGGTGGCGCCTGACTAGAATCTGCATTCAATGAGGGGAACACAGAACTCTCAGGCTACTGGAAGTCTTACATAATAAACAATTGTAAATTAAATGAGGATTAGGCTTTTGGAAGAATGGCATTCCTTAATAGAACACTTTCTGATCGGACATTTGAGTATATTCTCTGGCTTCTCTAAGTGAAATCAACCATGCACCATCCTGCACAGACACCAGCTCTGGCCAGTGGTTCACCAGTCACTGCTAGAATGCGGCTTCGTAGTCAGGGATTTCAGACATTTTTCTGTCACTGGGCACTTTCCCACTTTCAGGTGATAGACGGGAGAAACAAAACGTTGATTTGCCGCTGTATAAACTGCCAAATAAGAGTCGTGACATTTTATCCAGACTGTTTTGTGAAGATGCCTGCAAACCCTATAGAGATACTGCCAGCTTAGTCCTGGGTCTCCATCCCATGACTCTGCAATTATTCCTTCCCCCCATGGCTGCAGCCAGGCCATCCTCACCAGCAGGTTTAGCAATGTGCTCCGTCCTCAGAATCAATTTTAGTGTGACGTAGGAAGCATTAGGCCAGTTTCCTAAGGTGGTGTTCTACGTAGATAGATAGATAGGCAGATAGATAGATGATAGATACCAGATGAATGATAGATGATGGATAGATAGATGATAGATAGATAGATCAGATAGATACCAGATGAACAATAGATGATGGATAGATAGGTAGATAGATAGATAGATAGATATAGAAGATAGAAGCATAGATTATAGGTAGATAGAGAGGTAGAAAGAGAGAGAGATAGGTAGATGGATGGATGGATAGAGAGATAGAGAGATAGATGGATGGATGGATGGATGGATGGATGGATGGATGGATGGATGGATGGATAGATGGATAGATAGATAGAAAGACAGATAGATGTATAGATAGATAGATAGATGCCAGATGAATGATAATGGATAGATAGATAGATAGATGGATGGATAGATAGATAGATAGAAAGGTAGATGGATAGATAGGTAGATGGATAGATAGACAGATATAGATAGGTAGAAAGGTAAGGATATGTGTGTATGTACATTTTGCTGCTTGTTGCTAGTTTGCCCTGATGTTGTGGTACCCCAGGTACACTAAGCAAGCTTCTCTCTTAGCCTTACTTTAAGGTGCCCATCTAGGATCTCAGAGCACTGCTAGTTCTGGGTCTCTACTTGGATCTCATTAGGCCTTCTCCTGGGACCAGAGCTTGCAGCCTCTTGACTGTCCTATGTACTGACTACTGACCAGGAAACTTCCAGTACTGCACACCAGAGCACCTTCCTTTCATAAGCATTTTTTTTTAACATCTTTATTGGAGTATAATTGTTTTACAGTGCTGTGTTAGTTTCTGCTGTATAACAAAGTGAATCAGCTATATGCATATGTATATCCCCATATCCCCTCCCACTTGCGTCTCCCTCCCACTCTCCTTATCCCACCCTTCTAGGTAGTTGGAAAGCACCGAGCTGATATCCTTGTGCCATACAGCTGCTTCCCACTAGCTATCTATTTTACATTTGGCAGTGTATATATGTCAGTGCTACTCTCTCACTTCGTCCCAGCTTACCCTTCCCCCTCAGTGTGTCCTCAAGCCCATTCTCTACGTCTGTGTCTTTATTCCTGTCCTGCCCCTAGGTTCATCAGAACCTTTTTTTTTTTTTTTGATTCCGTATATATGTTTTAGTGTATGGTATTTGTTTTTCTCTTTCTGACTTACTTCACTCTGTATGACAGACTCTAGGTCCATCCACCTCACTACAAATAACTCAATTTCGTTTTTTTTTATTGCTGAATAATATTCCATTGTATATATATGCTACATCTTCTTTATCCATTCATCTGTTCATGGAAACTTAGGTTGCTTCCATGTCCTGGCTATTATAAATAGTGCTGCAACGAACATTGTGGTACATGTCCCTCTCCTTTTTTTAAAGTATTTGTTTATTTATTTATTTATGGCTGTGTTGGGTCTTTGTTTCTGTGCGAGGGCTTTCTCTAATTGTGGCAAGCGGGGGCCACTCTTCATCACGGTGTGCGGGCCTCTCACCATCGCGGCCTCTCTTGTTGCGGAGCACAGGCTCCAGAGGCGCAGGCTCAGTAATTGTGGCTCACGGGCCCAGCCGCTCTGCGGCATGTGGGATCTTCCCAGACCAGGGCTCAAACCTGTGTCCCCTGCATTAGCAGGCAGATTCTCAACCACTGTGCCACCAGGGAAGGCCCATGTCTCTTTTTGAATTATGGTTTTCTCAGGGTATATGCCCAGTAGTGGGATTGCTGGGTCATATGGTAGTTCTATTTTTAGTTTTTTAAGGAACCACTATACTGTTCTCCATAGTGGCTGTATCAATTTGCATTCCCACCAAGAGTGCAAGAAGGTTCCGTTTTCTCCACACCCTCTCCAGCATTTGTTTGTAGATTTTTTTCATAATGGCCATTCTGACTGGTGTGAGGTGATACCTCATTGTAGTTTTGATTTGCATTTCTCTAATGATGAGTGATGTTGAGCATCTTTTCATGTTTTGTTGGCAATCTGTATATCTTCTTTGGAGGAATGTCTATTTAGGTCTTTTGCACATTTTTGGATTGGGTTGTTTGTTGTTTTAATATTGAGTTGCATGAGCTGCTTGTATATTTTGGAGACTAATCCTTTGTCAGTTGCTTCGTTTGAAAATATTTTCTCCCATTCTGAGGGTTGTCTTCTCATCTTGTTTATGGTTTCCTTTGCTGTGCAAAAGCTTTTAAGTTTCATTAGGTCCCATTTGTTTATTTTTGTTTTTATTTCCATTTCTCTAGGAGGTGGGTCAAAAAGGATCTTGCTGTGATTTATGTCATAGAGTGTTCTGTCTATGTTTTCCTCTAAGAGTTTTATAGTGTCTGGACTTACATTTCGGTCTTTAATCCATTTTCAGTTTATTTTTGTGTATGGTGTCAGGAAGTGTTCTAATTTCATTCTTTTACATGTAGCTCTCCAATTTTCCCAGCATCACTTATTGAAGAGGCTGTCTTTTCTCCATTGTATACTCTTGCCTCCTTTATCAAAGATAAGGTGACCATACGTGTGTGGGTTTATCTCTGGGCTTTCTACCCTGTTCCATTGATCTATATTTCTGTTTTTGTGCCAGTACCATACTGTCTGGATTACTGTAGCTTTGTAGTATAGTCTGAAGTCTGGGAACCCGATTCCTCCAGCTCTTTCTTTCTCAAGATTGTTTTGGCTATTCGGGGTCTTTTGTGTTTCCATACAAATCATGCAATTTTTTGTTCTAATTCTGTGAAAAATGCCATTGGCAGTTTGATAGGGATTGCATTGAATCTGTAGATTGCTTTGTGTAGTATAGTCATTTTCACAATGTTGATTCTTCCAAACCAAGAACATAGTATATCTCTCCATCTGTTTGTATCATCTTTAATTTCTTTCATTAGTGTCTTATAGTTTTCTGCATTCAGGTCTTTTGTCTCCTTAGGTAGGTTTATTCCTAGGTATTTTATTCTTTTTGTTGCAGTGGTAAATGGGAGTGTTTCCTTAATTTCTCTTTCAGATTTTTCATCTTTAGTGTATAGGAATGCAAGAGATTTCTGTGCATTAATTTTGTATCCTGCTACTCTACCAAATTCATTGATTAGCTCTAGTAGTTTTCTGGTAGCATCTTTAGGATTCTCTATGTATAGTATCATGTCATCTGCAAACAGTGACAGTTTTACTTCTTTTCTGATTTGGATTCCTTTTATTTCTTTTTCTTCTCTGATTGCTGTGGGTAAAACTTCCAAACCTATGTTGAATAACAGTGGTGAGAGGGGCAACCTTGTCTTGTTCCTGATCTTAGAGGAAATGGTTTCAGTTTTTAACCATTGAGAATGATGTCAGCTGTGGGTTTGTCATATATGGCCTTTATTAGGTTGAGGTAGGTTCCCACTATGCCTACTATCTGGAGAGTTTTTATCATAAATGGGTGGTGTTGAATTTTGTCAGAAGCTTTTTTCTGCATCTTTTGAGATTATCATATGGTTTTTATCCTTCAGTTTGTTAATATGGTGTATCACAGTGATTGATTTGCATATATTGAAGAATCCTTGCATTCCTGGGATAAACCCCACTTGATCATGGTGTATGATCTTTTTTAATGTGTTGTTGGATTCTGTTTGCTAGTATTTTGTTGAGGATTTTTGCATCTATGTTCATCAGTGATATTGGCCTGTAATTTTCTTTTTCTGTGACATCTTTGTCTGGTTTTGGTATCAGGGTGATGGTGGCCTTGTAGAATGAATTTGGGAGTGTTCCTCCCTCTGCTATATTTTGGAAGAATTTGAGAAGGATAGGTGTTAGCTTTTCTCTTAATGTTTGATAGAATTTGCCTGTGAAGCTATCTGGTCCTGGGCTTTTGTTTTTTGGAAGACTTTTAATCACAGTTTCAATTTCAGTGCTTGTGATTGGTCTGTTTCTATTTTCTATCTCTTCATGGTTCAGTCTCGGAAGGTTGTGCTTTTCTAAGAATTTGTCCATTTCTTCAAGGCTGTCCATTTGATTGGCATATAGTTGCTTGTAGTAATCTCTCATGATCCTTTTTATTTCTGCAGTGTCAGTTGTTACTTCTCCTTTTTCATTTCTAATTCTGTGATTAGAGTCTTCTCCCTTTTTTTCTTGATGAGTCTGGCTAATGGTTTATCAATTTTGTTTATCTTCTCAAAGAACCAGCTTTTAGTTTTATTGATCTTTTGTATTGTTTCCTTCATTTCTTTTTCATTTATTTCTGATCTGATCTTTATTTCTTTCCTTCTGCTAACTTTGGGTTTTTTTTTTTCTCTTCTCTCTCTAATTACTTTAGGTGTAAGTTTAGGTTGTTTATTTGAGATTTTTCTTGTTTCTTGAGGTAGGACTGTATTGCTATAAACTTCCGTCTTAGAACTGTTTTTGCTGCATCCCATAGGTTTTGGGTCGTCGTGCTTTCATTGTCATTTGTCTCTAGGTGCTTTTTGATTTCCTCTGATTTCTTCAGTGATCTCTTGGTTATTTAGTAGTGTATTGTTTAGCTTCCATGTGTTTGTATTTTTTACATTTTTCCTATAATTGATATCTAGTCTCATAGCGTTGTGGTCGGAAAAGGTATTTGATATGATTTCAATGTTCTTAAATTTACCAAGGCTTGATTTGTGACTCAAGATATGATCTATCCTGGAGAATGTTCCATGAGCCCTTGAGAAGAAAGTGTATTCTGTTGTTTTTGGATGGAATGTCCTATAAATATCAATTAAGTCCATCTTGTTTAATGTATCATTTAAAGCTTGTGTTTCCTTATTTATTTTCACTTTGGACAATCTGTCCATTGGTGAAAGTGGGGTGTTAAAGTCCACTACTGTGATTGTGTTACTGTTGATTTCCCCTTTTATGGCTGTTAGCATTTGCCTTATGTATTGAGGTGCTCCTATGTTGGGTGCATAAATATTTACAATTGTTGTATCTTCTTGGATGGATCCCTTGATCATTATGTAGTGTCCTTCTTTGTCTCGCGTAATAGTCTTTATTTTAAAGTCTATATTGTCTGATATAAGAATTGCTACTCCAGCTTTCTTTTGATTTCCATTTGCATGGAATATCTTTTTCCATCCCCTCACTTTCAGTCTGTATGTGTCCCTAGGTCTGAAGTGGGTCTCTTGTAGACAGCATATATATGGGTCTTGGTTTTGTATCCATTCAGCAAGCCTGTGTCTTTTGGTTGGAGCATTTAATCCATTTACATTTAAGGTAGTTATCAATATGTATGTTCCTATTACCATTTTCTTAATTGTTTTGGGTTTGTTTTTGTAGGTCTTTTCCTTCTCTTGTCTTTCCTGCCTAGAGAAGTTCCTTTAGCATTTGTTGTAAAGCTGGTTTGGTGGTGCTGAATTCTCTTAACTTTTGCTTATTTGTAAAGGTTTTAATTTCTCCATCGAATCTGAATGAGACCCTTGTTGGGTAGAGTAATCTTGGTTGTAGGTTTTTCCCTTTCATCACTTTAAATATGTCCTGCCACTCCCTTCTGGCTTGCAGAGTTTCGCTGAAAAGTCAACTGTTAACCTTATGGGGATTCCCTTGTATGTTACTTGTTGCTTTTCCCTTGCTGCTTTTTTTTTTTTTTTTTTATTCAAGACCCATTTATTCTCTAATTCTGCCCACATGGAGACACCCTCCTTGAAAAGGGGTTGAATCCTTCTGTTCACTTTAACACCCTGTGCTGAAAACATGTCTTCCGAGGTTTCAACTCCGAGATCCACAGTCTTAAAGCACTGATTCTTAAACCTCATCTAGATTTCTCCCCTTGGATGGGGGGAGATGACCCAAACACAGAGAAGAACAGCTCAGGACTGTGGGCTCTGCTCACCCAGAAGACTTTGCAGCTCCCCTGACCAGCCGGCTGGAGCCAGGATTAGGGCCCTGAGACGAGGGGCGCCTGCTGGGCTGCCGCCCCCACCCCTAACTCCCGTCCTCTTCACTAGGCTGGCTGTCACCTTTAGTTTCCCTGGAGTCTGGGGCTTCCAGACGGTCTCTGCTCACACTTCTGTATCCTGCTTGCTGCCTCAGCTCTGCTGATTCACACTGTCCTGAAGCCAGTCCTAGAGTGACAAGAGCCACACCTGCAGGTCTATTCCACTGACAAGACGCACAGGACCGAGCTGGGCCCACGGACCTTGGTCTGGACTGTGTCGGCTGGTCATTCTTGCCTAGTTCACAGGCCAACAGCCGCTGTCCTTCCTTTCCTGTTCATCACTGCACCAGCGGGTCACTCCTACCTGCTGCCGTCACAAACCTGGCAACCTCGTGTTCTGGGGCCAGCCAAGAACTGAGACCCCAGCAGGCCCCTAGTTCCCAGCAGGCAAACTCCCCATTAAACTACTGCTGCCTAGCCGTGTTCTCGAGGCTTCAGAGCCGGGAAAGTGCGGAGAGGATAGCAATCCACGGCGCCCACAGCCCCAGACCCACGATGCTCTGCGGAGGCGCCGGAACCTCGCCGCAGCCACCCCCGCCAACACAAGGGACCTCTGCGCCCGCCTGTCCCGTGAACCCGGGCGCACATCCGACCACCGCGACCCACGATGGAGACACGGGGGGCGGGGCTCGGCCGGTGGCGGGCGCTGGGGCGGGGGGGGACCCGGGCTCCGGCACCGAGGCTGCGCGGACCCAGCAGGCCGCCCACCCTCCCTCCCCGCCCGCCGCCCCTTGCTGCTTTTAATATTTTTTCTTTGTATTTAATTTTTGATAGTTTGATTAATATGTGTCTCGGCGTGTTTCTCTTTGGGTTTATCCTGTATGGTACTCTCTGTGCTTCCTGGACTTGATTGAGTACTTCCTTTCCCATGTTAGGGAAGTTTTTGACTATAATCTCTTCAAATATTTTCTCCGACCTTTTCTTTTTCTCTTCTTCTTCTGGGACCCCTATAATTCGAATGTTGGTGCGTTTAATATTGTCCAAGAGGTCTCTGAGACTGTCCTTAATTCTTTTCATTCTTTTTTCTTTATTCTGCTCCCTGGCAGTTATTTCCACCATTTTATCTTCCAGCTCACTTATCCGTTCTTCTGCCTCAGTTATTGTTATTAATTCCTTCTAGAGTATTCTTAATTTCAGTAATTGTGCTGTTCATCACTGTTTATTTGCTCTTTAGTTCTCATAGATCCTTGTTAAATGTTTCTTGTATTTTCTCCATTCTGCTTCTGAGGTTTGGATCATCTTTACTATCAGTACTCTGAATTGTTTTTCAGGTAGGTTGCCTATTTTGTCTTCATTTGTTTGGTCCTGTAGGTTTTTACCTTGCTCCTTGGTCTGTAACATATTTTTTTGTCATTTCTTTTTTTTTTTTTTTTTTTGATGTGTGGTGCTGTATTCTGTCTTACTGGTTGTTTGGCCTGAGACGTCCAGCACTGGAATTTGCAGGCAGTTGGATAGAGCTGGGTCTTCGTGCTGAGATGAGGACCTCTGGGAGGCCTCACTCCGATTGATATTCCCTGGGGTCTGAGGTTCTCTGTTAGTACAGTGGTTTGGACTCGGAGCTCCCACCACAGGAGCTTGGGCCCGACCTCTGGCTTGGGCACAAAGATCTTGCAAGCTTCGTGGCATGGTTAAAAAAAAAAAAAAAAAAGGAAGAAAGAAAGAAAAAGGAGTAGTACAGTATCAAAGAATTAAAAACAAAGTAAAATTAGAAAGATAAAAAATATATTAGGGGGCTTCCCTGGTGGCACAGTGGTTGAGAATCTGCCTGCCAATGCAGGGGACATGGGTTCGAGCCCTGGTCTGGGAAGATCCCACATGCCACAGAGCAACTAGGCCCGTGAGCCACAACTACTGAGCCTGCACGTCTGGAGCCTGTGCTCCGCAACAAGAGAGGCCGCGATAGTGAGAGGCCCGCGCACCGCGATTAAGAGTGGCCCCCGCTCGCTGCAACTAGAGAAAGCCCTCACACAGAAACGAAGACCCAACACAGCCAAAAATAAATAAATAAATAAATTTATTAAAAAAAATATATATATATATTAGGAAAAATAAAACTATAATTGAAACAACTGCAACAAGATAGAATAAAACCACAACAGGAAAAAGAAAAAAAAAGGGGGTGGGTGAACAAGCCAAAAGGAGAGATCACTAACAAAGTATAAAGAATAAAATAAAATTAGAAAAACAAAAGATTTATTAGGAAAAATAAAAATATAAAAGAATCAACAGCAATGAATCAACAAGGTAAAACAGAAGCCCAATCTAAAAGAGGAAAAAAGAAAAAAAGAAAAAGCCTTGGCTATAGGGGCAGGATTTAGGCGGGAGGTGGAACTTAGGCAGGCGTGGGGTTTAGGGTGCAGCAGGACCTAGGCAGGTGGGGGGGGTGACGTTTCAGTGTGGGGCGGGGCCTAGGTGGGGCAACGTTCAAGTGTGGGGCAGGGCCTCTGCTTAGGACCTGCGCAGAACGGGAGAGGCAGCATGTGGAAAGGAGGGCCTCTGGAGTGTGGAGTTCCAGAGTTTGGAGGCAGGGCCCTGGGTGAGGGTGTGTGGGTGGGGTTTAGGCCCAGCGCGTTGGAGGGGGTCTCCGAGGGGGTCTCTGCGTGTAGAGGTGGGGCCCTGGGTGGGGGTTTAGGGGCGGGGCTTGGGCTCTGCGCGGCAGAAGGGAGGTTCCGAGAGCAGAGGATTAGGACCAGGAGCCCAACACGTTCCCTGGTGCCTGAGTGGACAGGGAAAGCGCTGGCCGTGTGCCCTTCCGTTCCTTCGTGCCCCTCCCCCACCATCTCCCCCAGGGTCTCCCCCGTCACCACTGGACCCCTAAGCATGGGTGGGTCCTGCTGGGTGTAGGAACTCCTCCTCTCCCCCAGCCACCCTTTGGGGTGCCGGTCCCAGAGGTCCAGCCTTTACTTTTGCTCCCCCTCCCCCCCACCCTCTCCCTCAGGACCCACACAGCTGGAGGGGGCCTCGGTGGGCAGAGGATCAGGCCCTGGATCTCAGCAGGTTCCTGGGGGCCCAAGTGGGCAGAGGAAACCTGGCCACACTCCCTTTTGATCCTCTGCCCTCCCAATGGTCCCCCAATTTCCCCCTTCGGGAGTGGGATCCCTTCTCTTCCCCAAGCCACCCCTCAGGGGCGCCAGTCCCATCCCACCTCCACTTCTCCTCCCCCTTCACTCTCCCTGCACCCCATGTCCTACCCGGTCGCTGGGGGTTCCTCCCGTCCCCTTAGGTGTCCGCGGTCCCCCACTGGTGCTGGGTAGGTGCCCTAGCTGTGCGGAGACGCGAATTCTGTGTCCTCCTCATACGCCATTTTGACTCCGCCCCCATGAGCACTTCTTATTAGGAGACTCTGGCATCTCCGTTGGAAACCATTTGAACCTTGTGCTTACAGTGAACACTGATGGCTGTACCTAGTGGACAGTCTGTCTTTCCCATCAGACCACCATATACTCAGCTGGTTCCATTCATCTGGGCACCCTGCCGAGTCTGGTTCCATTACTCAGCCATTTCCCACCTCCAAGACTAGCACTTTAGAAAATATTACTAGAAAGTCACTGGGAATAAGAGTTGCCAGATTTAGCAAATAAAAGTAGAGGAGGCCCAGTTAAATTTGAATTTCAGGCAAACAATGCATACATTTTTAGTATAAATATGCCCTATGCAATTCTAAAAAGTTCTTCACTGTTTTTGTAAAGTCCACATTTATCTGGGTGTCTGGTGATTGATCTGGCAACCGTAGTTGGAATGCCAGGTTGAGTTCATAAATGCCTTTTGAAGATGGCAACCACTGGAGTCTCTCCTGTTGCTAACGTTTTCTTGTTGAACTCGGCTCCACCGGCCTCCTCGTAACCTCCTGCAGGAAGAACGTGGTCTGCCTGCCTGTTAGCCATTGCTACCCTGGGGAAGAAGTCTTTGTTCTTCAAAACTTATCTTGTTTTTGGATTTATTTGTGTTCTTTGAAATTAACAAGACTCTCAAGATCTTTGTCTGAAGGAACCATTGTCCACTGTGGTTTGACGTTTCTTAGGAATTCCCTCTGCTCAAGCAATTCCAACCATATTCCAGCTCCTTTGCTGTATCTCTGGGCTTCAGGGTGTTGGAAAAAGGAATGCTCTAGCTCTCTTTCCCACTTTGGATAGACTGGGCTTGCATAGTCAAAACAGAATGGAAAATAAGATACCTAATCCTATAGTAATCATTACATTCTAAATTGTACCTAATTATATATTAATTAAAATTAAATCTTTATAGCTCAATTCACAGTTGTCTATTGTACTATATTATTTTCTATTTCAGTCTCGCTCACTTTCTGCCATTTAAAAATATTTCTCTTCAAATTGGTTCACCAAAATTAATTCATGATTTCCCAGGCTCGTTGATCTTTTCATCTAATCCACGGAGCATTTCTCTTCACACAGGGCTCTTTTATAACTTTCAACAGCCTCAAACACTTATGGAAATATTCTTCTGCCTGCCCATAAAGAGAGGAGGAGAAAATTCCTGGAGATAACCTGCTCTCAACCCAGCTGTTCCCTCGAGTCTCCTTGCCAACCATGATTAGGGACGACTTTCTCCCCCTCTCTATACAGTTATTCAAGTAATAAGTTCCCAGTCCCATTCACTGCACATGTCTCCACTCCTTTCTGCTTCTGAGGCTGAAGGATTTCTGGGCAGTTGACTGCTGCATAATACTGGTTTTGTTTACCAAATATGGGGGAGATATTGGAAGGAAGGAAAAGAAAGAGATAGAAAGAGAAAGAAAGAAAGAAACGAAGGAAGAAAGAAAGGCAGAAAGAAAAGAAAGAAAGAAAGAAAGGGATAAAGAAAGAAGGGAAGGAAAGGAAGGAGGAAATAAATTTGTTTAGCAAAACCTGAAAATGAATAATAAACAGTAAAAATAAAATGCAGGTTTTAATGACTTCTTATATTCCAGCCCTAGAATTTTAGCATTCTCCAGAAATGTGTTTGGGTTGAGATACCTAGAATTATCAATGCCCCTTATCTGAAACATTAAAAACCTCTATCAGTTTCACTAAGAAAAGTAATGGGTCTTCCAATGAATTAGCCAAAAGCTAAAATTCCAGCACATTACACACAGTCTTTGCCACACAAGTGTAAATTCAAAACAGAAATGGCTATCATTCTACACTCACATTTTCAAGCCAATGCATAGCACGTAAAAGGTATTCAGTGTTTTTGAATGAAAAAAATAAAAACTGATTATATCTTACCATCACTATTTCTTCCAATCCACCCTCTAGATGCTCAAAGACATCCTTCCAAGGGTTGCCCCTTTCTTAACCCGGTCACTTCAACTTAGATCCTTAGAGAATTTATTGGATTTTCCCATGCAATGTCCCTTTCCTTTCTGATTTTCCTCTAGAGAATACCTGCGCCATTGTATGCAGTCCTATTGACCTAGGATTTCTGCTCTATTCTGACCAAGGATAGAATACAAACTAAGCCACAGCAGTCAGACTCTGTTCTTTTGGTAATTTGAGATTTGAGAGGGGTGAAATCATTGCTATTCTGGCCAACCTAACCTCCACAACCCATCCCAAGATCTTGAAGCAAAGTTTATTTCAGGCCAGCTCTGGTGAACTAGCCGGCCTGATCTAGCTTGCTGCTCTTCATCAAGAGGAGCTATTATTGTTTTCGACACCACCCTTAGGTTTGAACTCCCCACAAATGAAGTCAGTTCCTTTGGAGAGCTTTAGCGTTCTCTTCTTACTGCTTGCTTCTCCCCATGGACAAAACATCTAAGCCACTACTCTGCATGCTGGCTGGGAGAGCTCTCCGGTCTTCTTGACTTGCCCCTCCTGATGTAGAATCTTTATTATCAAGGTGGGGTGAGACAGTCAGGGCCCCAGGATTTTCAGCCTGCCCTGCCCATGGCAGAGCATCCATTCTCTGAGTGTGGACTCTCAGTGGAGGAAGGTAGGCCCCAAATTCTCGGCCACACTCACCAGGAATTTAACCTCCTCAACACGGAGTTGGAGGAGATGATGAATGACCACAGTCTGCCCCTCCCAGTGGCAGGTAACCCTTGATTGGGAGCTGAGGGGAGTGGGAGCCGTGACTTTTTGGCCACAACCTACTTGGAGAGGAGATTCTATCAGGCTGAGCTGAGTGCAGGTGAGGGAGAAGGAAAAAGTGGGCTGTTGTTCAAACACCACAAGAGAACACTCTTGCTGTTCTCACCCAGTTTTAGTAGATTTTCTTGAATAAATGCTTACTTGCTGTATGCTCTTAGGAAAGTTTTCAGAAACTTTAAATGGCTTGGTTTTTTTAAAAAAACAATGTTCACCAGTTTGGCTTGTTTCCCTGGGGGGTGGGTCCATAGAGCTCCTCACACTGTCCTCCAGAAACAGAAGTCCCTGCCTGGAAGTTTTATTTCATCATGCCACATGGGTTACGGTCTCAGGCTTGGGAGTCTAATGCATCTGGTTTGGATTCCCATCATGGATTTGATGCATGGCTCTAGAAAGATACTTACATTCTCTAAGCATTAGTTTAATCATATGTACGTAGGACTAATATGCATCCTTGTTTCAAAGAGTTATGATAGCAATGTAAAATGATAAAAGAATAAAAATACAGTGCCCGGCACATCATGATCCCTTATTACATATCAGTTGTTATTCTAATCTTAAAGGAAATGAGAAGCCATCGAAGGACTTCAAACAGGAAAGTGTCATGAGGAGATCTGCATTTTACAAAGCTCACTCTCAGTGCATAGGTCAGGTGATGAGGAAACCAAAATAACGCATGAAAGCCAGGAAGGGATCACTGGAAACTGAAGATGGAGACATGAAGGAGGAAGAGTTAACAGGACTTGGGGTCCAGAGAGATGCCGGGAGTGGGAAGTGAAGAAAAGGGGTATGAGGTGACTTCTGGGCATCTGACTTATGTGGTTGGACACTCTAGATCTCTTCTCATGAACCAAGTCTTACTGTTTCACAGCTGTGGCCTTCAAGGCCTTGACTCCTAAAGGGCTGGTGCAAACTTCAAATCTAGGTTCTTTATTCTCAGTCTCTAGACCTTAGACCTCTTGAGTTGCTCCTGTTGTTTAGTGCATTGAAAGTAACTCAAAGTCTACCTCCTTGCTTGAGAGACTAAAATAAAAACAACATCAAACGGTGAGGATATGGAGAAATTGTGGGTATGTAAAATGGTACAATCAATTTGAACATTGGAAACTTCTTAGAAAGTTAAACATACATCTACTCCATAACCCAGTAATCCCACTCCTAGATATTAATCCAGCAGAAATAAAACATCCACAAAAATTTTATAAAAGGCTACTCATAGCTTCTATACTCATAGCTTCTATACTCATAACAGCTCCAAACTAGAAACAGCAAGTGTCCATTAATAGAAAAATAGATGAACTCTCTATTGGTTTATTTTTATAGAGCAGAATATATTCCTCATCCACAGAAAGGAGAGAATGACTACATGCAACATGGATTAACCCCTAAAACCTCTTTCATAGAAGGAAAGCCTTCTTCATGAAGAAGCCTCGCACAAAACAGTACATGCTGTATGATTTCATTTACAATGAAATCATTTAATTTATAATGACATTCTACAATAGGAAAAATGAATCTGCGTTGGTCAAAATCAGATCAGTGGTTGCCTGGGAGGGGGCAGCAGAGGGAGTGATTGGAAAAGGGCGCAAGAAAACTTCCTGGTGTGATAGAAATATTCTCTATATTGACAGGGGTGTGAATTACATGGATGTATCATTTGTCAAAAATGACTGAACTGTAGACTTAAGATATGTGTATTTCACTCTTTGTAAAGTACATCACCATAAAAAAATTCTTAAAAATTAGTCAAAACTCATCTGCAATCTTGACACCTGCCTCTGGTGCACCCCAATACTAGTCATGGCCTTAGGGCCATGTACATAGTGTACTATTTTTTCTACCTCACCTCCAAAAAAATGTAGACCTAGTCTCAATCCAAATAAAAGCTTACTTTCCTTGTTCTTGTCATCTGCCCATTCTTTTTAAAAAGGCAATACCAAAACAAAAAAGAAAAAGCCACTCTTCATTAAGAGCTAGAAAAGCTGAATTAACAGTAAAAGTCACTGGAGGCTTTACTTTCTGGGACATGATATCCATTCAGTAACCTTGGAATGTGGAAGAATCTGGGCCCGGAGGGGACAGGTCACCCAGGTTGCAGATGCCTCTGGCATGTCCCATCCAGCGCTGGATTCTGGCTACTGCATCACACAGACATTACTCAGCAAAAGTCCGGGAAGAGTTCGAATAACTTTCCAAGGGTCCCAGCTGTAGGTTATGCCTTCTATGATGAATTACAGCTCTACTTAATTATATGTTTTTCAGAAGTGCATGGAAAAGAAATGGCTTGAGATTATTTTTAGCTTATTTTATGGGAATGAAAATTAGACTTCTTTCTGACAACTCTCCAAGTTACTACTTGAACGAGTAGAATTTTGGTGTGATTTCTTTTTTCTTGACTGTCTGCAACAATAATAGACACTAATCATGGTGACAGATTAGGAAATGAGGACCTTGCTTGTTGAGTGATGAGACACATTTCACTACTAAAAACCACAAGCCCGTTTGTTCTCCCATTCATAATCCAGACCCTGGTCCTGAGAATTGCTGACACTGTCCGACGTTCGCCCTCCTGGAACGATTCAACCACAGTCAAACCACTGTTGGATCACGACATCACTTCTTCAGAGCTGTGAACTGGTCTTCAGGAAATGGAAACATGACTCCCAGCAGATCAAAATTTATTAGAGACTGTTGAGAGATGATTTGTGTTCCTCCCCTTGCAAACCATCCTTTTATCAAATGCATGATTTAATTCAGTCTCTCCAGCTAAAGTGGTGAATCAACATTAATCAGACAGCTCTGGACTGTGTCGCACAGCCATTCTAATTTACCTTCCATATGGGTATCACTTTAAAAACAACCGCCACGCTTACCGGCAGTGCTCGTTTCCAAGACCTGGTGGACAAACACATTATTTACAAAGTCTGTAATCAGGGCACCTGATCCAACTCATTAACTATATGACATCCCACTCTTTATTTAGACAGTTTACTGGCTATGGACTTCCGCACGGGATCTGTCATTTACACTTCCTCATAATAAAACTTAATTGAAATTTCATTCCTGTACAAGCAAGATGCCAGTTTAACAGATGGTCTGTACTTGTTATGTCCACATATTTTATATAGGATGGTATCACACACAATTTCACACAACTGCTATTCATTTAAAGTCTGGGTTCATTTAAGGCATTTCTTTCATATTAAAAACCTTATTGTTTAATATGAGTGTACAATCTATCATTGAAATGAATCAGTTGAAATTGACAAAAATGATTAAAACTGTCCTACTGAAACTAAATAATAATGAATGATTCAAACCTGAGCTATATTATTGAGCACAGTGAGAATATCTGTACAGAAACATCTAGGTTCGTGTGTGTGAGGCCAGAATTGACACAGAAGGGCAGAGTATATGCCGAGTGTATCATATTTTAACAAGTAATCTGTCGCTAAATTTTAATTCTCCTTTGATCATTCCAAAATCTTTTTATGTTCTTCTTAAATACTGATTTTGGGTCCACTGACTTTAGTACTCTGTATTCAGAATGCCAGGAATTCTCACCCTTAAGATTGGGATGGAAAGGGGTTTGCAGGAAGGAATACATTAGGGGCCCTGAATATGTATAGAGGAATTCCAAGTATTTTCATATAACACCGGTGTCATTCTATCCCAAGCGTTATAGTCAGTGGATTTGAGTACTTATGATTAGGCTAATTTTAATTGTTAATGTCATGTTTAGAGGGTATTTTAAAGGAACTTAGCAATATAGTCTGAAAGTAAAGTAAATTTAGTTCAGCTTGAAAGGCTGACTTGTTTCTCCTTTGTAATGGCAGTAACATCAATCTCCCTTCTCTACCTCCTCTCCCAATAATTGCAGTTACCTCCTGCTCACAGTTTTTCTATCTTTCGCACCCAAAACCTATTCTCAGAGAAGAATTAAATAAACTCACTCACCCCAATATAGAAAGGACTTATAAGACTCAAAACAATGATTTCCCCAGGGGTATTTACACTCTAGCCAGAGTACACACCTTTCTGAGACAAGAATCTCTAAGTATGAAATATCGGACATTGATGAGTAAGGGAAGTCCCAGAGTCTCCCAAATTGTACCACCCCCTTGGTGGCTTTCTTTATGTATTCCTCCATCTTTCCCTGCTGTCCACATTCAAGAAACAAACCGCTTAAATAAGGAAACACCCATCATGCTCTTCTTGGAGGAAAAGGGGAAGAACACAGTAAACAGAAAAGGTGGGAAAAGTGAAAAGGGTCTACAGAAGGTCCTGAAAGTCCACTCTGGAATTCCCAGAGAAATGAGGCACCAAGTGACCAAGAAAAAGGAGAGAAACACAGGGAAATTATTTGGAAATATTTTCCACCTCGCCTAAGAGCTTGCTGTCTGCCAGAAGATATTCTAGAGATATTACTGCAGTGTACCTCTACTTGTGCAGAACGGTTGTGAATGGAGTGCGCTGGTGGTTCCATTTTCATTTCCTGCTTGGATTTGAGTTGTCGTTTACTTCCCAAGAGGGAAGGAGACCGTGCTTGTCCTGGTCACCACTACGTCCCCGGCACTTAGCATAATGCCTGGCACAGAGTAAGTATTCAATAAATATTTGCTAAATAAATAAATGAGGGACTGGCTTGACAGTTACCAAGAATTATAACACAATGAAACTACTGTTTTATTTTTTATAAATATAATTATTATTATTCAGCTATAACAAGGAATTAAGTACTGATACATGCTGCAACATAGTTAAATCTTGAAAATTTATGTTGAGTGAAAGAAGTCTGTCCCAAAGAACAACATATTGTATGATTTCTTTTATATGAATGTCCAGAATATGTAATATAGAGGCAGAAAGTAGGCTAGTGGTTCTCACGACTGGGGAGAGAGGTGATGGGGAGGTTTTTGTTTTTGTTTTTGTTTTTTTGGCCACGTTACGTGCAGCTTGCGGGATCTCAGTTTCCCGACCCGGGATTGAACCCAGGCCACAGCAGTGAAAGCGCCAAATCCACTAGACACCAGGGAACTCCCCAATTTGGGTTTCTAAAAAGTTTTGCAATTAGATAATGTTGACATTTACACAATTTTGTGAATATACTAAAACTCAGTTATATACCCTGAAAGTGTGAATTTTATGACATATGAATTATGTTTCAAGTTTTAAAAATATGTGGAATTAAAATGATACAGCCATTCAAATCCAGTACATAGAAAAGTCTATAAAATAGATGATCAGGTTTTTTTTTTTTCTGACAAATGAACAGCAGTTAAAAAACAACAAGGGGAGGAAAAACAGTCATTTGTTACCCAAATGCAGTGGTGCACTTTGATCTTTATTTGAGCAAACCAACTATTAATTACAGAAAATGATATGATATTAAGAAATTTTTTATTAATTTTTTAGGTGTTACAATGGTATTATGGTCATGTTAAAAAATGTGTTATCTCTAGCATTATGTATTGATGTATTTATAGGTGAAATAATATGATGTCTGGGATTTGCCTTAAAGTTATTCACTTGGGAGAAAGGGAAGGTTGGTATTGATAAAGTAAGATGGGCCATATATCAATTAAGTTGAAGCTGGGTAATGGGTGTGGAGAATAATTATATTGTTCTCCATTTTCATGTATGTTTGGAATTTCCATAATATATAGTTAAAAAAGAAAAGAAAAGAAGAATAATAAATCTGTCTGTTCCAAATTACCAACTTAATCATACACAGCAGGAAAGACATGCCCCATGCTCTCTTGGAGTTAACATTTTGGTATGGGGAAACAGAATAAACAAGTAAACACAGAAAGTAAAAGAATTATTGCCTTTGTTCATCATTTAGGAAGAAATCAACAAGATAGATAACAGAGAAGTAATAGGAAAGGAGTTTTATATAACACGGCCATAGATGGCCTCTCTGAGGAGATTTCATTTAAGTTGAGACATGAAGTATTAAGATGACATGTATCCATGTGAAGAGCTGGAGGACAGGCCTGGGCTAAAGTAAATACACTCTATTTACCCCTCTATGCCCTACAAATATTATGGTTCTACATGTGCCAAGACATGAGAACCTTTGCTGGAGAAGTGAACAAAGTGGGGCGGGGGTAAAAGGATGCTGGAAAGGGGAGGGGCACAGATGATATCAGAAAAGGATAGATTCTGCAGAAACTCAAAGGCCCAAATAAAAAGTCTAGATTTTATTTTAAGTGTAGTGAAGTCACTGAGAAGTTTTAGGAAGCAAAATGATTTATTCATTCATTTGCGTATTCACTTAACAAATATTCTTTAGCCTCTGTTCTACCTCTTTATTTACTGAAATTTTCAACAGTTCACTGGGGTTATTGTGCAGAGAATGGATAATAGTGAGAAAAAATAAAAGCAAAAAACCCAAAATTTCTCATAAATCATTTTAGCTGCCATGATTTTAAAACCACCAAAAACAATAACTACAAAATAAAATTTCTGAGGACAATTTTCATTTGTCTGTGTCCAGTTGAAAGAATATAAGAGAAAAACTGGATTAAACAACACACTTCTCATGGCCAAAAAGGAAGTCACAATGGAAATGAGAAAATAGTTTGAAATGAAAAAGAGTGAAAACACACTATATCAAATTTTGGGGATGTAGCTATAGTAGGACTTCTAGGGAAATTTATAGCAGTAATGCTTATTTTAGAAAAGCAGAAAAGTCTATGATCAATGATTTAAGCCTCTAAATCATTAATCTAAATGATTAACTCTAAATTAGAAATTAGAGAATGGAGAAAAAATTTAATCTGAAGCAAGCAAAAGAAGAAAATAAGATCAGAAATGAATTAATGAAAACAGGGAAACAATAAAGTAAATGAAAAAGCTGTGTTTTGAAAATTGACAATCTACTATCTCAGTATCTTTTTTGTTGTATCTGTTCTTTTTTCTCTTTTTCCTCTTTCTGCATGCTTTTGAAGCAGAAAGATAATCTTTTTTTAATTTAATTTAAGTTTTATTTTTGGCTGCGTTGGGTCTTCGTTGCTGCGTGTGGGCTTTCTCTAGTTGCGGTGAGCGGGCGCTACTCTTCGTTGCAGTGCATGGGCTTCTCATTGCAGTGGCTTCTCTTGTTGCGGAGCACGGGCTCTAGGCGCATGGGCTTCAGTAGTTGTGGCACGCAGGCTCAGTAGTTGTGGTGCACGGGCTCAGTTGCTCCACGGCATGTGGGATCTTCCTGGACCAGGGCTCAAACCCGTGTCCCCCGCATTGGCAGGCAGATTCTTAACCACTGTGCCACCAGGGAAGTCCCAAGATAATCATTCTTTATTCAATTTTTTCTTACTATTTATGCCTCTTTTAAATACTTCTCAGTGGTTGCCTTAGGGTTCCAATACACATCATTAATTAATCACACTCTACCTTTAAGCATTTTATACTTTTCCCGTGCAGTATTAATGCCTCACAACTATATAGCCTCAGTTCCTCTCTTCTATCTTTTCTGCTATTGTGGTCATACTTTTTATCTTCTGTATGCTATAAACACACAAGACACTGCCACTATTTTTCCTTTAAACAGTCAACTATATTTTAGGGTGATTTAAACTAGAAAGAAATAAATTTTATAATGTCTTCATTTTCATTAGTTCCAGCTCTCCCCATTTCTTTGCGTAGCTCAAAGTGTCTGCATAGTACCATACTTCTTTTGCCTGAAGAAATTCCTTTAATATTTCATGTAAGGAAGGTGAGCTCCTAATGAGTTTTTTCAAGTTTTGCTTGTCTGAAAACATCTCTATTTTTTCTTAATTTTTAACATGTATTTTCTACCGGATACATTATTTCTTTGTTGACAAGTGTTCCTCTCAGTACTTTAAAAATATCATTCCATTACCTTCTGTTTTGCATAGTTTCTTATGAGACATTTACTGTAATTCTTGTCTTTGTTCTTCTGTATGTAATTAATACATCTTTATTTTCTTTGGCTGCTTTCACAATTTTCTCTTTAGTTTTGTTTTTTTGGCAATTTGAATATGTCATTTCTAGTTGTGTGTGTGTGCGTGTGTGTGTGTGTGTGTGTGTGTGTGTTGTATTTATACGGCTTGATTTTTCTAAGCTTTTTGGATTTAGTATTTGTTATCTTTCATTTGATTTGGAAAATTCTCACCTACTGTCTCTTCAAATGTATCTTCTTCTTCTCTCTCTTCTATTCCTGAGATTCTAGTTATGTATACACTAGATTGTTTGATATTGTCCAACAGTCCTTGGATGTACCATTTTTTAAACCCCTTTTCTCCTTTGGTTGGAGTGGTTCCTACTGGCTTGCCCTTCAATACACAGATGATTTCCTTGTGTGTGTTGATTTACTGATGAGTCCGTCCAAGGTATTCTTCATCTCTGTTAACTCTGTCTTTTATTTCTGAAATTTGCTTTTTTTTTTAAATTTTACTTTTTTATTTTTTATACAGCAGGTCCTTATTAGTTGTCCATTTTATACATATTAGTGCATATATGTCAATCTCAATCTCCCAATTCATCACACCAACCCCCCACCCCCCCACCGCTTGCCCCACTTGGTGTCCATACGTTTGTTCTCTACATCTGTGTCTCTATTTCTGCCTGGCAAACCAGTTCTTCTGTACCATTTTTCTAGGCTCCACATATATGCGTTAATATACGATATTTACTTTCCTCTTTCTGACTTACTTCACTCTGTATGACAGTCTCTAGGTCCATCCATGTCTCTACAAATGACCCAATTTCATTCCTTTTTATGGCTGAGTAATATTCCATTGTATATATGTACCACATCTTTTTTATCCATTTGTCTGTCAATGGGCATTTAGGTTGCTTCCATGACCTGGCCATTGTAAATAGTGCTGCAATGAATATTGGGGTGCATGTGTTTTTTTGGATTATGGTTTTCTCTGGGTATATGCCCAGTAGTGGGATTGCTGGGTCATATGGTAATTCTATTTCTGTTTTTTTAAGAAACGTCCATACTGTTCTCCATAGTGGCTGTATCAATTTACATTACCACCAACAGTGCAAGAGAGTTGCCTTTTCTCCACACCCTATCCAGCATTTATTGTTTGCAGATTTTCTGATAATGCCCATTCTAACTGGTGTGAGGTGATACATCATTGTAGGTTTGATTTGCATTTCTCTAATAGTTAGTGATGTTGAGCAGCTTTTCATGTGACTCTTGGTCATCTGTATGTCTTCTTTGGAGAGATGTCTATCCTGCCTATTTTTTGATTGGGTTGTTTTTTTTATATTGAGCTGCATGAGCTGTTTATATATTTTGAAGATTTAACCTTTGTCCATTGATTCGTTTGCAAATATTTTCTCCCATTCTGAGGGTTTTTTTCTTGCTTATAGTTTCCTTTGTTGTGCAAAAGCTAAGTTTCACTGGGTCCCATTTATTTATTTTTGTTTTTATTTCCATTACTCTAGGAGATGGGTCAAAATGATCTTGCTGTGATTAATGTCGAAGAGTGTTCTTCCTATGTTTTCCTCTAAGAGTTTTATAGTGCCTGGTCTTACATTTAGGTCTCTAATCCATTTTGAGTTTATTTTTGTGTATGGTGTTAGGGAGTATTCTAATTTCATTCTTTTCCATGTAGCTGTCCAGATTTCCCAGCACCACTTATTGAAGAGACTGTCTTTTCTCCATTGCATATCCTCGCCTCCTTTGTCATAGATTAGTTGACCATAGGTGTGTGGGTTTATCTCTGGGCTTTCTATCCTGTTCCATTGATCTATATTTCTGTTTTGTGCCAGTACCATATTGTCTTGATTACTGTAGCTTCGTAGTACAGTCCGAAGTCAGAGAGTCTGATTCCTCCAGCTCTGTTTTTTTTTTCCCTCAAGATTGCCTTGGCTATTCAGGATCTTTTGTGTCCATACAAATTTTAAGATTTTTTTGTTCAGGTTCTGTAAAAAATGCCATGGGTAATTTGATAGGGATTGAGCTGAATCTGTAGATTGCTTTGTATAGTCATTTTCACAATATTGATTCTTCCAATACAAAAACACGGTACATCTCTCCATCTGTTTGTGTCATCTTTGGTTTCTTTCATCAGTGTCTTATAGTTTTCTGAGTACAGGTCTTTTACCTCCTGAGGTAGGTTTATTCCTAGGTATTTTATTCTTTTTGTTGCAATGGTGAATGGGATTTTTTCCTTCATTTCTCTTTCTGATCTTTTGTTGTTAGTGTATAGGAATGCAAGAAATTTCTGTGCATTAATTTTGTATCCTGCAACTTTACCAAATTCATTGGTTAGCTCTAGTAGTTTTCTGGCGGCATTTTTAGGATTATCTACGTATAGTATTATGTCATCTGCAAACAGTGACAGTTTTACTTCCTCTTTTCCAATTTGGATTCTTTAATTTCTTTTTCTTCTTTAATTGCTGTGGCTAAGACTTCCAAAACTATGTTGAAGAATATTGGTGAAGGTGGACATCCTTGTCTTGTTCCTGATCGTAGAGGAAAAGCTTTCAGTTTTTCACCATTGAGAATGATGTTGGCTGTGGGTTTGTCATATATGGCCTTTATTATGTTGAGGTAGTTTCCCTCTATGCCCACTTTCAGGAGAGTTTTTATCATAAATGGGTGCTGAATTTTGTCAAAAGCTTTTTCTGCATCTTTTGAGATGATCATATGATTTTTCTTTGTCAATTTGTTAATATGGTGTATCACACTGATTGATTTGCTATATTGAAGAATCCTTGCATCTCTGGGATAAATCCCACTTGATCATGGTGTATGATCCTTTTAATGTGTTGTTGGATTCTGTTTGCTACTATTTTGTTGAGGATTTTTGCATCTATATTAATCAGTGATATTGGCCTGTAATTTTCTTTTTTTGGAGTATTTCTGCCTGGTTTTGGTATCAGGGTGACGGTGGCCTCATAGAATGAGTTTGGGAGTCTTCCTTTCTGTACAATTTTTTGGGAAGAGTTTGAGAAGGATGGGTGTTAGCTATTCTCTAAATAGAATTCACCTGTGAAGCCATCTGGTCCTGGACTTTTGTTTGCTGGAAGATTTTTAATCACAGTTCAATTTCATTACTTGTGATTGGTCTGTTCATATTTTCTATTTCTTCCTGGTCAGTCTTGGAAGGTTATTCCTTTCTAAGAATTTGTCCATTTCTTCCAGGTTGTCCATTTTATTGGCATAGAGTTGCTTGTAGTAGTCTCTTATGATGCTTTGTATTTCTGTGGTGTCTGTTTTAACTTCTCCTTTTTCATTTCTAATTTTATTGATTTGAGTCCTCTCCCTCTTTTTCTTGATGAGTCTGGCTAAAGGTTTATCAATTTTTTTTATCTTCTCAAACAACCAGCTTTTTGTTTTATTGATCTTTGCTTTGTTCCTTGTTGTTTCTATTTCATTTATTTCTTTTCTGATCTTTATGATCTGTTTCCTTCTACTAACTTTGGGTTTTGTTTGTTCTTCTTTCACTACTTCCTTTAGGTGCAAGGTTAGATTGTTTATTTGAGATTTTTCTAGTTTCTTGAGGGAGAATTGTATTGCTATAAACGTTCCTCTTAGAACTGCTTTTGCTGCATCCCATAGGCTTTGGATCATCATGTTTTCGTTATCATTTGTCTCTAGGTATTTTTTGATTTCCTCTTTGATTTCTTCAGTGATCTCTTAGTTATTCAGTAACGAATTGTTTAGTCTCCATGTGTTTGTGATTTTTACCTTTTTTCCCCTGTAATTTATTTCTAATCTCATAACGTTGTGGTCGGAAAAGATGCTTGATATGATTTCAGTTTTCTTAAATTTACTGAGGCTTGATTTGTGACCCAAGATGTGATCTATCCTGGAGAATGTTCTGTGTGCACTTGAGAAGAAAGTGTAATCTGCTGTTTTCAGATGGAATGTCCTATAAATATCAATTAAATCTATCTGGTCTATTGTGTCATTTAAAGCTTGTGTTTCCTTATTAATTTTCTGTCTGGATGACCTCTCCACTGGTGTAAGTGAGGTGTTAAAGTCCCCCACTATTATTGTGTTACTGTCGATTTCCTCTTTTGTAGCTGTCAGCATTTGCCTTATGTATTGAGGTGCTCCTATGTTGGGTGCATATATATTTATAATTGTTATATCTTCTTCTTGGATTCATCACTTGATCATTATGTAGTGTCCTTCCTTTCCTTTTGTAACAGTGTTTATTTTAAAGTCTATTTTATCTGATATGAGTATTGCTACTCCAGCCTTCTTCTGATTTCCATTTGCATGGAATATCTTTTTGCATCCCCTCACTTTCAGTCTGTATGTGTCCCTAAGTCTGAAGTCGGTATCCTGTAGACAGAATATATATGGGTCCTGTTTTTGGATCCATTAGCAAGCCTGTGTCCTTTGGTTGGAGCATCAAATCCATTCACATTTAAGGTGATTATGAATATGTGTGCTCCTATTACGATTTTCTTAATTGTTTTCAGTTTGTTTTTGTAGGTCCTTTTCTTTCTTGTGTTTCCCACTTAGAGAAGTTCCTTTAGCATTTGTTGTAGAGCTGGTTTGGTGGTGCTGAATTTTCTTAGCTTTTGCTTGTCTGTAAGTTTTGATTTCTCTGTCGAATCTGAATGAGATCCTTGCCGGGTAGAGTAATCTTGGTTGCAGGTTCTTCCCTCTCATCACTTTAAATATATCGTGTCACTCCCTTCTGGCTTGTAGAATTTCTGCTGAAAAATCAGCTGTTAACCTTATGGGAGTTCCTTGTATGTTGTCATTTTTCCCTTGTTGCTTTTAATAATTTTTCTTTGTCTTTTTGTCAATTTGATTACTATGTGTTTTGGTGTGTTTCTCCTTGGGTTTATCCTGCCTGGGACTGTCTGCACTTCCTGGACTTGGGTGGCTATTTCCTTTCCCTTATTAGGGAAGTTTTGTCTCTAATCTGTTCAAATATTTTCTCGGGTCCTTTCTCTCTCTCTTCTCCTTCTGGGACCCCCATAATGTAAATGTTGTTGTGTTTAATGTTGTCCCAGAAGTCTCTTAGGCTCTCTTCATTTCTTTTCACTCTTTTTTCTTTATTCTGTTCCACAGCAGTGAATTCCACCACTCTGTCTTCCAGGTCACTTATTCGTTCTTCTGCCTCAGTTATTCTGCTACTGATTCCTTCTAGTGTATTTTTCATTTCAGTTATTGTATTGTTCATCTCTGTTTGTTTGTTCTTTAATTCTTCTAGGTGTTTGTTCTTTAATTCTTCTAGGTCTTTGTTAAACATTTTTTGCATCTTCTCAATCTTTGCCTCCATTCTTTTGCAAGGTCCTGGATCATCTTCACTATCATTATTCTGAATTTTTTTTCTGGAAGGTTGCCTATCTCCACTTCATTTAGTTGTTTTTCTGGGCTTTTATCTTGTTCTTTCATCTGGTACACAGTCCTCTGCCTTTTCATTTTGTCTGTCTTTCTGTGAATGTGGTTTTTGTTCCACAGGTGGCAGAATTGTAGTTCTTCTTGCTTCTGCTGTCTGCTCTCTGGTGGATGAGGCTATCTAAGAGGGTTGTACAAGCTTCCTGATGGGAGGGACTGGTGCTGGGTAGAGCTGGGTGTTGCTCTGGTGCAGCAGAGCTCAGTAAAACTTTAATCCTCTTGTCTGCTGATGGGTGGGGTTGGGTTCCCTCCCTGTTGGTTGTTTGGCCTGAGGCCACCCAGCACTGGAGCCTACCCAGCTCTTTGGTGGGGCTAATGGTAGACTCTGGGAGGGCTCACACCCAGGAGTGCTTCCCAGAATTTCTGCTGCCAGTGTCCTTGTCCCCATGGTGAGCCACAGCTGCCCCCCGCCTCTGCAGGAGACCCTCCAACACTAGCAGGTAGGTCCAGTTCAGTCTCCCATGGGGTCACCGCTCCCTCCCCTGGGTCCTGATGTGCACACTTTGTGTGTGCCCTCCAAGAGTGGAGTCTCCGCTTCCCCCTGTCCTTTCGAAGTCCCGCAATCAAATCCTGCCAGCCTTCAAAGTCTGATTCTCTGGGAATTCCTCCTCCCATTGCCAGACCCCTGGGTTGGGAAGCCTGACATGGGGCTCAGAAGCTTCACCACTGTGGGTGGACCTCTGTGGTATAAGTGTTCTCCAGTTTGTGAGTCACTCACCCAGTGGCCATGGGATTTGATTTTATTGTGATTGCGCCCCTCCTACCATCTCACTGAAGCTTCTCCCCTGTCCTTGGATGTGGGGCATCTTTTTTTGGTGAGTTTCAGTGTCCTCCTGTCGATGATTGTTCAGCAGTTAATTGTGATTCCAGTGCTCCCGCAAGAGGGAGTGAGCCCACGTCCTTCTACTCTGCCATCTGGCCCAAACTCAGTTCTAGGGCTACGGATTAGGAGACATAAAATAGATTTATCTTCAGCATAACTCCTTTCCTCTCCAGATCTCTGGCCCTTGAAACTCAAGGTTAAGTTAAAATTAATTTCCTTTAAATTGTTTATGATTAGTTTTCAGCTATTCTGAGTGTAAATATGGGGCAAAGGGCTAATGTATATTGACTGTCTACCATATGCTAGACCAATGGTTCTCAAGCTTTGGTGAGTATCAGAATCGCATGGGACTCTTGGTAATAAGACAAAGAGTCTTCTCCTACCTCAGTGCACGTGGGCTTCTGTATTCTTTACTAATTTGTAGGTGATTATGACACACATCAAGTTTGAGAACCACTGTGCTAGGCACCTAATAAACATGGTCTCATTTAATCCTTTATTCTACTAAAGTAAATAGTGTTACACTTATTTTACAGATAAAGAAACTGAGGCTCAGAGTGACTAAGTAGCCAGCACAAAGTCACAGAGCAAATAAGTGGCAGATGTAGTGTGGAAATGCAAGTGGGTCTGTCTCTAAACCCATGTTCTTTCAGTTCTACCATGCAAGGATGCAACACTTTCACTATGTGCTTCTTAAAGAGGTGGTAAAGGGCAACCTTTCCCCACTGAGCCTGTAAAGCAAACCAACACTGCTTCCCAGAGCTTATGACAATTATTTTGTTTTGCCTTTTTAAAAATGCAAACACAGTGGATTATAAACATCTTCTCTCCTAAAGGATCCATTAATTGCATCCCCACTGCACCACCATCCGTGTGTCTATGAGAAAGCTGAAGGATTTTTGGAAACACATAATTAAGACCCAAAAGGGAAGCCAAGATTGAAGAAAAGCTTCCAAAGGATGGAGTGACTGCCAGCAAGGCTTCCCAAGGAACTGCCCTGAGACAAATGAGGTGTGAACATAGGTGGTTTTCTTACAAAACTACCAGGAAGGAAGAGGGATAAAGGGTCCCTAGGAGTATAAACAACATCAATTAAGGACTAGAAAGGAAAAGGAGATATTGTTGCCAGCCAGAGGGATAAAGGGAAATAAGATGCCCTTTTACTCTTGTGTCAGGAGAGAAACCAATGCCAAAGAGGATCATTCTAAACCTATTAAGAAATAAAGGGAGAATTAGATCCACGGGCCCATTTGGAAGCTAAGACAGCAAAATGGTTTGCTGTCTGCCAGTGGGAAGACCAAGAGAAAACTAGAACAATTTATAAGCATATTTATCCAAGAGGTTTGGATTGTAAGGAACTGTAAAAGATTGGAAGAAGAGATTGCCATCCAAAAAAAAAAAAAAAACCTGAAATATGAAAAGCTTGGTGTGATTAATGTTTACCCTCAAATTCAATTCAACCCTGTCCTAGATTAGAAGGCCCATAATATATTTTCTGCCAAAAATAAAAATAATAACTCTTTTGAGATTTCTGCAGTATGCTGGCATTATTTTGAGTTATCAAAATAATATTTAACTGAGTCCCACACCTAGAGTCCCTAGTAAATCTCCTAAAAAATGTTCGGAGTTCTGTGTTTTGATATATGAGTACAACAAATGCCCTGGAAGGTTTAAATGGACCATTTTCACAGTTTGTCTGAAGTAACAATACCTTTCCTCCATATGTATTGCATTTCTATGTGTGACCATTTGGTGAGCTGCTGGAAATTTCCCACTTTAAGAAAAGCTGTACTTCAGTATGTTCTTCTAGAATGTATCCTGATTATTTTGTCTCATTTGATTATAGTTAATTGATTATTTATCTCCAGATTGGTGCTTTTCAAACTACAGGTGGTGACCCATTAGTATCGGCCAATCATGAAATCAATTTAGTGAGTCCCCGCCAGCACTGAAAAAAAATGAAATAGAATCCTGCAAACAGTAATTTCAAACCATAGCATACTTACTGTTATCTAGTGTCTTGTTTTGTGGCACACGTGTGCATGTGAGTATGTGTGTGTGTATGTTGAGTCACAGCATAGCACGTATTTCTCACTGGACACAAAGGTGTTTGAGAGCTGGGGCTCTGTGTTGTGCTCTGCAAGGCTTCTCGATGGTTGCCATAACTCTAGCTTCTCTCTCCTAATTTGTCCTGCACCCTACTGTCAAACTAATCTTCTTTACAACTATGCACTGATTATGCAATTCTTATCCGTTCATTCATTGCTTCATTCAGCAGATGTTCAGCAAGTGTTCATTCTCTGCCAGACCCTGGGCTACCAGAAACAAGTCACAACTGTTCCATCCCCACTTCCTTCCAAGGAGACTGCAGCCAGAGCATCAGGGCTAATTCCCAGTGCAGGGATCGGCCCTTGTTCCCCGTTCCCCGTGAGACCAAGACTAAACTCTTCTCATCTATCAGGCTCCTCTGTGATCTAGATTTACGCTCTCCATCCAAACTTCTTTTCCATTGTCAATGCTGGTAACAGCTCACCTTGTCTACAAACCTGAAAATACTTGTCTGCACGCCATGTGAATTCCGACTCTTGTGTTCCTCCTCCATCACTGACGCTGTCTTTGCTTCTCTCCTCCTAAGCAAATCTTCTTCAGGACCTTCCTCCCTTCCGAGCACACAGCCTCTCTATGGGCCACATCTGGTCATCATCCCAATTCCCACCCCCTTCCTACTCCAGCTGTCAGTGCAGAATTCTTCTCTGCAAAGTACTTTCCAGTCCATTGTCGCTTTATTTAGAATGTCTCCAGGAACTGTGCTTCTATCACTTGACTTGAAAGCCTATTTCACAGTCTGGTAGGTCTCACAGTCTACAGAATTTTTCTTATCTTCCTCTGAAAATGGTCTTTTCTTAATTTTAATCTATTATTCCTAGTTATAGCACTGACGACACCAACAATAATACTTCAGATTTTGGCAAAATAAAATCTCTTTTCCTGGGCTTCCCTGGTGGTGCAGCGGTTGAGAATCCACCTGCCAATGCAGGGGACATGGGTTCCAACCCTGGTCTGGGAAGATCCCACATGCTGCAGAGCAACTAAGCCCATGTGCCACAACTACTGAGCCTGTGAGCCACAACTACTGAGCCTGCGTGCCACAACTACTGAAGCCCACGTGCCTAGAGCCCGTGCTCCACAACAAGAGAAGCCACCACAACGAGAAGCCCATGCACCGCAACGAAGAGTAGCCCCAGCTCGTCGCAACTAGAGGAAGCCCATGAGCAGCAACGAAGACCCAATGCAGCCAAAAATAAATAAACTAAAAATAAATAAATTTTTTTAAAAGTTTACAAAAAATTTAAAAAAATAAAATCTCTTTTCCTCGCTTAACTTAAGACTGTGTGTTTAAATTAATCCTCAGTCATCAGTTAATTTCATTGCTAGTTACTGAATTCTAGCAGTTCATCATCATATATAATCCTGAAAACAGGGCAACTCAAGCTAAAAGCAGCTGCAGTCTAACATGAGAACTGTCATCTTTCTCTTTCTGGAAGAATCCAGGAATGAAAATGGACTATACAATCTTTGATGACCTGGCCTCATTTGATTTCCTTCTGGCTTTATCATAAAAGGAAATAAAAACATGTAAGTGAAACACTTAAAAATTTGCTGTGATGTCTTTAATTTGTATGTCATCATCTGCCTGCGGGATCTTTTAGCTGCGGCATGCGGGATCTCGCTCCCTGACCAGAGATGGAACCCGGACCCCCTCCATTGGGAGCATGGAGTCTTAACCACTGGACCACCAGGGAATTCCCCTCTGTGAAGGATTTGACACATGCTAAGGAGGTTATCATCCCTTCTGAAGCCAACTGCGAATCAGTGGAGGTTTTTTTAAAGGGAGATGGAGGCGGGGCTCGTCCAGGTTATTTTAGGTAAGCCATTGTGAAAGCCATATAGAGAGCAGACTGGAGAGAGTTTTATACAAGCAGGATCAATTCGAAGATTGTTGCAGTACTGCAGGCAAGATAATATTTTATAAAGAAAAAAACCCACATAATCTACCCTTCAGGGGGAAAAAAGTTATTTTTTAAAAAAGAGAGAAAGTAACTGCTTCTTTTCAAAAGAAATTTGTTCCATGGGAAGAGCGTCTTGAAAATCGATGTTCTGAAATGTTTCCATTGCTGTGTAATTTTATTGCAGAAAAAGTGTGTGTCACCTGTAACAACTCTCTTTGGGTATAAAATTTTCTAACATATTTAAGGATGTTCCATTTGAAGAATTTCAATGGGTTTTAAACACATCTTTGTGTGTATATGTGCACTTGTGCATGTATATATGTGTTTACACACATATTGAATAAGAAATATACACATAGAAAAACATATATAAACGTCTCTCTCTCTCTTTCTCTCTCTCTCTTTCAGATTAGTCTATAACATAACTGACCCATATCAGAGGACATAGATTAAATTATAAGACAAATACTGTACACAAATTGGTAGGTAGGATAAAAAAATAATTTAAAAATATTATAATGTTCTAAGTATAGCCCACAAGGCATTACCTCCATTTGGATGTATTTGTATTCATGCAGTAATTTATTGAGCTACAACGGGGATTAAAACCCATTCCTAAAGTGAAAACCTACAAAGAGAATTTTGAAGACCTCTGTTTCATTAGGATGTAGCACATCATGTAACTTTGGCCCATGATGACAAGAAAACCCCAGAAAAGCAAAAATAATACTTGTCTAACACCCTCTAACAAAGAGTGTTAGACACGGGTAATACTGGATGAATGGAATTCCAAAGAAAACCAAGCCCTTTATAGCCAGCAGGACAAAAAGCTGGAGCAGCTTCCTTTCCTGAGGGTGGCAGACAGAGAGGCAGGCCTGCCGTAGATAAAAATGTTCTGGAGGACAAGGAGAAATCATGTGAGCCTTAGATAACAGTGTAGGCTAGCAGGACATTTGGGGCTCTGGAAGAGCCCCAAATGTAGAAACAAATTACCCAGTCTAAAAATTCTCCCATTCTACCCCAAATTATGCCAAGAACATGGCAATGAAGCGTAGTTCTGCGCCTTCTCATGTTGTGGCAATTTAAGTTTCACTCAGCCTCAGTGAAGAGATCTTGGAAAACTAGAGCACTGAATAGAGACCCAGCAGGTCATACCTTAGTAGCACGACAAATCTACTCCTAGAATAAGGACTGTGCTAGAATTACAATAACAAAGCATTAAAAACAAGCCTGGAAAAGAATAAGCTGACCCCCGCTGCTCCAAGCAACTAATCTCACTGCCCAACAATATAATAAAGGCCAAATATGAAAAGCCTGCAGTAGCATCATATTCAGTGGTGAAAGACTGAAAGGTTTTCCTCCAAGATCAGAAAAAAAGGCAAGAATGGCTGCTTTCACCACTTCTAATCAAAACATAGTACTGAAAGTTCTAGTCATAGCAATTAGTCAAGAAAATGAAATAAAAGGCATCCAAATCAGAAAGAAAGAAGATATACAAATAGCCAATAAGCACATGAAACGATGCTCAACCTCACTAATTATTAGGGAAATGCAAATCAAAACCACAATGAGATACCATCTCGCGCCCACTAGGAGGACTACTATCAAAAAACAGAAAATAATGTGTTGACGAGTATAAAGAGAAAGTAGAAATTTATGCACTCTTGGAAGGAAGGTAAAATGGTACTGCTGCTGTGAAATACAGTACGGTGTTCCTCAAAAAATCAAAAATAGAATTACCATAGGGTTCTGCAATTCCAACTTTGGGTATATACCCAAAAGAATTGAAAGAAGGTCTTAAAGAGATATCTGTATACCTATGTTCATAGGAGCATTATTCACATTAGCTAAAATGTGGAAGCAACCCAAGTGTCCATCAATGGATGAATGGATAAGTAAAATGTGGTATATGTATATAAACAAGGGTATGTTATTCAGCTTTAAGAGGAAAGGAAATTGTGCAATATGCTACAATATGGATGAAATTTGAGGACATTATGCTAAGTGAAATAAGCCAATCACAAAAGGACAAATATTGCATGATTCTACTTATTTGAGGTATTTAGAAGAGTGAAAACTGTAGACACAGAAAGTAGAATGGTTGCAGGGCCTGCAGGAGGGGAGAATGGGGAGTTATTGCTTGATTGGTATAGAGTATTAAAAGATGAAATGAGTTCTTGAGACAGACAGTGGACATAGTTGTACAACATTATGAATGTATTTAATACCATTGAGCTGTACACTCAAAAATGGTTGAGATGGTAAATTTTATGTTATGTGTATTCTGCTACAATTTTAAAAACTGAAAAGAAAAAATAATCATTAATAAAGAAAAAACAGAACTGTGACAAGTTTTTATGCATCAAGCTATGCTCTTTAAAGAACCGAATAAAGCAGAAACTAACACACCATTGTAAAGCAATTATACTCCTATAAAGATGTTAAAAAATAAATAAATAAATAACATGCAAAAAATAAATAAAGGAAGAACTGAAACATACACAAAAATAGCTCAGTAATCAACGGAAGCAAACAAAAGTGTCAGGAATCTGATGATCAAACACATCTTTCTCCTTTTCTTCTATAAAATTAAAAATGAAAAGTTATAATATCTGTAGGTCTTGAATGGGAAAATCTAAATATGCAGAAATTAACTTTCATCATTATTTAGGCTTGTTTTAAGATTTGGTAGAAACCTAGGTTTATAAAGCTATACCCAGTGTTGGTGCATTATGAAGCTAAAACAATAATTCCGAATTCTTTTTCCCAAATTGAGATGAGCTTTACTAAATGATGGTGAGTAAGGATGAGTTTTACCAAATTTGTATGCAGACTTGTATCACTTCATACTAGAATGCACCTTGTTCATCCTGCTAGCCCTTAAAATTAACTTATAAAGTAAAATCCCCTCTGTACATCAAGGGTTTTGACTATATTTGGGGATAATTATGCAAACATACCTCAGGCAGTGTGCTGACACTCGTACCCCTCACTGTGTTTCTAGTAGACGTCTAGCCCACTCCCATTACAGAACTGTGTCTTCTAAGAGGGGCCATCATTTTTCCTATCTTACTGAACATCACTTTCTCAATCTGTTCTAAGAACCATACCTTTCAACTCTGATTTTCTGATCAGTGTAATGGTACAAAATCACACAGCATATCAGTTTAGGTGTTATCGTTTTGCTGTTTTTTAACTCATCTATGGAGGGTCCTTAAAGAAAAATACTGAAAGAAACAGCTGGTAGGTAAAGAGAATACAAAAATGACTAATAAACATATGACAAAATGTTTTCATCAGTAGTAGTCAAGGAAATGCAAAGAAAAAAGTTATTAGGTATTTTCACCAATGTCAGAGAATTAAAAAAAAAACATTATTAATGCTGTTTAAGTTTTTGTGAGATGGGTCCCTTATACACTCCTGGGGGCGAGGAGTCTAAATTTATATAATCTTTTTAGAAAGCAACTGGAAACTATCTTGCAATATCTATCAAAATCTCTAAAAATGTTTATTCCCTTGACATCCATTTGGCTTAGTAGTTATACTTGGGAGCATATGTTCTGAGAAAATAAAACAAAAGCATCGACAAGTTCATCATAATATAGCTCATATAAAAGTAAAGATTGGAAACAAATTAAACCCTTCATACTCAAAATTCTCCTGCAGAAAGCAACTGTGACTAACCTTATTTGTCTTCTCATCTTTCGTCTTCTAGAACTTAGGTGCTCTGGCGGACCATTGCTGGCTGATACTGTTGCCCCACAAAAATTATTCAATTATTTCTTCTCTGTGCCTTCTATCTTTTCTACTCAGCAGACCATAAGCAATTTGAAGGCAGGATCTTTGTATTTCTTTTCCCCACAAGCTAACAGAGGGTGACCCAAACCCTATGTGGGATCTGTACAACCCTGATCCTTTTCCATTTCCATTCTCCATCTTAGTGGGCACAAGGCCAGCACAGCCCCCCAAACTTCCTCCAGGGCCTGTGCTGAGAAATGTAAAGGGAGGGGGCACCGGCCTGGCTCTCCTGGCTGGGGTGGGGCGAGCACATCTGATGAGCACGATGCAAGTGGGCTGTACTGTGAGTCACCAGCTCATGGACCGTGGCTATGCCCCCCGTTTCCGTTCTCGTCCTGGAGTATAAGAATTCACCACAGCTTAACTCTCCCATCCAGTCTGGAGTGTGCCCAGTTCATGGACATTGGTGCCTAAAGTCCACCAAGAAGAGAACCAATCGCTCCCAGGGTCAGTGTCCTGTCTAGATGTCTATCTTCTTGCTTCTCTGGTCTGTGAGCTTCTTGAAGGCAGGAATTAGGTCTTCATGATTGTATCTCCTGTACGTAGAACGGTGTGGCGCAAAGGAGGAGCTGAAGACCTATTAAATTTATTTCATCAGAGCTACCAGGGCAGCACGTGGGACGCCAAGTCAGGGACGTGGGGCAGAAGAGGAAGGCACGAGATAGAAGACATGCTGCTGTGGAAATGGGAAAAAGTCATTTCCAACAGAGGTTATTCTTAGGCTGATGAGAAAATATGCATTTAGGGAAAGTAAAACCACGAAAGAAAGTCTAATAAGACTTATTAGGGAGGCCACAAAGGGAACTTATTTGACATGGAACAGGATTAAGAGAGAGGTTTACTCTTTAAGGATGAGGGGGGGTAAGAGGAGAGGAAAGTCAAAAATGTCATTCTGGGTATTGGCCACACTGACCTCCCTGGGCCAAAGTTGAGGTCAACCAAAGACAACAAGAACCAAAACCCCTCCTATCATTTTCTATCCTAGAAAAGCAAGAGAAACTTCAACTACATTTTAAAAAAATCAGTATTTTGGGCAACACTAGAATGTACTCTAGGATGTGGGAAATACTAGAATTTTGTCAAGAATGTGACAGGCTGAGACTAGGACTAAATCAATTGTCCTTGATGAGCTACAACTGTATTTCTTCATTCCTGAATCGTCTTCATTCTTAAAATCATCGGCCCACAGAATAAAACATGGTGGTAAATAGAGAGGGTCACGGGAGGTTGAGTGGGGCTCTCGTCATTCTCAAGACTCAGATGTAAAAGTGAGACAGAGAAGCCTCGACTGCCCTGCGTTCTCCAGAGATCTGCCAGCAGTGGACTCTGGATGCGTGTGGTAGGGTTTGTTGAGAGGTCTTCCATCGGTTCTGCTCCCCTCACTGAAATTCCCTCCCGCCCTGCTCCTCTGCAGTCATATAAGCAGAAACCCTGCGGTGGGATGAGCGGGGAGGATGGTGTCAGGAGAGAGAAGAGGCGCGTCTGGTCCTGAGTCCACCACTTGGTGCAGGGAGAGGGGCTTTCCGCTCTCCTCTGCACGGGATGTTGGCACAGCAAACCAAATGGGGGATGCTCTGGGGCAGGGGTCAGCAAACCCCAGCCCGCGGCCAAGTGCAGCCCCCTCCACTTACTCTTTGTAGGTGGAGTCTTGTTGGACACAGCAATGCTCGCTCATTTTCACATCTTTGATGGCTGCTTTCTCACTACAGTGACAGAGTCAAAGAGTCAAAGCACAAACTAGATGGCTCAAAAAGCTGAAAAGTGTTTACTATCTGGTCCTTTACAGAAGAAGGCTGCTGACCCCTGCTCCAGGATAGTTACTTACAGAGGGTACGGGCGCTGGGAAAGGGGAGACTGGCTCCACTCAGGCTGGACGCCCGCTGAAGCCTCTGTCCAAACAGAGGAAAGGAGGAGTCGAAGGAAATGGCAGAGGGTTGATAGGTACAGCCAAGGAGTCACTTCCTGGCCTGGTAAGGATGGGAGCATTTCCCATGGACCAGGTGGAACGATGGAAGGTTGTGGAGCTTGAAGCCAGCCTGGCCCAAGCCAAGGGGTCTGTCCTCTGGCAAGAGCAGGTGGGGTGTCCAACTGTAGGGGGTTACTGGAGAAAGGTGAACTGACCTCAGGGATGTATGCACTGGGAAGGTCCTTTTCATCCAATGAGGCCCCGCAAAGGGGAGCTAACTTTGCACACCTACTATGCAAGGGCCCTGGCGGCCACCTAGCTCTAGCCAGGAAAGCAGGGACAGCCGAAGGAGGACTACAGCGACAGCAACTACATAGGGACGCTGCGCTTTTCCATACACCCTCTCCACCCCAGCCCAGAAGTGTTAGAACCAAACGAAGGAGCAGGGCAGAGTGAAAGAGACAAGCCCTTGCACACCTCACTTCAAATACCGCCTGCAGAGGCCTGGCTGGTACTGGGGGAGGAAAGAGGCTGAGCAGTGATTTTGTGATGGGATTGGACCACTTGTGGAACAGGGCTGAGCCGTCGCTGGGACACGTGACGGGGGGATTTGACGAAGCACAGACGAACACAAGGATTGAAAAATACAAACTCGTTCGATGTTTATACCCACTCACCCAACTCTTCCCTCCAGGAATTTAGACTCTAAACGTACTGGCAACATTGTCTGGATTTTGTTGAATGTTTTATTATAAATTTTCACTTATTTCCCTTACTTAGTTTTCTTGGTTTCCTAATAGGGTTAAAATAATTCGTTTTCATTTCTAAACTCAAAATCCATCTTTGCATACCTAAATTAATCAATTTTGAATTTGTAGTTGTTGAATACCTGGCACCCAGTAGCATATGGTGCTTGAAACTATAGGGCAGAGCAAAATTCTTAGCTTCAATTTTAAAAGCTAAGATTAAAAAAATAATAATAAAGCTAAGGTAAAAGATAAGAATTCTTGCAATGCCTCCAAAAAATAATAGTTGGTAGCTGGGGCGTCATACCACCAAATGCTGTACAGAATATTGTTATACCTGGCTTTCGTCTAGGACTCCTAGAACAAGAATAGTATACATTAGATTTCTTTCATATTAATAGGCATCTAGGAAAGGTAGGCAACAGGACTTCAGGCAGGTTTTTGTTTTTTTTTAAGTATTAAATGAAGTGATTTAAGCTTTTAGAAGTTGGAATTCAGAGAAACTTACTGTCTTCTCAGCAAATATATATTTAAACCCCCTAATACAGAAAAATCTCTTTGAGGAAGGCCGTTTTGTGCTTACCTTCTCGAAATGGATTTTTCAAACTATTAAACAAGATAGAAGGTCATGTTGACCCTTAATTCATTCTATCCTGGCCAGGGTTTTGCAAGATTAAAATCGAGCACTCATGACACAGGAGGAAGGCCACGGCGTTTATAAACGAGGTGGGTCTTGCACACCCCCAGAGAACGCTCTGATCCCGAGGGAGCAACACAGACACGTGCTACCTATAAGTGAAATTATGTTTCACTCTCTACATTCCCCCAAAGCTAGGCAAAAAAATAATAGTGACATAAAGAAATATTTTCTTCTAACTTGAGATGCTTTCTTGTAGTTACTTTTTAAAAAAATTAATTAATTAATTTTTGGCTACGTTGGGTCTTCGTTCCTGCGCATGGGCTTTCTCTAGTTGCGGCGAGCGGGGGCTACTCTTCGTTGTGGTGCACAGGCTTCTCATTGCGGTGGTTTCTCTTGTTGCGGAGCATGGGCTCTAGGTGCGTGGGCTTCAGTAGTTGTGGCACGTGGGCTCCAATAGCTGTGGCTCGCGGGCTTTAGAGCTCAGGCTCAGTAGTTGCGGCTCACGGGCTTAGTTGCTCCGCAGCATGTGGGATCCTCCCAGAACAGGGCTGGAACCTGTGTCCCCTGCATTGGCAGGCAGATTCTTAACCACTGCGCCACGAGGGAAGCCCTGTAGTTACTTTCTAATGTTACAAAAGTAGCCAACGTTAGAAGCTGAATTTCAGTGAAGGATACTCTGAGCAAATTATTCTAATCACCTGCCTAATTACCTGTATCCTACAGTGAATGTAAACCGCCTGAAAGCAGGGACAGTGTCTGACTGGCTTCCTGTGTATCCCTAGTGCCTTTCACAGCATCTGATATGTGGGAAACACTCTATATTTGTTGAACAAATTAGTGGTGATGAGCAGTACTGAGAGTAGGTACCTTGCCTAGAGATAGCTGGAGTATTTTAAAACTCACAATTTACCCTACATTACTTAAACATCAGGATAGATTAAAAAAAAATGTGTAGCTTATTCATGTGACTATATACCTCTTCAAATTGTCCTTTCAATAAGAAGAGTTCTCATATTCAAAATAGGATATTTGGATTTTTCACATCTAAGGTTTTTTTTTTTCTTTCTTTCTGAATGACTCTTTACTAAGCATGGCGTACCTCTATGAAATAAAAATACTCTAAACTTGAGGATCTCAGCACTAGAAAAATGTCCAGGGAAAAATTTTAAAGGAAATTTCCTAGACATAGTGCCAGGAAAATTCAATCGAAGGAGAAACTTTTTCCCACCGGGCAGTATATATACTGTTATCAGAACTTAGAAAATAATAAGCAAAGTGCATTTGAATGGAAAAAAAATGACTTTTCTTCAGTAATTCTAACTTTCAAAATGTGTAGAGGAAGACATTCAGAGCTAATGGATTGATTTTAGTGAGCTAGGCAAAAACTGATTTGGATAACCTGCACTTCAATTAATCTGAAATGAAAGCTGTTGCGGCAGAAAAAGGATACAGCTAATAGAAGACATTAAACTCATGCTTTTATTAATCCAAGAAATAGAGAAATAAAACTACCCTTCACAATGAGAAAAAAATCTGAATATTTTCCAAAATAAAATTTGTTTCAAAAGAGCTACGTGGAGGTTTTGGTCTCATTATATCATGGAGGTTTTGGTCTCATTATATATCAATCTTTAAAAAAAAGCTTGTGTAGTATATTGTTTGAAAAAATAACAACTCCAATTATTCTCTCCCTGTGTCCACACCCCTTTGCAACGTAAGTTTGTAGCTCTTTGCCTAAGTGGCAAAGTCTCTTTTCCTACCACTTGAACTTGCTTTGACTGACAGATGAGGCAAATGTAATGTGTCAGTTCCAAGTTTAGTATCAAGAGGCTTTGCACAATTCTGTTCATTCTCTTGGAACCTCACGGCTACTGTGTGAACCAGCGTGGGCTTTCCTGCTGAATGTAGGGAAGTCACGTGGAAGAAAGCCAAGGTGCCCCAGCTCACTGAGAGTCAAACCCTTAGGCAAAGTCATCCAGCCCACCTGCAGGTCGCCGCAGACTCGTGAGTGAGCCTGGCCACTCCAGCCAAGTCAGAGCCACTCACCTGACACCTGGAGTCATGAACCCCTAAGTCTTGAGGTGGTTTTTCACACAGCAATAAAAAACTGATGGTTCACCCATTAACAAAAGTTTCACCCCCTTAGTTACCAAAGAAATTCAAACTAAGACAGCAAAAAGTATGACAATTATCACCTTTGACATGGGTAAAGATAAGCAAGACCGTTCATACACAGGGTTTATGCTTATATAGAGAGCTGAATCATGCAACTTTTGGGGAAGGTGATTTGGCAATACGAATCAGATTTTCAAATGTGCCAGCTATTACACTTCTTAAATTTTACTCTTAAAAAATTACATACATATGTGATGATTTGTCAATCTCATTTATAATACTAAAGTTAGGGAATCAATTGGGATGTTCTTTAACAAGGGGGGAGTTTTAAAAATATACTATGGTATATCCATACAATGAACACTAAGTAGTCATTCAAAATTATAATATTTATATATGTTGACATGGAAATACCATCACATTTTTATTATTATTAAATGAAAAAAGAATACAAAGAATATAAATAGGATGATTTCATTTTTCTCATTTAACAAAAAATCTCTACATGTAGAAACTGTCTAGAAAGATATATGTCAAAATATCAGTGATGGGCTTCCCTGGTGGCGCAGTGGTTGAGAATCTGCCTGCCAATGCAGGGAACACGGGTTCGAGCCCTGGTCTGGGAAGATCCCACATGCCGCGGAGCGACTAGGCCCGTGAGCCACAACTACTGAGCCTGCGCGTCTGGAGCCTGGGCTCCGCAACAAGAGAGGCCGCGATAGTGAGAGGCCCGCGCACCGTGATGAAGAGTGGCCCCCGCTTGCTGCAACTAGAGAAAGCCCTCGCACAGAAACGAAGACCCAACACAGCCATAAATAAAATAAATAAATAAATAAATAAAAATTAAAAAAAAAAAATCAGTGATTATCTCTGGGGATGGGATTACAAGAGATTTTTCATTTTCCATTTACACATTTAAATCATTTATTGTTAAGCAAAAGTATGTATTGCTTTTCAATTCTGAAAAATCCATTCTAGTTTTAAATAGCTTTAGACACTTTTATAAGGCACAGTATCAAACTACATTGACCTGACTGATTGCAAACATAGTTGCTGACAAAAACAAAGAAATGTATTTCTATTTTCTGAAGGATTCTTCAGAATTAATAAATACCTCCTAAGTGTAAACAGGTATAAAATTCAGAGATTTACCTTTTTTTTTTTTTTTTTCCCAGAAGTATCAAAGGGACAGATTTTCAGACACCAGGAATGGCCTGGAAAGTCTCTGGTTTTCAAACAGAGGTGTTTGCCCCAGCATAACTAAAGAACACCCATCATGGCAGAGACTTAGTTTTCCATCTTAATCAGATTGAGAGAACTTTTTTAGATCTTTGTATGAGGCCTGGAAATGAAGAGGGAACTAGTAAAAAATTAATCAAAAGTCATAATAAAGTACCTACAGTGTATAAGAATTGTTTTGGTTGCAATGGACAGACTTACCAATCCAAAGCTGTCGTGATTTTTTAGAAGTGAATTTACTTGCTTACGTATTGTAAGAGTCCACGAATTAACTATTTTCAGATGTGTGAGAAGGACCCAGATTCCTTATTTCTCTGAGTGCTGGCTCCATCTCTAGGAAGACTCTCTCCTGATTGCTTCCAAGATGGCTTACAACACACTTCATCATTCAGACCCAGTGGGAAAAAGAGACTGTTTCTCCCAGAACAGTTTTAAAACATTTCCTGATGTGGAATCGTATGCCCATCCGATTACTGTTGCCTGGGAGAGGAAATATGCTTGTTTTAAACTAGCAGTGGGATTGACCTCATCAAATCACATTGCTCAAGAGTGGGGGTTGAGGGGCTGCCCCAGAGGAAAATTATGGTAAATATTTTATCCGAAGAAAAGTGAATGATTCTGAGTAGTGAGATTAATAGATGTTCACTATAGCCCTCTGGAAGATTATTTAGACAATAAAAAGAAGTTTAAAACACATCCTTAGCCACAAAAGTTGCCACAGAGGCAGCGAGGAATAAACCACAGACACATGAAAAAATAATTGCAATTAAAGACTGACCATACTCAGTGGTAAGTTAGTTGTACGAATAACAAATGTGTCTCAGAGGAGGAGACAATGTTTCATGTTTAGATAATTATCCAGACGTCATCCCTTCATCTAACATTTCTAGTAACAGCATGATGGTTTAAAATATTCTTGCCCAATCCAAGTTTTTTTTGTGTGTTTTTTTTGATTCTTGACTTTTTGACCACATTATTAAGTGATTAGTCTTCAGGCTTTAGACTCAAGATCTGAGGCTTTGAAATAATTTTTCTGGGATTGCAATAAAAGTAATAATTTGATTACCATTTGAAATGCTTTTCCATTGGGTTTTCATGTCTTTCTTTCCTTTTTTTGTCTTTCTTTTTTCTTGAGCACATATAATAGAAAACATCTTTGCGATTATCCCCAAGTGCTGAAACTTCAATTTCCATTGTGTAATTGACATTTCCTCTGCAGCTAAGTGGTTTTTCTGGATGCTCAATAGGCTAAGAACATCTAAGTGCTGATCGTTCCCTCAGGGGGAAAAAGGGGAATATATATATATATATATAAAGTCTCTCTCTCTCTCATTTTGTTTCTTTTTTAAGAAAATTATCTCTTTGGTTTCCATTGCCATTTATCGTGAACTTCTTAAGGAAACACTACTTTTTTTTCCCATTTGAATATTTAAATATCTACTCATTGAACAAATATTTGTCAAATGCAATTGTGTGCCAGAATACAAAGGGCTGTATTAAAAACTAGGTATATAGTGGTGAACAAAACAATCATAAGTCTGTCATACAAAGTTTACAGTTGAGTGAAGAAGACAGAAAATAAATAAGCAAAGAACCTAGACAAATAGAAAAGACTGTTACCCTACATACTTACACCTTGTAATAAAGGCATCAACAGGGGGCAGTGATAGGAAACAATGGGGCATGGGCGAGGTGGGATTGTCACAAGGCCTCTCTGAGGAAGTGATATGTCAGCTGAAATCTGAAGGATAAGAAGGCACAGGTGCAGAGTAGAGTAACCGTGTTCTACAGAGGGGATCATGAGATCCTTCCAAAGGGAAAAGGACAAGCAAAAGTCCTGAGGTGTGGACGAGTTCACTGTGTTCAGGGAACAACGGGAGGACAGTGTGCCTGGAGCATCAGAGTGCAAGCTGGGGCCACTGAGCGATGGATTCCGAGAGGGAGACAGAGGTCCAATCACACAAGGCCTTGTAGGCCCGTGACAAGGAACTTGTATTTTACTCAAAATCTAAGAGAACACCGTTAGTGAGGTTTAAGCTGTGAAGAGATATGACGTGACTTATGTTTTTAAAAGATTTGTGCAGTGAATAGATTGAAAGAGGCGAGAGAAAATTGGGGAGACCAGGGAAGAGGCTGCTACCTAGTCCTGGGGAGGGGAGAAATGGCTCATTTCAGGATGTGTGTAGGAAGCAGCATCCACAGGGTGGATGGGGGCGGAAGGGGGACAGATGGGAGGATGCTGAGGTTTTCTGCCTGGAGCCCCCCGAGAGGTGAGAGATGGTGGCGATTGAGGCTGGACGGTCCCATCAGTCAGGGTCCGGGCACTCGAGCAGGGTGAGTGAGGAAAGCTGAATGAAAGAGCTATTTAGGAAGGTGTGGCCGGCTTCAGGGGGACCATGGCAATGGTGAGGGACCCTGCACCAAAATGGAGGAGCCATCAGCATCTGTAGGCCGGAAAAGGGCAAGCAGGGTGGTCAGTTCCTGGGACTCAGAGACCATAGAGTGGTAACTATGGCTGCAGAGGAATGTCCCGTGGAAACCGTGACCATTCTACACGGGAACGCAGCCTCCACCGCCCCTGCCAAAGGCTGGCCCAGAGACAGTCAGGGAACCTGGCGGCGTGGCAACTTCCCTCTCCTCCCGCCCTCGCACCTGCTGTGGTGCCGCCGCTGACCGACCCCAAACAGGAGCCGAATCCCGTTTGTCCGCAAAGGCAGCAGAGCCAGAGGAGAGAGGTGGAGAGTGTGTGTGAAGGTGCAAACATAGAAGGTTCGACACAGAAAGCTAAACTGGGACTATGTCGGGGGATAGGAGTCAGGTCACAGTTTGCACCTGTTAAGCTGGGGATACTCTCTGAGGCTGGGACCGGACGTCATCACCAGCTAGGTAGTTTTGGAAGTGTTATTTGATAAAAAAGAATGAAATTCACATTCAAGATGGCAGAGTAGAAGGATGTGCGCTCACTCCCTCCTGCGAGAGCAATGGAATCACAACTAACTGCTGAACAATCATCAACAGGAAGACACTGGAACTCACCAAAAAAGATACCCCCCATCCAAAACAAAGGAGAAGCCGCAACGAGACGGTTGGAGGGGCACAATCACAATAAAATCAAGTCCCATAATCAGTGGGTGGGCGAATCACAAACTGAAGAAAAATTATACCACAGAAGTCCACCCACTGGAGTGAAGGTTCTAAGCCCCACATTAGGCTTCCCAACCTGGGGGTTCAGCAACAGGAGGAGGAATTCCTAAAGAATCAGACTTTGAAGGCTAGTGGGATTTGATTGCAGGACTTAGACAGGACTGGGGGAAACAGAGCCTCCACTCTTGGAGGGTACACACAAAGTAATGTGCACAGCAGGACCCAGGGGAAGGAGCAGTGACCCCACAGGAGACGGAACCAGACCTACCTACTAGTGTTGGAGGGCCTCATGGAGCGGCGGAGGATGGCTGTGGCTCACTGCGGGGACAAGGACACTGGCAGCAGAAGTTCTGGGAAGTACTCCTTGGCGTGAGCCCTCCCAGAGTCCATTAGCCCCACCAAAGAGCTGGGTAGGCTCCAGTGCTGGGTCACCTCAGGCCAAACAACCCACAGAGAGGGAACCCAGCCCCACCCATCAGCAGACAAGAGGTTTAAAGTTTTACTGAGCTCTACCCACCAAAACAACACCCAGCTCTACCCACCACCAGTCCCTCCCATCAGGAAGCTTGCAAAACCCTCTTAGATAGCCTCATGCACCAAAGGGCAGAGAGCAGAAACAAGAAGAACTACAATTCTGCAGCCTGTGGAACAAAAACCACATTCACAGAAAGACAGACAAAATGAAAAGGCAGAAGACTATGTACCAGATGAAGGAACAAGATAAAACCCCATAAAAACAACTAAATGAAGTGGAGATAGGAAACCTTCCAGAGGAGGAATTCAGAATAATGGTAGTGAAGATGGTCCAGGACCTCGGAAAAAGAATGGAGGCAAAGATCGAGAAGATGCAAGAAATGTTTAACAAAGACCTAGAAGAATTAAAGAACAAACAGAGATGAACAATACAATACCTGAAATGAAAAATACACTAGAAGGAATCAATACCAGAATAACTGAGGCAGAAGAGCGGATAAGTGACCTGGAAGACAGAATGGTGGAATTCACTGCCATGGAACATAATAAAGAAAAAAGAATGAAAAGAAATGAAGACAGCCTAAGAGACCTGTGGGACAACATTAAACTCAACAACATTCACATTATAGGGGTCCCAGAAGGAGAAGAGAGAAAGGACCTGAGAAAATATTTGAAGAGATTATAGTTGAAAACTTCCCTAACATGGGAAAGGAAATGGTCACCCAAGTCCAGGAAGCGTAGAGAGTCCCAGCCAGGATAAACCCAGGGAGAAACACGCTGAAAACATAGTAATCAAATTGACAAAAATTAAAGACCAAGAAAAATTATTAAAAGCAACAAGGGAAAAATAACAAATAACATACAAGAGAACTCCCATAAGGTTAACAGCTGATTTCTCAGCAGAAACTCTACAAGCCAGAAGGGAGTGGCATGATATACTTAAAGTGATGAAAAGCAAGAAACTACAACCAAGATTACTCTACCAGGCAAAGATCTCATTCAGATTCAATGGAGAAATCAAAAGCTTTAGAGACAAGCAAAAGGTAAGAAAATTGAGCACCACCAAACCAGCTCTACAACAAATGCTAAAGGAGCTTCTCTAAGTGGGAAACACAAGACAAGAAAAGGACCTACAAAAACAAACACAAAACAATTAAGAAAATGGTAATAGGAACACACATATTGATAATCACCTTAAACGTGAATGGATTAAATGCTCCAACCACAGGTTCACTGAATGGAAACAAAAACAAGACCCATATATATGCTGTCTACAAGAGACCCACTTCAGACTTAGGGACACATACAGACTGAAAGTGAGGGGATGGAAAAAGATATTCCATGCAAATGGAAATCAAAAGAAAGCTGGAGTAGCAATACTCATATCAGATAAAATAGACTTTAAAATAAAGAATGTTACAAGACAAAAGGAAGGACACTACATAATGATCAAGGGATCAATCCAAGAAGAAGACATAACAATTATAAACCTGTATGCACCCAACATAAGAGCACCTCAATACATAAGACAACTGCTACCAGCTACAAAAGAGGAAATCGACAGTAACTAAATAATAGTGGGGGATTTTAACACCTCACTTACACCAGGGGACAGGTCATCCAGACAGAAAATTAATAAGGAAACACAAGCTTTAAATGACACAATAGACCAGATAGATTTAATTGATATTTATAGGACATTCCATCTGAAAACAGCAGATTACACTTTCTTCTCAAGTGCACACAGAACATTCTCCAGGATAGATCATATCTTGGGTCACAAATCAAGCCTCAGTAAATTTAAGAAAATTGAAATCGAATCAAACATCTTTTCCAACCACAACGTTATGAGATTAGAAATAAATAACAGGGAAAAAAACGTAAAAAACACAAACACATGGAGGCTAAACAATACGTTATTAAATAACCAAGAGATCACTGAAAAAATCAAAGAGGAAATCAAAAAATACCTAGAGACAAATGACAATGAAAACACAGCAATCCAAAACCTGTGGGATGCAGCAAAAGCAGTTCTAAGAGGCAAGTTTATAGCAGTACAATCCTACCTCAAGAAACAAGAAAAATCTCAAATAAACAATCTAACCCTATACCTAAAGGAACTAGAGAAAGAAGAACAAACAAAACTCAAAGTTAGTAGAAGGAAACAAGTCATAAAGATCAGAACAGAAATAAATGAAATAGAAACAAAGAAAACAATAGCAAAGATCAATAAAACTAAAAGCTGGTTCTTTGAGAAGATAAACAAAATTGATAAACCATTAGCCAGACTCATCAAGAAAAAGAGGGAGAGGACTCAAATCAATAAAATTAGAAATGAAAAAGGAGAAGTTACAACAGACACCACAGAAATACAAAGCATCCTAAGAGACTACTACAAGCAACTCTATGCCAATAAAATCAACAACCTGGAAGAAATGGACAAATTCTTAGAAAGGTATAACCTTTGAAGACTGAACCAGGAAGAAATAGATAATATGAACAGACCAATCACAAGTAATGAAATTGAAACTGGGAAAAAAAATCTTCCAACAAACAAAAGTCCAGGACCAGATGGCTTCACAGGTGAATTCTATCAAACATTCAGAGAAGAGCTAACACCCATCCTTCTCAAACTCTTCCAAAATATTGCAGAGGAAGGAACACTCCCAAACTCATTATACGAGGCCACGATCATCCTGATACCAAAACAAGACAGAGATACTACAAAAAAAGAAAATTACAGACCAATATCACTGATGAATATAGATGCAAAAATCGTCAACAAAATACTAGGAAACAGAATCCAACAAAACATTAAAAGGATCATACACCATGATCAAGTGGGATTTATCCCAGGGATGCAAGGATTCTTCAATATACGCAAATCGATCAATGTGATACACCATATTAACAAATTGACAAAGAAAAATCATATGATCATCTCAATAGATGCAGAAAAAGCTTCTGACAAAATTCAACAGCCATTTATGACAAAAATTCTCCAGAAAGTGGGCACAGAGGGAACCTACCTCAACGTAATAAAGGCCATATATGACAAACCCACAGCCAACATCATCCTCAATGGTGAAAAACTGAAAGCATTTCCTCTAAGATCAGGAACAAGACAAGGATGTCCACCTTCACCATTATTCTTCAACATAGTTTTGGAAGTCCTAGCCACGGCAATCAGAGAAGAAAAAGAAATAAAAGGAATCCAAATTGTGAAAGAAGTAAAACTGTCACTGTTTGCAGATGACATGATACTATACATAGATAATCCTAAAGATGCCACCAGAAAACAACTAGAGCTAATCAATGAATTTGATAAAGTTGCAGGATACAAAATTAATGCACAGAAATCTCTTGCATTCCTATACACTAACAACGAAAGATCAGAAAGAGAAATGAGGCAAACAATCCCACTCACCATTGCAACAAAAAGAATAAAATACCTAGGGATAAACCTACCTCAGGAGGTAAAAGGCCTGTACTCAGAAAACTATAAGACACTGATGAAAGAAATCAAAGGTGACACAAACAGATGGAGAGATATACCACATTCTTGGACTGGAAGAATCAATATTGTAAAAATGACTATACTATCCAAAGCAATCTACAGATTCAATGCAATCCTTATCAAATTACCAATGGCATTTTTTACAGAACATGAACAAAAAATCTTAAAATTTGTATGGAGACACAAAAGACCCCGAATAGCCAAAGCAGTCTTGAGGGAAAAACATAGAGCTGGAGGAATCAGTTTCCCTGACTTCAGACTATACTACGATACTACAGTAATCAAGACAATATGGTACTTGCACAAAAACAGAAATATACATCAATGGAACAGGATAGAAAGCCCAGAGAAAACCTATGCACCTATGGTCAACTAATCTGTGACAAAGGAGGCGAGGATATACAGTGGAGAAAAGACAGTCTCTTCAATAAGTGGTGCTGGGAAAACTGGACAGCTACATGGAAAAGAATGAAAATAGAACACTCCCTAACACCATACACAAAAATAAACTCAAAATGTATTAAAGAACTAAATGTAAGACCAGACACTATAAAACTCTTAGAGGAAAACATAGGAAGAACACTCTTCAACATAAATCAGAGCAAGACCTTTTTTGACCCACCTCCTAGAGTAATGGAAATAAAAACAAAAATAAACAAATGGGACCCAATGAAACTTAGCTTTTGAAAAACAAAGGAAACTCTAATCAAGACGAAAACCCTCAGAATGGGAGAAAATATTTGCAAACAAATCAACAGGCAAAGGATTAATCTCCAAAATACATAAACAGCTCATGCAGCTCTATATCAATAAAACAAACAACCCGATACAAAAATAGGCAGAATAGACATCTCTCCAAAGAAGACATACAGATGACCAAGAGGCACATGAAAAGCTGCTCAACATCACTAATTATTAGAGAAATGGAAATCAAAACTACAATGAGGTATCACCTCATACTGGTTAGAATGGGCATGTTCAGAAAATCTACAAACAACAAATGCTGGAGAGGGTGTGGAGAAAAGGGAACCCTCTTGCACTGTTGGTGGGAATGTAAATTGATAGAGCCACTATGGAGAACAGTATGGAGGTTCCTTAGAAAACTAAAAATAGAATTACCATATGACCCAGCAATCCCACTACGGGGCATATACCCAGAGGAAACCATAATTCAAAAAGACACATGCACCCCAATGTTCATTGCAGCACTATTTACAATAGCCAGGACATGGAAGCAACCTAAATGCCCATCAACAGATGAATGGATAAAGATGTGGTATATATATACAATGGAATATTACTCAGCCATAATAAGGAATGAAATTGGGTCATTTGTAGAGACGTGGACGGACCTAAACACTGTCATGCAGAGTGAAGTAAGTTAGAAAAAGAAAAATAAATATCGTATATTAATGCATATATGTGGATTCTAGAAAAATGCTGCAGATGAACCGGTTTGCAAGGCAGAAATAGAGACACAGAAGTAGAGAACAAACGTATGGACACCAAGGTGGGAAGGGGGGGAGGGGGTGGTGGTGGTTGGATGAATTGGGAGATTGGGATTGACATGTATACACTAATATGTATAAAATAGAGAACTAATATGAACATGCTGTATAAAAATAAATAAAATTTTAAAAAAGTGTTATTCATGTTCACATGTAATGGGTTTACTAATGTTGCTTTTAAATGAATTCACTACACATTTTAAAAACTTCACACTTTCAATTTCTTGGTAATGTTGATAGAAATAATCCACATAAACAAAAGCTCTTTGGAGTACTCAATAATTTCTAAGAGTTTATAGGGTTCAAGAAGTTTGAGAACTGCTGGCTTAGACAGCATAAAAAAAGAAGGGAGTGGACTTGCCTTTCTAGATATCAGTACTTATTGTAAAGTTACAATAGTTAAACATAGCAGTGAAAATTAAAATGTCTACTCTTTACCAAGTTTTGTGATAGAATATGAAGAAAGGTGCTCTCATATGCTGGTGGCGGCACAGTACATTGGTTCAGCTACTCTGGAGAGTGATTTGGCAATGCTGAAGATGTGTATACCATAGAACCTGGAAATTCCAATTCCAGGCATAAAATCCTAAGGAAATTTGAGCACATGTGCACAGAGGGACAAGAATGTTAATTGCAGCATTGTTGGTAATAAGAAAAATCTGGAAACAATCTACATGCCCCCTCCCATGGGAACGGGAAGGGTATACAGTAACCCAGAGTAACGGTTACCCCTTGGAAAGGAGGGCAAAGAAATGGAGAGGAAGCAAAGGGGCTTTCATTGGTAGCTGTATGTTTTCTTTATGAGAGAGACAGAGAGAGAGAGAGAGCGCACGTGCAGGCAAGCAAGCACGGCACAACGCCAGCACGGGGTTAAATCTGGGTAATGTGTACACAGGACCTGGTTGTATTACTTATTCTTCTCAATGTTTAAAATATTACACAATAAAAACAAGTGAATGGGGCCACAGATTGGAGACCAGACACATTCATTCAAACACATTCTTGTTCTTCAAAATGCACACGGTGAAACTGGCTGCCCCTCAAGAGAATGCTAAAAATTTAAATTCAGGTACAAAGTGGTCTAGATACGCACCATAGTCTAGCTCTTCCTAACACTTTGAGTGTCAAAGGAAGTGTTATTTGTTGTGAGTTTTATAACCAAGCTATTTCAAGAAATGCAGTCGAAGCACAGAGATCAGAATATTTCAATCTTCTGGTGCTTCTTAGGAGGTGCCATATGTTGGAATAGCTGTCAGCCAGAAAAACATCCGTTACACAAATGTACCCGGATTCTGGGGAGTCGGCTTGCATAACCGATCTGAGAGTAAATCTGGAGAACGAGGTTGACATCAAGGATGAGCAGGGTATCCTCCTGGTCTGTGGTCAGCTCATTCTTAACCAAGGTGGACCTAAGGATTATCAGCCAAATGAATTGGTTGGAGGAATCAACCAAAAATTTTGATCTTGATTTATTACTTAGGATCACAGGGGACGAAGTAAGTTAGTTTCATGGGTCACTATTCCCAGGGCCCCAGCCCCCAAATTTCCGGGTAGCAGAGCTCTTAGCTAAGTGGTGAGGCAGACAAAGTATACAAGACCCTAATTTGTAAACTATGAATAGATGCAAGTTTTAATGACTGTTTCTATTCAATTCCACCAACATCCATTAAACATATACTTTATGAAAGGGGCTGCAGTAGGCTCCTTGCTGGGTATGAGGAAGGAAAACAAAACTGAATAAGACATTCTCAACACATACACATGTAGAAGGTGCCTGGCACAGGGAAAGTGAGTTTTATTTATTAATTATTTTAAGCCAGAGCTGCCGATTGCTTTTCCGTAACGGGACATAGAACATTCTCCAGAAAAGTTCTTGGACTCTTCTCACAACACTACAGAGGTCTCTGTTACGTAAACATAAGTATATACATCCACAGGCCTTAAGAATCAGATCCGTTTTTTGATTCGATGGAAACTGAGAGATAAGAAGTAGATTTGCACGGGGTTCAGTAGGTTTTAAACAACAGGATCCAGCCCATGACTCCTTCCCTTTAGATGTTTGAAATAATTAGGAACTCTGATGTTTTAGGATTGTTTCAGTCAAAGTTCCCTGCCAGGAAAGGACCCTGAAGACCCCATAGCAAACAAGAAAAGGTTCTTAACCTGTCCTAGTGGCCCTTGCTCTGCACAGAGTGTCTAGATCATCAGGGGGAAGGGCTTTAAGACAACTCCAGATCCAGCCACTCTGTGAATGCGAACGTGTGCGCAAAAACCAAAGTAACTTGCACCCTCGCAAACTGTGGTGGAATCAGGACCACGGAAGCATCTGGTCTTCGGATGCCACACTTTGTCACCGCAGTAGGAACCATGGCAGCTGAAAACCAAGGTCAATTAGTTAGCAGGTTGGCCTGGCATTTGTAAGCAGGAGAGGCCACTTAAATAAAACCAAGTAAGCATCTCAGGACCCTGGTCCTTTGGGGTGGCAGAGTTCATAAAAGTTTGATGCTGGATTTCCTGCTAACATAAATACGTGGAGCTGGCACAATCTACTGGAATATAATAGGAGAATCATTATATTTGTTTTCCAAACTAGAGCTGTTGGCCATAGTGGTTACACACACATATCCCCAGATCATCTGCAAAACGAACCATATTGAGGAAATAGCACGACTGCAGAAGTTTGCAACTAGTGCTAAAGAAACATTATGGAGAGAGCCAGTCCTTTAAAAAATCCGTAGAAATTATTTTAACTGACAAGAATAAATAGGAAACAGTTCATAAATGGTTATGTATTGTTCGATCATTTTTGTTATGCACTAAAAATATTGTATGCAGAATTACATTAGTTCTACCTCCAAAGAATTGCTATGAGTGATTACGTATAAAAGTTTCAGAAGCCAAATTTACCATTAGCGTGAAATGTAGGCATTTTAGTTCAGACTGTAAATTAAAAAATTTAAAGATAATATTCAGATCCTACAGGGGAAATATATAGCCTCCACACGGTATTCTCAAGTATAATACACACCAGCCATGTCCAGAAAGGCTGTGCTAAAGCCTATGTGCATTGCAGAGTCAAGTAGAAAGCCTGTAGGCCATTGGCTGTGCCTCTACCAGCTTGGAGTAACAGCCAGGGCCAGCTGCAGAATCTGGGGGGCTCAGTGAAAAGTAAAAATGCAGGACTTGTTCAAAAAACAGGGAGTGCCTAAAATATAAAGCTTTTCCCTTTCTTCCAAGGTCTCCCTCTCAGCTTTTCACAGTGTTTTTATTGGCTATTTGTATTAATTTTTCTACGGCTGCATGACAAATTACCCCAAACTTAGCAACTTCAAACAACACCTGTGTACTACCCCGTGGAATCTGTGGGTCAGGAGTCCAGGCATGAATAGCTGTGTCCTCTGCCCAGGGTCTCACAGGCTTCAGTCTAGGTGTTGCCCAGGGCTGGGGTCTCATCTGAGGTTCGAGTCCTGCTCTTTCAAGCTCATGCTGTTGTTGGCACAAAGTATCTTGTTTTTTCAGCTGCAGGACTCACGGTGCTTGTTTATTCAAGGCCAGCAGAAGAAAGAGCGTTTTGCTTCTAACCGCTTTTAAAGGGTTTGCCTGATTAGGTACGGCCCACCTAGGGTAATCTCACTTTGATTTACTTTATTTTTAAATTTTATTTAGTTATTTATTTATTTTTGATTTACTTTAAAGTTAACTGATCAGGGGCTTTTTTTAATTTTCCATGTCTTTATTTTTAGTATTTTTTTACATCTTTATTGGAGTATAATTGCTTTACAATGGTGTGTTAGTTTCTGCTGTATAACAAAGTGAATCAGCTATATGTATACATACATCCCCATATCCCCTCCCTCTTGTGTCTCCTTCCCACCCTCCCTATCCCACCCCTCTAGGTGGACACAAAGCACCGAGCTGATCTCCCTGTGTGATTAGGGGCTTTAATTACATGTGCCAAACTCTTTCACCTCTACCATATTCTATTAGTTAGAAGCAAACTACAGGTCCTGCCGACACGCAAAGGGAGGGATTGTACAAGGGCATAGGTCACTGGGGGGTCATTTTAGAATTCTGCCTCACTGTTTAATGTCTTTCAAAGTAAAGAAAAATTAAAATCTTAAACAATTAACATAATTTTTACTGTTCATCTTTATATTGTGAAAAGTCAGTTTTAAATATGAATAGAACATTTACTTGTATGTGGAATCATCAAAATTACACAATTGGCATCTTGTAATGTTGATGTGCACACAGACAGTAGAAATGCTGCCCCAACTAAACTAACTCAAGTGTTCTATTTCACTTCTTGATACCTGCACATCCTACCAACACCCTCCAACACAGGCTTCCTGATGACTAAGGAAGAGCTGGAAGGGCAAGGAACTCTGGGTTGCTCTATCTTTCTCTGCCCTTCTGTGTCATCATTTTCAACATCAGTGGTTGGCTAACACAGGGAAGTAACACGAGCGAGAAAAGATATGATGGGGTTCCTTGGTCATTCATGCTTCTTGGAACAGCACTGCCTTCTTTCTGAGCTTGAAGCCAGCTCTGGCTCACACAGAGAGCCTGCCTCTCGGGGCTGCCCAGTTGTAGATGGAATGCGCTCACCTGATTTGTGTTAAGTCTCACTGAGCTCCCACATGCAGTGAGTCCCATGGAATTTTGTGCTTTTGGGGTACCACGAACACTGTATGCAAACAGGGCAGCAAAGCGATAAATATACATGTTGTGCCTCTTTACTCTGGCACATGCGCCATTGTCCCATCAGACTTGAATTTCTATGTTTACACAACACAAAGATAAAATTGCTAAGAATTTCAAGACAGTGATAACAGAACCTTAAACCATGTGCAGTGCCCTTCTGAGTAGAAGGTAATTGTCTACGGAAGCCGTACAGCTATATATAAGTGGGGTGGGAAGCAACAGGGGTGGACACACACATGGTACACATCTCCCCTGCTAATGTGGATGTACTGCTGTCTCATCAGACTTCACTCGAAAACACAAGCGCAAAGAGAAAATTATTAAGAATTTCAAGATGACAATAGCAGAGCATTAAACCCAGTGTGAGGCTCTCCTGAGTGCAGGGTTTATGCAACTGCATAGGCGGCATTCCCATGAAACCAGCCCTACTAACATTTTTCTGAGCCCCTCCTTTTTAGGGGGACATCAAGTACAGCTGGATCATTCTTTAGGTTGCCCACCAGGAAGGCTAACCCATGGCTATTCGTGTACGTGTCTAAGAGTGTGGAAGTTCACGAGGCAGCTCCTCTGACCTACCCTGCTTCTGAGGAGCCACACCTTTTGCTGCCTTCACAGTTGTCAAGAATCTATCTTCTTTCCTATCATGTAATCCGGTTCCTCACTTCTAGTTGAGGATCAGGCAATAGGGCATGGGATGGAAGGTGGGGCTTCTCTTTCAATACATTTATTTATTTATTTATTTATGGCTGGATTGGGTCTTCATTGCTGTGCGCAGGCTTTCTCTAGTTGCGGCGAGCGGGGGCTACTCTTTGTTGTGGTGAGCAGGCTTCTCACTGCAGTGGCTTCTCTTGTTGCGGAGCACGGGCTCTAGGTGCACTGGCTCAGTAGTTGTGGCTCACGGGCTCTAGAGCGCAGGCTCAGTAGTTGTGGCGCACGGGCTTAGTTGCTCCGCAGTATGTGGGATCTTCCCAGACCAGGGCTTGAACCCATGTTCCCTGCATTGGCAGTCGGATTCGTAACCACTGCACCACCAGGGAAGTCCAAAAGGTGGGGTTTCAATGGCTAAGTTCATCAAGGAGAGGGAAGTATAGCACTGAACTGACACGGAGATTAGCAGTTAAATTCAGGAGGCCAGTGGGTTCACGATGTCCTTTAGTTAGGAGGACTCATGTGTCAGTCACCTGGTCTCCGGCAAGCACAGGTGGTACCCATGTGTCACAAGTGCTGCTATTATTGTGTCTCACCATCAGGAGAGCATCTTCTGGTACACATCCCCTACCTGGACTTGACCTGCACTGATGCTGCATTGATAATGAACATTATTAAGAAAGTCATATTGGATGATGCCACTATTGCTGCACTTTCACCAGGATGATTGATTTCTCCATTCTATAGGTGTGAAAATTGAGCCCCAGAGAGACTTGCCTAAGATTAACAGGTGAACGGAGGAGCCAGGACTCTAACAGGTCTCCAAACACAGAGGCCTTCCCTGTGGCACAGAGGATAAATTCCCACATCTCTAAGTCAGTTCATTTTTTGGTTAGTGTTTTCAATATGAATGTTATAGAAAGTCTGCCAGACACACAGTTCGGGTTTGCTCTGACCCCAGTTTGACACATAAAGTGGCACCTTTTAATGGAAAGAGCGGGGCAAGAGAGTAGCAAACTTCATTATTTGGGGCCACATTCCTTATTTATAAAATGAAGGAGCTGAACTAAATGATTTCCAAAGTATCTTCTAGCTCCAAATTCCTATGAATTCAAGCTTTCTTTTCTGTCTAAAAATTTCAGCTGCTTTTTAATACCACACTGGGATTCAGTATAATCATATTCTCAGCATAGAGATGGGTATTTCTTTGTTGATGCAGGAGAGCATACCTTTGGTTTAGTAAAAACAATTGAGTTAGAGCACTAGATGCAAGACAGTGTCATCTGAAAATAAAAAAATGTGCCTCCCTAAATATCTGGCTTCTGGCTACTACAGAGGGAGTCAGGGATACGGAGAACTTTGCTGACAAGATGCCAGCAGTCACACTTGGAACTTTTCCAGATGATTAGAAAGATCTCTTCCCCCAGGTTAACAAGTACTGTCCCAAAGTACTTGGAAATACTCTTTAAGAATTCTGGATATGCAAGCAATGATTTTCAGACCAACTCTTCTGACAATAGGTTCCTCCGCATCTAAAGCAATCCATTATTTTTTTATGTCATTCTGAGTCCAGAATTCCACCCCAATTCTCTCCACAGCACTGACACCAAAATCACAAGTTATGAAATACAGTCCTCCAGGCAGTTGTTGGGTGTGAAACTCTCTGTAACTGAGCAGCTTCCCTTAATGAGACAAAAGGCAAAACCCTCCAAGGTTTTCTAGGAGATAAAAGCTGAAGGAGAAATCTCTGGGTAGAAAAGGGGTTGTCTTTTTTCTCAGTCTTTCACTATGTAGACCCTGGGGGTTTACTGCTCCTCCTTTAGGATTTCAGCTCAGTTAATGAGTCGCAACCAAATCCATTTCCAATTGCTCTCACAGCTCAACTATAAGATCCTTCAAAAAGAACTATATTAAAACCAAGAAGAAAACAGAAAATAAACGAATAAAACAAAGTATCCTAAATAGTCAAGCTTGCAAGTATAGGTTTCTGAACCTGTAAGAAGTGACTCATATACTGACTCACGGACCTGTTCCATTCCACATGCTTTCTTTCACCTTATGACCTTCAGCTGTTGTCTTGTACCCTTACTTGGGAGCTTATCTAATCTCCCACCCTGGCCTGCTCCTGGACAAACACATTCTTTATTAAAACCCAAACCTTTCCAAGGATTCCTGTTGCCAGGGTTTCTCCCACTCAGTTACAATGTCAAATGGAACGTTTCTTTTAACCATTTGGAAGGAAGAGTTGATTTCCTGACTGAGGTTTTATTGAAAATATATCCCCCTAGGGCAGGCACACAGATACCGTGGTACATTCTCTGTACTATTAAATACACCGACACTCCCAGGCACATTCACTGTCACATATGCTAGATCAATGGTATTTGATTCAATCCCCAACCTAATCCTGTAATGAAGAAATAACCTCAGAAAATCATATAACACACGATCAAAGACGCAAACACCATCCATCTGCCTCCGAAGACCAGGGTTGTATCGCTTTAATTTGCCACTAGGGTTAGTGGTCTCTCCAATAAAATTGAGAAAGGCCCTGTTAACATGTTTTGCTGTCCAAAGCGAAAATATTCGTTTTCCTCTGTGGCCCCAGCACCTTTTCTAGTAGATAACCTTTAGCCCAGGCCCAGCCTCTCCATCACACCCAGGGTTCAGTTTCTACCGCCCGTGTCCCATGACCTACTCCTTCCCAAGGCCTGCTGACTGAATTTGACGTTTATCTCGGGCTCTGTTAAAAAACACCATCTTCTCGTCTCTCCAGCAGCACCTCACTGGGCGATGTTGAAGAGTAGATTTCTAGTCCATTTTTGGCCAACCTAATCCCATCTGCTTTGTATCTTCCAGATCTCTGGGGCTACTATGGGTTCATCCTTATTTTTACATCTCTTCTCTCATTTCAGTGGTATTTTGAAAGGAAAGGACCATAACTTTCCCTTAATACACAATTTTAAAGCAAAAAAAAATTCTTATCTGAATTTTCTATTTTTTTCTAGAATTTATATATATTATTTGTATAACAGAGATATAAGTAATATTTGGAAAATAAGGAGATATTTCTACTACTATGGCTTGGCACTCCAACCTAATAATGTTCATCCTGAAGTCTACTATTTCCTGGCATGACAGTTAGATCTCTGGAGAAAAACATTAAAAATGCCTTGGTCCTTAACCAAGTAAACTATCCTGGTATTGTTTTAGGTTAAAAATGAGAAGAGGAGAATCCAGCAAGTCTTGGCTCACAAACTGTCATTCTGTACAACTCTCTAGATACTTTAATCCAAATTAAAACACAAATAGACTGAAGGATGGCTATGTATCTAGGCCCAAGGACAGTTTATGAGTAGGCAAATATAAACACTATTTATCTAATAGACAAATATAAATATGTTTATCTTATTTAGATGTTGCTTTGTTATGAAATTTCTTTGCCTTGCCAACAATACAGTGTGATAATTAAAAACTTTTTAAAATTTATAGTCTTGACCTATATGTTTGCAACAAATAAAAGTCTGGTTTCTAAGTTTCCATAATAAATGCACTGCTTGTACAGGCAAAAAAATTAAACTGAGATGTGAACCGGTGGCTCTCACCAGACAGCCACAAGGGCTTGAGGGTTCAGTACCATTGTTCTTTGTATCCAAAGATGTCCTCAATAGCATGCACATAACTGGAGAAAAAACCAACATATTGGATGTATGCATCTGCACAGGCCTCTTCAAATCTGCTTATAGTAACAGTTCAAAGGACTTGTCATCACTGACAGCTGCCTCCTAAGCTGCAGGGTAGGCCCTACCCTTATTTCTGTGGCTCACCCCCAATTCAGCTCTGCCCACAGCAGTTTAGATACCTAAGATGCTCAGAAAGGCTGGATTGCAGGAGCTTAGTTTTACCAACAACTAAATGACAGTCGCCTTTATTTATGACCCTGAAATACTATTTCATGTTTCAATGATTTTAAGGCATTAAGGAGATAAATAAGGCTTCAGAAGTAGTATCTATTATAGTATTCTTAAAGAACTAAGTTTACAGGTTTTAGAATTAAAACATGAAGTACAATTTGAAGATAGGACGCAAAGAGGAAGTACTAAATACATGGGAACAGGTATTTTCACTAGAATTAAGCTAGAAAAACCACCACCACAATTCTAGAAATAAGTATTCATGGAATAACTCAAAGAGAAGCTTATTCAACTACTCAATTTGTAATTTAAAGTACATTAGTTCTTTAGTCTTTGTTGTACCTTAAACACACTGAATTCATTTCCCTCACCTATTCTCATCATAGACAACGACTTACTCTCAATCAAATAAAACAGTTTTTAAAGAATTATTTCTCTCATGATTCTGATATTGCTTATATTTTGTCTCCTCCATAATAATGAAAACTTGCTGACAATTTACAGATGAAATTGGTGTCATTTGACTATCTAGCTACAGCACCCACCAGTAAATTATTTTAATTTTGTGAGATGATACACTATATGCTTTATATTTACCGGAAAATTAAGACCATAAGCCATTAGCCATTAAACATTATTTCATATTTCAAAACTTCCACTGGTATAATTTCTGTACCTCTAAGAAATTATTTCAGTAATTTAAAATATTCAAAATGTCATGACTACTTACTGGTGCTCATTTATAAATTAAAATACTCTACTGTTTCTATGATTATGCTTGACATTTGAAGCTCCCTACAATCTGGGACTTTTCTTACTCAACAAATTTTCTTTCGACCACTCTGTAGTATGACTCTACCGTTCTAATCAAGATTAATATTTTCACAGTCCCGTGAATACATCAGGCTCACTCTCATCATCATTCTTTATTCATATTGTTCCTCAAAATATAGCATCTTCATCTCTTACCATCTATCGAAATTCTATCTACTTTTATGATCATTCAAAAGATAACACCTACATAATTATTTAATTACTTATAAAGGAAGGAAAATTAGGGCCTCACCTCATACATCCAAAAATATTCGCTATATTAAAAAATTAAGGGTAAAAATTAAAATATAACAATATTTACATAGAAGAACACATATGTAAATATCTGAACACAAAATAAGGTCTAAGTATAAAATCAATGGAATAAATTATAAAGAAATGATCCCTAGACTTCATAAAAACAAACTGTCCTATATTAAAAATAACTTGAACAAGCTGAAATGACAGTAAACTGAATTTCTACACAAGAAACTGCATAGGAAGACACTTTTTTAGTTCCCTTCTCCAAATACTTCAGAGAACACCTAAGGGTGTTCCAGCAAAACAAAAATACTACAGTCAAATAACCATGTCTCCAATAAGGATATTTTTAGGGTTTCTGCTTGTTTTTACTGCTCAATTCTAATCCCTCCCGTTAGGTATTCTCAATGCATGGCCATCATTTATTTGTCCAACAAATGCTTTTATTGAATCCCAGCCACATGCCAGAGACTGTGCCAGATACTAAGACCACACTGGTGTGCAAAACAGATACAGTCCCTTCTACCACAGAACTTAAACCTATCGTAAGATAAACATTAACCAAGTAATCACACACACAAATTGCGGTTTAAAAAAAAGCATATAGAGCACTATGACAGCATATAAAAAGGACTTCACCTATTGGAGATATGGAACGTGTATGTGTCCAGGAAGATTTCCCTGAAGAATTCCTGTCTATATACAACAGTAAGCTCTTATAACTGCTGGCGCTGTATCCTAAATTCTTTTGTATCTTTCTGCATCTCATACAGTAAGTCTTCTATATTCGGTAAACAATTTATTGCCATTAAAATTTGAAGCTATCTTTATTAACTAGCCTTTTCAATGGTGTGCATGAAGTCAGCTTTAGGATACTTTAATAGAGACAGTTTAGGAAGATACTTTTATTCTTAGAAGATTAAACAACTGAAATCTTACCTGGGTTATAAGGTGATCCCATGATCAATCTTGTCAGATTTAATGGTAGAATCCTATTTAAACACCAAAGGAATGACAAACACTTACATTCTGAAAAATTATATACATAAATTTATGTACTAAAAATAATGTACAGCTATTAAAAATTGTTTCACTTACACACAGGTTATAAAACAAACTAAATGTTATGTAAAAGCACATATTTTCACACTGTATATCCTGGAAGTTTATTTATTACTAATTGGCAAATATCTTTGCATTGCTTGGAAATGTTTAGTGAACCAAGGTCATCATTGTCTTCTTCGAAGTGATCTAATGTACTGCTGTCCAGGACATTAAGTTCTAGTTCTGACAAATTAGAAGGCAGATAAGAACTCACTTGAGATGTCCAAGGTGACTGGCTTTTTTCTGAGGACTTGCAACCTGTTCTTGTTTTACGTTTAGTAGGGATGGCTTGATTCCTCTTTAGAACTTTAGCATTATGCATACTATTTTGGTCTCTCTGGTTTTCTTTTTCCTCAGTCCAGTGTGATGAAGAGAAATCACTGCTAGAGATAGTAGACGCTTCCTCCAAACTTTTATCTTGAGCCTTTGAAATATGAAATCTTTTATATGAGAGTACCGGGGATCCAGCTGAAAAAGGTGGGCTAAGAATAGAACTCTTTTCACTGCTATTTTTCCTTATGGACAACCTTGTTTCACTGGACTTACTTGTCTGTTGACTATGTTTTGGATTTTCTGTCCCCGGACTGCTATCACGAGCTTGTAAAATTCTGCTGGTGTCTTCAGAACAGCAAGGACTGGTGAAGTCATCTGAATACTTTAGTTCTGAGATGCTTTCAGAGCAACTACTTGTACTTGGATTATTTTCATTCATATCAGCAGTAAGAATGTCATTAGAAGTGATTTTGACCTGTTTATCATCTATTTCTTTATCTTCTACAATTCTGTCACCTACTGCAACCCGTTGGAAATCACCTGGACTTTGGACTTTCACTTCCACTCTTCTACCCAAAATATTTGTGTGAATAAACCTTTTTGAGACAATGGAATGTGCAGGACTCACAATTTCTTCCAATAAATCATCAGCTGTCTTTTCAGTTGCACATCTCCGTTTAGTTTCTTTAGTTGTGCTGGGGTCATCAAAAACTACACTAATTTGCTTTGAGGTATTGCTATTTTCAGCAAAAGATGCATCTGAGTCTAAAAACTTATCTTTAGGCAGTTGATGTGGCTTCTGAGGTTGTTCTGCAAAACTTAGTATCTTAACCTTGGATGATGGAATTCTGAGTTTTGCACCTAACATTTGTGCTTGCATTTTTCTATACTGTTCTCTCTTTTCGTGTACTACCAACATATCAGGATTTGTTTGCTTTAAACGTAGCCTAAGTGTGTTTGTTAAGCCATAAAGTAGCTTCCCCCTTGGAACTCTTTTTGGGGGGACACCATCTTTCTTTTCAAAATATTTACCTTTCTTATGATTTTCAGTTTGGTTCTTTTTATACTGAAGACTCACTGACTTTTCATTTTCCCCCAGAGAAAGCTTATCCTTAGATTCAGATTTACATGTGGATTTGGCAGAAGATTCTGGTGACTTCTCGTCCTCAGTTCTATATAACCGGGCTAAATGAGGGTGTATATGAGTAGGGCTTGCCATGGGTTGGTTGTATAACAAGGACAACTCAACCAACAAAGCACTTAACAAAGGCAGCTGCCTTACAGTATTGATCTTGTTTTGTTCAGTTTGAGGATGGTAAGTAGTTTGGTTACTTGCTCCTACATCCTGAATATGTGCAGGATGTATAAGCACTGGAGGCCTCTCACGTGTTGCAAAATTTGTATGTTCTGGAGGATTAGTATGTGTTGGGGGATTTACAAGTTTTTCTTCTGGAAAAGTACCATCCAATTCCTCAGGTGCGTTCATTTGAGGCTCAATAGTGATTTCACCCTGTTTAGGAGGTGTCTTTTCTTGGGTCACATGAGTGTAATACAGAGGAGGAGGGCAAATTATGTTCGTTTCAATGTCTAACTCTGTGACTTCCTGATTTTGGGGGCTAACACTCCTCTCACTGCTACCCTTTGAACAAATAACGCAGTTGGTTTTGCCATTCTCCACAGAAGCCGTGTAATCAGAGTTGGCCTTGCTGTGGAAGACTCCCTCCTTCAAATCCTTCCCTGCCGTTGAGATTTTTACATCCACCAGAGGCTTATCAGCATCTCTTGGGCTTGGCTCTGAGTCTGGCTGCCGCAGCTGCTGGTTTTCCTGCAAGGTTTGGGGACTGACCTCCACTCCACCTCCTGTGGAAGCGACTGGCCTCTCCAGATGGCCCAGCAAGCTGCTTCCCAGGTCAGTCAGGCGGTAGCCCAGGGCAATGTGCCCAATCTGCTCCCCCGCTTGGTTTTGCAGAGGGAAACTTCCCCGATGACCCTGGGAGCAGCCGGAGGCGGCGGGCCCCAGGACCTTGTGGGCCGCGGCGGCCAGAGAGATGCTGCAGGCCCCCAGGAGCTGCGGGGCAGGGGTCGGGCGCCCGGGGGGCAGCTGCAGCAGCAAGGTGTAAAGCGGAGTCCGAAGGAGCAGGCGGTGCAGGGTGGCGGGCTGCAGGCGGAAGAGACAGGACTTGCCGCGACCGAAGCTGACCAGGCCGGGCCGAAGTTCCGGGGCGGGGGCGGCGGGGCCGCCGGGAGGGTAAACCAGCAGCGTGGGGAAGTCCAGCAGGCGGAAGGCCACGGCGGGGCACAGGCCGCGCGAGGGCCGCGGCGCCGACACCTCCTCCTCCTCCTCCTGCTCCTCCGCCGCGACCACGGGCGGCGGCGGCAGCCCGACTTCAAGGCGCACCCAGTCTACGAGCAGCTCCAGCGAGAAAAGCCGCTCGGACAGCGCGGCCGCCATCGCTGTTGCCCCGGGAACGCTGTGAGCCGGAGGCTGGAAGTCCATGGTTCTCGCGAGAAACAGGGAGAACCTGGCGCTTGTCTTGTTCTCTCGCGAGACTTGCTAGGGCCCACCCCCCACCCCCCGCCCGCCCGCCCCGGTCACTTCTGAGCTGGGGCAGCCGTGGGAATTTTCGCTGCTCAGTGTTATGTCTTTGCTTTCCAGATTGGTGTTAACACAGTGCTTATGATAATAGTGAGGCTACGAATGGAAAAAAAAAAAAAAAAACAACAGGCTTATTATTTGGTTTGGGTCACGTTTTATCACTGCAGGTCCCCTGCAAGTTTGGAGTCAGTTCAGATCTATCAGAGGAATATTAAAAGTAAATCAGGGCTCCCTTTCCAATCTCCAGGCTAAAGAAAGCCAGCTAACTGCCCGCAGCCGGCCTTCTCTGCTGCTGGTCTACTCAAAAGATGAGGACATGGCTCTGGAGCGGCTTGGGAGCTCTGTCTGAGTGTGGTGGCGCTGGGACACGCACAGTGAGTGTGGCCACATTTCCAGCCGAGCCATCACCGTGTAGGAGAGTGATGTCAATGACTCCCATTCAACAAAACTAATGTATTTACATAAACACGGAGGTGGAGGAGATCTTACAGCCCTATCCCAGATTTTCAAGGAGACATACTTCTACCCTCAATAAGCTAGCTAGGTTGAAACCAAGGTTGATAAGTGGCCTTGAATGCCATAGCAAGGAATTTGGACTTTATTCTGTATAAGTTGTTTTGAGTGACTAAATGTTATTACATCTATGTTCGGAAATGTAGCAGTACAGATACAAAGGAGGATTCTGCCAATAAGAAATTGAATTCAGAGCAGTCTTTTTGGGAGGCTGTTGCAGGGGTCTAAGGAGAGAGAATTGTGGCCTGAACGTGTTTAGGGTCAGTGGAGTTGAAAAAGAAGTGACAGATATAAGAGGTATTTGTGATAGCAGAGTTTAGAGCTTGGTGACCCTGAGAAGTTATGGGTGAAAATTTTCTGCTTCTGTGGGAGAAAAAATTGAGGAGGCACAGATTGGATTTTTCAAAGTTGCTTTGGGTTTTGGGGATATGTAGAGTTTGAGATGCCCCGGGGGACATTATGTGAATATGTTCTACTTTAGGCAGCTTTATAATTTATAGTTAAATTATATTACATTGAACGCAAAAACAACACTGTGAAGCTCAAAAACAAATACAAAACTGGAAGGGCTTGGTGCTTTAGAGTGAGCTTGTGAGGGAGCTTTCATTGCGGTATGTAAGTAGAAGATACTGCTCCTGGCCTTCAGAATCTTACTATCTACTTGCAGAGGAAACTTATCAAGTGACATGCTTAATGGATGGATGACGTAGAGCAATAAATTACAGCATGTTTACAAGTAAAAAGCAATGAGGTATTGAATCCATGTGTGCCAGACAAACACAGTAGGTAAAATTCCTCATTGAAGACATCCTGCAGTAAGTGTTTTGAGTAAGGTTAATAATGTGGAATATTAGCACTTTGTATGCAGACAGGGAAACCAATGTACCTCTTCTATAAGGACATTACTTCTATAATATATAAGGTTTCTACAGGGCTAATAATTTCTCTGCCCAGACACTCTACATCACTGGTATGACAGTACATGAATAAGATTTTATAACTGTAAATAATGTAAATAATGTTAAATGTAGTGAGTAAATGTTTAGCTATGACAATTAAAATTTTTCTATGTTCATAGGCCAAACATGGAAAAATAGCACAGAGCAGTGGATGAGAGCCTCAATTTTGTAGGCAAACTACCTGGCTCAAATCCTGGCTCTGTGACCACATACTAGTTTCTTAACAGTTTGTGAATTGTTTCCTCATCCAAAAAATGAGGTAGCTATAGTGTCAACTTCATAAATATAAGTATTAAGTGAATTAATAGTCACAAAATTCTTAGAAAAGTGCCTGGCACATAGTAAATACTTGTTAAAATAAATGTTATTTTATTTATTATTTGCCGTATAGCAGACACTTTTTTAATTGAAGTGTAGTTGATTCACAATGTTGTGTTAGTTTCAGGTGTACAGCACAGTGATTCAGTTATACATATATATACATATTCTCTTTCAGATTCTTTTCCATTATAGGTTATTACAAGATATTGAACATAGTTCCCTGTGCTATACAGTTAAGTCCTTGTTGTTTATCTATTTTATATATAGTAGTCTGTATCTGTTAATCCCCAATTCCAAATTTATCCTCCTTACCCTGTATCCCTTTGGTAACCATAAGTTTGTTTTCTATGGCTGTTACTTCTGTTTTGTTAATGATTTGTATCATTTTTTTAGATTCTGTATATAAGTGATGTCATATGATATTTGTCTTTCTCTGTCTTCACTTAAAATGATAATCTTTAAGTCCATCCATGTTGCTGCAAACAGCATTATTTCATTCTTTTTCATGGCTGAGTAATATCCAATTGTGTGTGTGTGTCTGTGTGTGTGTATATGTATATATATATATATAAAATTCTTTACACCAGTGCTTCCTTTTCCCCATCTAAAAGAACAGAACCTACAAAAAGCTTACAGCTAACAGCAGACTTAATGGTAAGAAAATAGAAGCTTTCTCACTAAGATCAGGAACCAGGCAAGGATATCCCCTTTCACCACTTCTTTTCAACAGTGAACTGGAAGTCCTAGCAATAACACAATTAGAAAAGAGAAGGAAATAAAAGGTATACAGATTGAGAAAGAAAGAATAAAATTGTTTTCACAGATGACATGATTGTCTTATGTAGAAAATCTGGAAGAATTGACAAACTCTTAGTATTAATCAACAACTATAGCAGGGTTGCAGGATATCAGATTAATATACAAAAGTCAATAGCTTTTCTATGTAGCAGCAATTAACAAGTGGAATTTGAAATTAAAAACATAATATCTTTACATTAGCCCCCAAAATGAAATACTTAGGTATAAATCTAACAAAATATGTACAAGATCTGTATGAGGAAAACTAGAAAACTCTTAACCAAGGAAATCCGAGAAAAACTAAATAAATGGAGAGATAGTCCGTGTTTATGGATAGGAAGATTCAATATTGTCAAGACGTCACTTCTTCCCAACTTGATCTATAGATTTAATGCAATGACAATCAAAAGCCTGGCAAGTTATTTTGCAGATATCAACTAACTGATTCTAAAATTCATATGGAGAGGTAAAAGACCCAGAATAGACAGCACAATATTGAAGAACAAAGTTGGAGGACTGACACTGCAGGACTTCAAGACTTACAATACAGCTACAGTAATCAAGACAGTATGGTATTTGCGAAAGAATAGGCAAACAGATCAGTGGAACAAGATAAAGAGCCCAGAAATGGATCCACATACCTACTGTTAACTGATCTTTGACAAAGACATGAAGGCAACACAATGGGGCAAAAATAGTCTTTTTGACAAATGGTCCTGGAACAACTGTACATCCACATGCAAAAAAAGAAAAGGAAAAAAATTAAGACAAAGGCTTTACACCCGTGACAAAAATTAATTCCAAATGGATTACAGACCTAAATGCAAAGCACAGAACTATAGAACTAGAAGATAATAAGAAAAAATCTAGATGATCCTGGGTTTTAGTGATGACTTTTTAGATACAACACCAAAGGCAAGATCTGTGAAAGAAAGAATTGATAAGCTGGATTTTATTAAAATTAAAAAGTTCTGTTTTGTGAAAGATACTGTCAAGAGAGTGAAAAGACAAGCCACAGACTGGGAGAAAATATTTGCAAAAGTCATATTTATACAAAAACTGTTATCCAAAATATACAAAGAACTCTTAAAAGGCAACAGTAAGAAAACAAACAACCCAACTATAAGAAATGGGCCAAAAACCTGAACAGACACCTCACCAAAGAAGGGATACAGATGGCAAATAAGCATATAAAAAGATGCTCCAGGTCATATGTCATCAGGGAAATGCAAATTAAAACAACGATGAGATGCCACTGCACATCTATTAGAATCAGTAAAATCCAGAGCACTGACAACAACAAATTTTAGCAAGGATTTGGAGCAAAAAGAACCCTTATTCTTTGCTGGTGGGAATGCAACATGGTACAGCAACTTCGAAAGACAGTTTGTCAATATCTTAAAAATCTCAACATACTCTTACTATTAAGATCCAGCTATCATGCTCTTTGGTATTTACCCAAAGGAACTGAAAACTTATATTCACACAAACTCTTGTACATAGATGCTTATAGCAGATTTTTTTCAGAATTGCCAAAATGACAACCAAGCAACCAAAGTGTCCTTCAGCAGGTTAATGGATAAACAAACAGTGGTACAGCCAAAATGATGGAACATTATTCACTGCTAAAAAGAAATGAGCTAGAAAAGAGAAGAAAAGACATGGAGAAACCTCAAATATTGGGTGGGCCAAAAGGTTCGTTCGGTTTTTTTCTGTAAGATGGCTCTAGTAGCACTTAGTTGTCTTCAACTTCATTAGAAACAATTTTGTTAGATTGTATGTGACAGCTGTCATCAGCGTGCATTTAAAAAAAGACTTACCAAAACTGGTGAATTTTTGTGTAGCCATTTTAATATTGAAGATGGAAGAAAAAAAAAGGAACATTTTCGGTGTATTATGCTTTATTATTTCAAGAAAAGTAAAAACGCAACTGAAATGCAAAAAAAGATTTGTGCAGTGTATGGAGAAGGTGCTGTGACTGCTCGAATGTGTCAGAAGTGGTTTGAGGAGTTTCGTGCTGGAGATTTCTTGCTGGACTATGCTTCACGGTTGGGTAGATCAGTTGAAGTTGATAGCGATCAAATCGAAACAGTAATTGAGAGCAATCAACGTTATACCACACGGGAGATAGCTGACATACTCAACATATCCAAATCAAGCATTGAAAATGATTTGCACCAGCTTGGTTATGTGAATCGCTTTGATGTTTGGGTTCCACATAAGTAAAGCGAAAAAAACCCTTCTTGACCATATTTCTGCATGCTATTCGCTACCGAAATGTAATGAAAAAAACGCTCCGTTTTTAAAACAAATTGTGACGGGCGATGAAAGTGGATACTGTACAATAATGTGGAATGGAAGAGATTGTGGGGCAAGCGAAGTGAACTATCACAAACCACACCAAAGCTGGTCTTCATCCAAAGAAGGTGATGTTGGGTATATGGTGGGATTGAAAGGGAGTCCTCTATTATGAGCTCCTTCCAGAAAACCAAATGATTAATTCCAACAAGTACTGCTCCCAATTAGACCAACTGAAAGCAGCACTCGATGAAAAGAGTCCAGGATTAGTCAACAGAAAACGCATAATCTTCCATCAGGATAACACAAGACCGCATGTTTCTTTGATGACCAGGCAAAAACTGTAACAGCTTGGCTGGGAAGTTCTGATTCATCTGTCGTATTCACCAGACATTGAGCCTTGGGATTTCCATTTATTTCAGTCTTTACAAAATTATCTTAATGGAAAAATTTCAATTCCCTGGAAGACTGTAAAAGGCACCTGGAACAGTTCTTTGCTCAAAAACAAAAAAAGCTTTGGGAAGGTGGAATTATGAAGTTGCCTGAAAATGGCAGAAAGCAGTGGAACAAAAGGGTGAATACGTTGTTCAATAAAGTTCTTGGTGAAAATGAAGTGTGTCTTTTATTTTTACTTAAAAAACCGAGGCACTTTTTGGGCCACCCAATACATCTTACTAAGTGAAAGAAGCCAATCAGAAAATACTACATATTGTATGATCCAACTACTTGACATGTGGAAAAAGCAAGCTATGGAAATAGTAAAAAATAAAATAAAAAATCAGTGGTTTCCAGGGGGACTAGGGGAGAGGGTGGGATGAAATGATGAAGCACAGAAGATTTTTAGTGAAAATACTCTGTATGACACTATAATGATGGATACATGTCTTCCAACATTTGTCCAAATCATAGAAGGTACGATACCAAGAGTGCACTCTGATGTAAATTAACCATGGACTCTGGGTGATTATGATGTATCAGTGTAGGTTCATCCACTGTAACAAGTGCACCACTCTGGTGGGGATGTTGATAATGGCAGGGAGGGGGACATGCTTCTGTGGGGGGCAGGGGATATATGGGCACTCTCTCTATACTTTCTGCTCCATTCTTCTGTAAACCTAAAACTGCTCTAAAAAATAAAGCCTGTTTAAAAAGAAGACTATAACAAAGAGATAGAAGATATAATAAAAATAAAGAGTTAAAACAAGAGATAATTCTAAAAGGGAAATGGAAAAAATACAGGAAACACAGTCCGTAACCGTAATAAACAGAAATGTGAAAAGGTCAGGTTAAACCCCTTCCCCTTTACTGAAGTTAAAAAGCCCTCACAAATGCATGTCAGGCATGGCAAGCCTGGGAACCTCAGTTCCTAGGATTGCTTGAGAGACAGACTGGGATTCAGGAGACAGGTCTCCGGCCCTTGGCTTTTCCTCCACTGTCTTCCAATGGCTTGTATTTCAGGTTTTAGATACATATTATATTCCTGGAGCAAGAAGATCTCAGTTAGAATCAGACTCCCACAATCATTTTTTCAGGCCCTAAAATAAAAGCCTAAACAGAAAGATGCCATCTCCCAGGACCTGAGATGAAAGTTCTGAAATCTCAGCCAAATACCCACCTCTCTCCTGAGTTACACGTGGACTTCCCACAACTTACATACTGTAAGCAACTGGAACTTTTATAACACTCGCCTTGACATATTCTATTATTGGTAAAGATGACATGACTTTAATGCTCAGAATGTGTGCAGTGCTTGAATACAGATATCCTGTTCTTGGTTTCTTTTTCTTTTTTCATCCCTTTCTGTTTCTAAACTTCTGGATAGGGGGCACCATAGCTTTTCCATTATGCTGTCATTAAATCAGGGACAATGTCATTATGATCAGAACCATGATTACCACTTCCCATATCATACACAGGAAAGAGCTATTGTGAATAGGTACAGATAATCTAAAGAAATCCTGTAAATGTCTTTCAGGTACAAAGGCTCTGCATTGCCTTTTCAATGTTTATTCTAAACTTGCCAGAACTTGATATGGGAAATTCCTTCACTTAAGAAGAAGGACAAAGAGGAAGACTGGCTGGTGGGAGGGAAGAGGGGATGGGGGTTGGAGAGAAAGCAACGGAACCACTAATGGTAAAGGGAAAGAGTGGCCGAAACTCCAGTCCTGATAATTCTCTCTTCCAGAAAGCAGTGGGGAAGAGAAATCATGCACCATCTTAAGGCATTGAAGATGGGTTCATTAATAAGCTAAATGGTACACATGGTTGATAGTGGTTTAGTGAGACTTACGTGCCTGTCCTTGGCAATCAGCAACGTGGCAGAGGGCAGTCGACATAGGCTTTAAGTCCAGCAGTCCTGGATTAAAATATCAGCTTCTCCATTTCATAACCACGTAACTCTGGGATGATAAGTTCATCACCTCTGGGAGGTTTCCTCCCAGAATATCTCATACGTTCTCAAACTGTAGTGCGTATGTTAATATGCAGATTCTTTGGCTCTACCTCCATGGATTTTGATTTACTAAGTCTGAAAATGGGCCCATAGATACACATTTTTAACTAGTATCCCAGATGATTCTGAGAACCATTACCCTAATTGCTGACATATTGCAGACAGATGTATTACTTTCTGTGATGTTTGTAACAAGTAGAATGTTATTATCATCAAGCCAGTAGAATAGCAGAAAGATTTTCCATCTGAAATGGAGGGAAAGAAATGGGTAGCCTTTAGCAATGAAGCATTACTGTCAACATGCCCTAAACCAGGAGAAGCAAATACAGCAGCCATAGCAGCCCATCTTACAGATTCTAAGAAACCCCTCAATAGACTGAATCCTGCCAGCCAAGACACCAAGGCCATTGTCCTGGTTCAGGGAAGACTGGCTATAGGTTCCTTGGCCTGGATACCCTTCTGCCTTCAGTTATGGGGGAGGGCTGAAAGATATAATTTAACTCATGAATTCTTTCTTTCCCATGCAAATCAACACTGTTGGGCCTTTTGGCCCAGACCATCTTGTCAAGACTAATGTAAGTAGATGCTCTCTTTAATGGAATGGGGTTTTAAATTGGGTTTATTTTAAATGGCAACCCACCTAATTTAGACTCCACCAAAAGATAACCAGCTGTTGTGTCTATAATTAGTAAGATACTTATCTTTTAAAATCTGGGAAATAAACCAAATCTTGATAACTTCATCAAGCAGACCGGTCCTTCAGGAGATTTTGACCATAAACAAGCTGGATGTACACTAAAATAACTCTCTAGAAACTTCCATTTTTGTAGTGCTTCTTCTTTGTGCTTGCCACTAGATTAGGTCCTTTACAAATTATCTCATTTAACCTTCAGAGCAACCCCATGAAATTATTGATAATAAAACTAACTTGGAGAAGTTAAAAAATGTGTACAAGTATGAATTTACACAACAAATAAGTGGCGAAGCTGGCATTAAAATTCAGTTCTTCCTATCTGAGGGAAAAAAAGCTTACGTTCATCCCAATAAATTCCCTTAGCTTATTCATCTCTGCTCAAAGAGGGTATTAATATATAGAAAACTGACAATGTCCAATTCAGAAATATATTTTGATACAGAGAAACAGTTAAATAATACCACAAGGAAGCTAGGAGGCAAACGCAGGGTGTGGTATGTTCTATGAGATAACTGACCGCAGTTTAAACAAGTCAAGGGCACAGAGAAAGAGGGAGAAGAGACGGAGGCTGCTCCAAATTGAGCTGTAAGAGACAGAACCACCGATGTCAAGTGTGGACCTTCTTTGGATTCTTATGCAAAGTATCTAAGAAACAGCATGTTTGAGACAATAGGGGCAATTTGAATGTAGATGCCTATCATTTTAGATGATACAAAAGAGTTATTGTTAACGTTAAGTGTGTGCATCTCATTAAGATTATTTAAGAAAATATTCCTGTGTATTAGAGATGCTAGCTGAAGTTGTAGGAATGAAGGGACGATGCCTGGAACACTTTATAATGCCTCAGGAATCTTCTAAAAAATGGAATAAGTAAAGCAAATGTGCCAATCTTGATAATTATTGAATCTATGTGATGGGTATGTGTGAGTTCATTATGTTACTTTCTATACTTTTTTGTGTATGTTTTGAACCTTTTGTAATAAAAAAAAAAATATTAGTGAGTTTTGTTTCCCAGGTTTCTTATCAGATCAGCCCTGTGATCTGTGAACTTACAACGGTGTAGTTCTGGGTCTTCAGAACTGTAGAAATTAACCACGATGTATAATAATGTTTCTGGGGGGGGGGAACTTCTTTTCCTTGCTGGAGTTGTGAGCTTCTGGACTGCTCAGAATTAAGTTCTGATGGCTGTCCCAAGTAGCCATTTAAAATAAGGAGTATTTGTAAGTAGGTTATATATAAATAGCAGGCCTTCTATTTATAGATCTTAAAAGGCCAAGCATGTTTGGAATTCCTTCTGACCTTGCCTCATTTCTCAATGCCAGCTGCATATCTACAGCAAGAAACCCCCTCTCCACCTTTCCTGTGTATGTATATGTTATCTCTTAATTACTGCTTTAACTTTCCACCAGCTATTTTAAGGTAACAGGCACAATTTACATTTAAAAGTTTATTTTTCCTTAAAATATGCATGTGTTTATCATGTCTTGAACTGGAACTTCCAAAGGGAAATTTGGCTCTGTAGGTAGGTGTGTATGTATCAATCATAAAATGGTAAATACACAGTGACATTTCCAAATTTTAAATAGCAACACAGGAACCTCTAAGACCAGATCTCAACCAACTTTCTCACCTTTATTTCTGTTGATTTTTTAATTTCAAAATCAATTTTAGGGCTTCCCTGGTGGCGCAGTGGTTAAGAATCCTCCTGCCAATGCAGGGGACACGGGTTCGATCCCTGGTCCGGGAAGACCCCACATGCTGCGGAGCACCTAGGCCCGTGCACCACAACTACCGAGGCTGTGCTCTGGAGCCCGCGAGCCACACTACTGAAGCCTGTGTGCCTACAGCCCGTGCTCTGCAACAAGAGAAGCCATCGCAATGAGAAGCCTGTGCACCACAAAGAAGATCCAGTGCAGCCAAAAATAAAAAAAATAAAAAAAATAAAAAAATTAAAAAAAAATAAAATCAATTTTATTGCAGCCAAAACAGTGGAATTAACTATATATAGTTAATATATATATTATATATATATATAACTTAAAATATAAGTTTTAAGTTATAGGGAATAAAGTTTACTTTGGCAGAGAGTGTTAAAATTAAAGTTGCATATATTACTAACATAACTCAACATCCTTAATTTGGTATAAATGTGACTCATTTTCTTGTTTTCCTATGTTCTTCACCTATTAATGCCTCCCTTCCCCACCTCCCCTAACCTTTGGCAACCACTGATCTTTTTTACTGTCACCACAGTTGTGCCTTTTCCAAAATATAAAGTTGAAATTATAGGGTGTGTAGCCTTTTCAGATTGGCTTCTTTCACTTAGCAATATGTAGTTAAGTTTCCTCCATGACTTTTCATGGCTTGATTGCTCATTTCTTTTCAGTGCTGAATAATATTCCATTGTCTGGATGGACCACAGTTTATTTATCCATTCACCTACTGCAGACTATCTGGGTTGCTTCCAGGCTTTGGCAATTATGAATAAAGCCACTATAATTATCTATGTGTAAATTTTTGTTTGAGTATATAAGTTTCACCTTGTTTGGATAAATACCGGGGAGCATGATCGCTGAATCGTATGGTAAGAGTATATTTAGTTTTGTGAGAAGTTGCCAAACTGTCTTCCAAAGTGGCTCTACCATTTTGCATGCTCACCTTTATTTCTGTAGTCCGAATTGAACCATTTACTTTTCCTCTTTTATACACATAGTTTCCTAGATTTATGGTCTGCTTTCTCTCTGCCTAGAATACTCTCTCTCCTTCTCCACAGGCCTCAAACTTGAGCTCTCTGTAAAGTCTAACTCAAATACCATGTCCTTTTTGAAATTCTTTTCTGGTGGTCCTGGCTGGAAGTGATGTTTCTTTTCCCAAAGTGCTGAATCTCTTTTGCAAACTCTTTTTCTATCTTGGAGTATTCTTCTTACACACATGAGTTACTGCCCGTCGTTCCCCATAAGCTCCTCGATGATGTTCTTTCTTTCAGTGAACATAGAGCCTTATTTCTGTACATTGGACTTGGATATATTTGACATATTTCTAAGTGAAGACTATAATCCCTTATATGACTTGCTTGTGCAGAGCACAAAGTTTGGAAAATATCCTGAGCTAAAAACTTAAAAAGCAAATAATTAAAAGAAAGCTCTGATTCCTCCCAAGTTGCAGTGTTCTTCCTTGTGTGTAATAGTGTTTTCTAGAAACCAAGGATAACCTCACAGAATGCGTGGGCCTTTTCAAAGAGACCCTACTGCATTCAGTTTGCCTTAGAGTTTGAAGTCATTGTTGACTGAATCCAAGGCCCTAGGTATTAGACGAAAGTAAACAGGATTAAGTGCTCTTCTCTCCATGCCAATTTTATGATACGCGGGCTTCTCTGCAGGTTTCCTTTCTGTCGAGGCACCGGGTGTGAACATTCTCTGAAGACTGGTTGGTGCCCATCCGACAGTAGGAGGGCCAGGACCCCTGCTGCAGCCACAGCTGAGGCTGTAAATGATACCAGGCAATTGTGAGCTCTGCCTTCTTTGAAATGATTACTCTTAATGTATGCAACGTCCGAAGGAAACTGTAATCCAGCCCAGCTAAAAATAGACTCTGTGTTCACTTAGCTCAGATTTTCTTAAATTGTTCCTCCCTTTCTTGGAAATGTTAGTCTTCTCCTTTGTTTCTCCACTCCCCACCTGCAAAGCCTGGCCTATCGGGGCAATACTACTTGCCATAAATGCAAAGAATTCAATATCAAACACGTCCAACAAGCTTCTTTATATTAGCATCGTAGGCAGCACCATTGTCATAAGCTGGTGATTCTTTGGTATTCGATCCAGGAAAAATTGTTACGAGGCAGGACACATGAGCTCTCCCATCCTCTGTGTCCTCACAGCATGCAAAGTCCTCTTACCATGATGTATCTGCCTGAACCTGCTCCACCCACACTGCACCCCCATACGCACAACCCCCCCTACCCACAATGCACCCCGACGCTGCCTCAATTCTTTCCCTTTTTCTCTTTACCCCATTCATCGCTCATTAGTTCCGCCAAGCCCTTTAGATTTTTTAATTAGCTAACATTTAATTTTGGGGTGCTTATAATGATGACTGTTATTTCTCTCAAATAACAATTAACAAACACTCACAAGGTTTTTCGAAAATGCCTTCCAAAAGGAGTAAAAATATTGTATTTCATTTACTAGAACATGCGTTGGAAAGAGTCTTCATTCTTGAAATCTTGTTTTTAGTGAATGTTAATCTTGTCCCCCAAATCTAGATGCTTTTGCTTTGATTTATGATTTCATGATTTTTCCTAAAGAACACTTTATGTTCCATTTTGTGAGTGTCTGTTGTATATATGTCATCATGAAAACATCTGCTCTAAATTTGTATTGTAATTTAGATTTCTCATGATTTTAGATTTTACGTCACAACCAACTCCTAAGGCCTGATGACCTAAAAAGCACTAACTTAATGAATATATACTTAGAGGAAAGGGGGAAAGGTATAATTTGGGATATTTTTCTTCCTAAATATTACCAACTCAACTAACAAGTGCTTAGTTGAATAAAAATCACAAAGTCTGGGTTTTTATTGATGGATGCTTACTTGTATAAAAACCAGGAAGGCTGAGTCCTTTTATACTGTTGTTTCCCTCAAAAATTCAGTGTATATTGATAGACGGAATTGTCTCAAAGACTTTCCCCAAATAGTAGCTCTATTAGGTTTTCATACATAAACAGCAATCAATGCAAAAATCATTTAACTTGGCATTCACTGCAAATTAAACAAAACAAGTATTTAGTATTTTGAAAAGACACCCTGGTAAAATCTAAATATGTAAAGTGAACACATTTGCAAAACTTGGGGGTTGTAAACATGTAAAGAACCTCACATTTTATAATTGAATTGTTCTCCTTTATCTGAAATTCCCAGTTCCTTTCCTATCATCTTCTGTTTGTTTTTTTTAAGATTTTTTTGATGTGGACCACTTTTTAAAAGTCTTTATTGAATTTGTTACAGTATTGCTGCTGTTTTATGTTTTTGGTGTTTTGGCGGAGAGACATGTGGGATCTTAGCTCCCTGACCAGGGATCAAACCTGCACCCCCTGCATTGGAAGGTGAAGTCTTAACCACTGGACCGCCAGGGAAGTCCCTCCTATCATCTTCCGTTGATCAGAATCTGTGGGTTTCTGATCTGTGCAACATCAGAGCCAGTGACACTAGTTTGACCACTTTTTATTCTGAAATGAGATGAGGTTCCATCATCATTTTGTAGGAGTGTTAGAATTAATAACAATAGTTTGTTTTTGTACATATGTGGGATAGATTCTGAGTAATAGAATACCTGGGTCAAAGGGTACTTACAGGTTTAGTTTTGATAAAAATACAACAAAAAATTTTAATTTCTTTAAAAAATGAAAAAAAAATTTATTGAAGTATAGTTGATTTACAGCGCTGTGTCAGTTTCAGGTGTACAGCAAAGCGATTGTTACACATATATAGAAATATATTCTTTTTCAGATTCATTTTCATAACAGGTTATATTGAATATAGTTCCCTGTGGAACTATACAGTAGGACCTTGCTGTTTATCTATTTTATATACAGTAGTGTGTGTCTCTTAATCCCAAACTCCTAATTTATCCCTCCCCTACCTTTTCCTTTTGGTAGCCATAAATTTGTTTTCTATGTCTGTGAGTCTGTTTCTGTTTTGTAAATAAGTTCATTTGTATCATTTTTTTAGAAATACGCCAAAATTAGTATTCAGAAGAACCATATCAATTTACACTCTCACCGGCTTCAGGTAGTGTCAATATTTTTATTTTTTTGCTAGTGTTGTAGATAAAAACTGGTATCTCATTTGTTTCTAATTTGCATTTTTCTGATTACTTAATGAAATTAACAGCTTGTAGTACATTTATTATCTCTCTCTATCCTTTTGACTATCTTCGTTTGGATCGTTTTCTTTTTCCTATTAATTTATAGGAGCTTTTTACAAACATATATGTGTTTATGTGTATGTGTGTGTGTATGTGTGTGTATGTGTGTGTTTTTAATATTTCCAGTTTGTGGATTATGTTTTAACTTTCTTTATAGTAAACTTTTATGGACAGCTGTTCTTAATTAAAGTGTAGTCACATTGATCATTCCTTATGTTTTTATTAGTGATTTCTGTGTTTTGTACAATAAATCTGTACTCTGAGGTCATAGATATTTTACCCTGTGTTTTCTTTTAAAATGTTTTAAGTTTTGCCTTTTACACATGATTATACCTAGAAGTGATTTTTTGTATCTAGTGTAAGGTAAGGATCAAATTTTATTTCCTTATAACCAATTGTTCTAGTGCTATTTATTTAAAAGTCCAGGGACTCCTCTGGTGGTACAGTGGTTAAGAATCTGCCTGCCAATGCAGGGGACACGGGATCGATCCCTGGTCGGGGAAGATCCCACGTGCCGCAGAGCAACTAAGCCCGCACACTGCAACTACTGAGTCCACGCGCTGCAACTACTGAAGCCCATGTGCCTAGAGCCTGTGCTCCGCAACAAGAGAAGCCACTGCAATGAGAACCCATGCACCACAACAAAGAGTAGCCCCCGCTCGCCACAACTAGAGAAAGCCTGCATGCAGCAACGAAGATCCAACGCAGCCCCCCAAAAAAAGAAATGTAAAAAAAAAAGTCCATTCTTTCCCCTGATAATCTGTAAATGCTGTCCCTGTCATATATCATTTTATTGCACTCAAAGTTCTGTTTCTTAATTTTCTACTCTGTTTCATAATTTATTTTTATCTGTCCTTGTGTCAATACCAATACTGTCTTAATTACTGTAACTTCCTAAAAAAAAAAATCTTCCTATCCAGTAGGGAAAATCCCATTTTCTTCTTCTTCTTAGAAATGCCTTCTTTAATCTTGGGCTTTTCTCTTGGGTACATATTTCAGAGTTGGTTTAAGTCCCTGGAAAAGCACTATTGAGATTTTTGTTGGAATATCTGCATCAGTTTGGGAAGAAGTCATGACATCTCAACATTATTGAATCTTTGTAATAACATGCTATATCTCTCCATTTATGTAGGCTTTCTTTAATATCTCAATAATTCTCCATAAATGTCTTGCACAGCTTTTCTCAGATTTATTTCTAGACACCCTATCTATTTGTTTCTATTATAAATACTTTCTTTTAATAAGCTGTGTTTTTAACTGTTGCTGATGTGTAGAAACACAGTTGGTTTTTGAATATTGATTTTATATCCAACCAACATGCTAAACTCTTACTAATTCTAATAATTTATTTTTATTTATTATGTATAAAATAATGTCATCCATAAAAACAGTATTTTTGTTTCTTCCCTTCTAAGCCTTATACTTTTCACTTTTTCATATCTTACTTCACTTGTTAGACCTCCAATAAAATGTGAGGTAAATGGATATTTTTAGGTATATAACAACAGTTCTTAAGAGATCATAGTCTTTTTAAAAAGGCAAAGATATTCCATCTGTTTTCTCCACACGCTAAGTAGAAAGAATAATAATATTACAGTACCACGAATGCGTGTGTCTTCCTCCCCTTTTTACTTCCTCACAGTTCTCTCTTAACCTGGAATATTATTTCCCAAAGGCTATAAATTACAGAATCCCTTAGAGGGCAAAGTAGAGGTCCCCCCTTGGGGCTTGAGGTACATGCAACAGATTTCCTGTCTGGAATCATGGGAGAGCCAAACATATTGTTATTAACTACCCTATAGAAATTTTTTCTTTCTTAAAAAAGTAAAATCAGAGGTATTTTACCATAAAAACCTAGGACAGATAATTCTCCAGAGACAGAAAACTGTCTGACAGAGTAAGAGTCCAGGATTGCATTTTACTTGTGGTACCAACACGGGTTTGCCTGTAGGCAGTGCTGGCTCTCGGGTGCTTAGCTTTCTGGGGTACACGCTGGACATGATATCACATGAGATCATCTTACTTCATGAAAATGATGTGAAAACCAATGACCTAAAGTTTGGAAAGGATTTCAATTCCCCAGGAAAGTGAGTACAAAAAAAAAAAAAAAAAAAAAGTGGTTATTATTACAACAACTATAATGATATATAATTCTTCAAATGCAATGCCATAGACTCATGGGTGCTTGCTAAATATTAATTGAATGAATTAATGAACAAATAAAAGATTCACAGTTAAAAAACAATCTAATAAATCACCTTATTGTTTTCAAGATTCAAAAGTATTACATTTTTATTGCTATTTTTAAAATAGATGTGCTTTCACACAGCCTACTTAGCAAAGTTTCTAAAATACTACCTTTGGGATTATGCTGTGAACTTGGGGGCCTTACCATTGGCTGAGCTAATAATAACCATTCTCTTGGGAGACCTTCAAGATGGCAGAGCAGTGAGACGTGGAGATCACCTTCCTCCCCACAAATACATCAGAAATACATCTACATGTGGAACAACTCCTACAGAACCCCTACTGAAAACTGGCAGAAGACCTGAGACTTCCCAAAAGATATATATATATTTTTTTCCTTTTTCTCTTTTTGTGAGTGTGTATGTGTATGCTTCTTTGTGTGATTTTGTCAGTATAGCTTTGCTTTTACCATTTGTCCTAGGATTCTGTCTGTCCATTTTTTTTTTTTTTTTAGTATAGTTTTTAGCACTTATCATTGGTGGATTTGATTTTTGCTTTGGTTGCTCTCTTCTTTCCTTCATTCTTTTTTTTATTACTTCTAAATTTTTTAAATTTTTAATAATTTTTAAATTTTTTATTTTAATAACTTTTATTTTATTTTATTTTATTTTTCTTTCTTTCTTTCTTTCTTTTTTTCTCCCTTTTCTTCTGAGCCATGTGGCTGACAGGGTCTTGGTGCTCCGGCTGGGTGTCAGGGCTGTGCCTCTAAGGCGGGAGAGCCTAGTTCAGGACACTGGTCCACCAGAGACCTGCTGGCTCCACGTAATATCAAACGATGACAGCTCTCCTAGAGATCTCCATCTCAATGCTAAGACCCAGCTCCACTCAACGACCAGCAAGCTATAGTGCTGGACACCCTATGCCAAACAACTAGCAAGACAGGAACACAGCCCCATCCATTAGCAGAGAAGCTGCCTAAAATCATAATAAGGTCACAGACACCCCAAAACACACCACCAGACGTGGTCCTGCCCTCCAGAAAGACAAGATCCAGCCTCATCCACCAGAACACAGGCACCAGTCCCCTCCACCAGGAAGCCTACACAACCCACTGAACCAACCCTAGCCACTGGGGGCAGACACCAAAAACAATGTGAACTACGAACCTGCAGCCTGCAAAAAGGAGACTCCAAACACAGTAAGTTAAGCAAAATGAGAAGACAGAGAAATACACAGCAGATGAAGGAGCAAGGTAAAAACCCACCAGACCAAACAAATGAAGAGGAAATAGGCAGTCTACATGAAAAGGAATTCAGAGTAATGATAGTAAAGATGATGACACGGGGAGGGGGAAGTGTAAGCTGGGACGAAGTGAGAGAGTAGCATGGACATATATACACTACCAAATGTAAAATAGATAGCTAGTGGGAAGCAGCTGCATAGCACAGGGAGATCAGCTCGGTGCTCTGTGACCACCTAGAGGGGTGGGATAGGGAGGGTGGGAGGGAGACACAAGAAGGAGGGGATATGGAGATATATGTATATGTATAGCTGATTCACTTTGTTATAAAGCAGAAACTAACACACCATTGTAAAGCAATTACACTCCAATAAAGATGTTAAAAAAAATAACCATTCTCCCTTTTTAAAAAATCTAAGTAGTATGCACGCTTCAGTATATTAGCCTTTATGTATCAATTCTAGCCTCCTGTCAATACCCAAGGAAAGCAACACTGGGTTTTGTAATCAGGATGCTGTTGCCATAGCTACTCAGCCACACATGAGTAACAGAGTGAGGCCTGGCACCCAGAAGATGAGAAACGCATGCTATTGGAGAAGCCATGACAAGATTATCTAGCTGGTGTTCCACAAACTTACTGTATTTGGAAGCTCTTATTTATCATGTGGAAAAATGTACTGCATCCCCAATGACGGCAGTTGTTATTTCACTTAAGAGGCCATATCATGAAGCACAGTGGTTGCCAAATGTGGTCCCTGAACACCATTATCAACATCACCTGGAAACTTGTTGGAGATGCAAATATTCTGTTCCCACCTAAGATCTGCTGCACCGAAAATTCAGGAGGGGGGGCCGGTCTTCCAGGTGATACTGGTGCACACCAAAGCTGAGGACCACTGGGCATGGTGATTAATATCATGGGCTGTGAAGTGAGACTGCCTAAACATAAACCCTAGCTCTGCCAACTCACTGCCTGGATTACATTCTATGCCTTGGTTTCCTCACCTAAAGAATTGGAGTAATAACTGTATCAACAGTAGGGTTGTTATGAATTAATTCACATGAAGTGCTTTAAAACAGTGCCTGACACATAATAAGCACTGATTCCATACATGCTGGGTATTATGAATTTTTCAGGATAAAAACAATGCTTATAAGTCTACTTATAGTGCAAAAATGCTTTTTGCTCTCTCTGTATCCCAGGGATGTGCATTTGGGAATCCTTGAGCAGAGTATCACTATGAAGTACATCTGGCTGTGAAGGGTGTAGCAGGACTGTCAAGGTGTCGGGCAGGATTAGCACACAGTAGGGCAGCCAGAAGAGCATAGCCAGTCTCCAGGCGCAGGTGCTGAGGTGGAGTTAGGGGTGCAAGGTGTTTATGAGAGATCAAACATGTGAGAGGAAGGGGGCATGCCTCAGTCCATTACAGTTGCTAAAACAGAACACCACAGACTGGGTGGCTTTTATAAACAACACATTCATTTCTCATAGTTCTGGAGGCTGGAAGTCCAAGGTCAAGCCGCCGACAGATTTGGTGTCTGATGAGAGCCCATTGGCTGGTTCATACATGGCCATCCTCTCCCTGTGTCCTCAGGTGGTGGAAGAGGCGTGGGAGCTCTCTGGGGTCTCTTTTATAAGAGCATGAATCCCATTCCTGAGGGCTTTACGCTCATGACCCAATCACCTCCCAAAGCCCCACCTCCAAAGACCATCCCTCTGGGAATTAGGCTTCAACATATGAATTTGGGGGCGACACACACTCAGTCCCTAATAAGGAGGAAGCAGGCATGGGCAGAGGAAGGTGTGAAGTGTGATGCAGTCCCAGTGAACCCTGGGCTGACTTGCCAGGCAGTTCCAAATCACAGATCGCCCCTCAGAGTGTCCCTGCCTGGCCAAAATGGTCACCAGCGGCAGGATATTCCAGGAAAGCCATGGACCTCAGGCCAGACAGGCTCTGTGACCGAAGCAGACCCTGCAGAAGCAGGCAGCTGGGCAGCAAGTCCTTCCCTGGAGGAAGATCTGGGCTGCCCACTCCCTGTCTACCACGGTCAGTATCAGGAGATTCAAAGTAAACGGAGAGGCGGAATTGAGAGCCAGGAATGCAGTGAATAGAATTGTAGATTCAACTCAAGTTCTTCTCTCTGCATTTTAGCAACTGGACCATATGTAGACTGTTGTGCTTAGTTCTGGGTGCTATACTTAAAGGGGTTGGCATTCAAAAGCCATGATGTTTGCCCTATTATCCACCGTGGTACTCTTGAGGCACATCGGATAGTCCATCGTGAAAGTGGATTCCTGTGGCAGTGGTTCTCAGCGACAGAGAATGCATCTCCTAAAGGACCATTTCAGAGTGCTAGGGGCGCCTGCGGGGCTTGACAGGGCCCGTCAGATGATGCTAATATACCCCCCGCAAAGAGCACCGCCCTTCATTCGGGAATCCTTAGTCCAAAGGAACTCAAAACTCTAATCATATGAAAGAAGATTGAGGGAATTCTAGTGTTTAGCCTCGAAGAAGAAACAGAGAGTGGATCTCAGATGAAATGGAGATACTAACAAGGCTTCTCAGAGTTAAGTATTGTATGGATTTCTTATAAAGGAAGGAGTCAAACATAGTATTGGCTAACATTGTTTTTACTATAATGTTAGCGAAATACATAAACCAGGTGTGCAATTGCCTAACAAATATAAAACAAAATATATACTGATTAAATACAGAAATATCCAGTAGAAAACAAATGAAGAAACAAACATTAATGTGGTGCTGATAGAGTTTTAGTGGAACTATTAAATCACATTAGCAGTGTGAATATGATACTGATGTTGTAAAGCTGTTGTTTTTAAAGTTGGCCTGCTACCATGTGCCGTGAGATCATAATTCTACCACCACTTCTTTTTAGTCAAACTGCTGGGAAACCTTTAATTACATGCCATGCTGCAATGCCATCTGGCATTCATTTAGCTCAAATGCATCACTTCTGATTGGTCTGCTCTGTTCTCCTTTGTCTATGTACACAGCATCAGTTGATTCTCTTCTTCCTAATGTCCCTTCTTTTACATAACTGTCCTTCCCTACCTCCTGCATGATGATAAGCAGCAAAGCTTACTAACCCACCCTTCAAAGGAGTGCCCATGTGATCTGGATTTGTATCCTAGTACTCATCTCTCTGGCCCTATGGATGGACAAATGACCCAAGCAGGTAAGAGCCCTACCCTGGTATTTTATACATGCATACTACAAGAACGGGGCTCTTTCTTCTTCTGGGGTGGCTTCGTGTGGCTGTGATAAGTCTTCTGCTCTTTTTTTTTTAAATTTTATTGAAGTGTAGTTGATTTACAGTGTTGTGTTTAGTTTCAGCTGTACAGTAAAGTGACTCTGTTATACATATATATTCTTTTTCATATTCTTTTCCATTATGGTTTATCACAGGCTATTGAATATAGTTCCCTGCGCTATACAGTAGGACCTTGTTGTTTATCCTTCCTATATATAACTGTTTGCATCTGCTAATCCCAAACTCCCACTCCATCCCTCCTCCACCACCCCTCCCCCTTGGCAACTACAAGTCAGTTCTCTATGTCTGTGAGTCTGTTTTTGTTTCATAGATAGGTTCATTTGTTTCATATTTTAGATTCACGTATAAGTGGTATCTGTGGTATTTGTCTTTCTCTTCCTGACTTACTTCACTTAGTATGATCATCTCTAGGTCCATCCATGTTGCTGCAAATGCCTATTTTTTATGGCTGAGTAATATTCCATTGTGTGTGTGTGTGTGTGTGTGTGTATACATATATATACACACACACACACACATATATATATATATCACATCTTCTTTGTCCATTCATCTGTTGATGGACACTTAAGTTGTTTCCATGTCTTGGTTATTGTAAATAGTGCTGCAGTGAACATTGGGGTGCCTATATCTTTTTGAATTATAGTTTTGTTCAGATATATGCCCAGGAGTGGGATTGCTGGATCATATGGCAACTCTATTTTTAGTTTTTTGAGGAACCTGAAAACCATACTGTTTTCCATAGTGGCTGCACCAATTTACATTCTCACCAACAGTGTAAGAGGGTTCCCTTTTCCCCACACCCTCTCCAGCATTTGTTATCTGTAGACTTTTTTTTTTTTTTTTATAAAGAAGGGAGTCATTATTTTTTAAAGTATTTATTTATTTATTTATGGCTGTGTTGGGTCTTCGTTTCTGTGCGAGGGCTTTCTCTAGTTGTGGCAAGTGGGGGCCGCTCTTCATCGCGGTGCGCAGACCTCTCATTATCGCCGCCTCTCTTGTTGCGGAGCACAGGCTCCAGACGCGCAGGCTCAGTAATTGTGGCTCACGGGCCCAGCTGCTCCATGGCACGTGAGATCTTCCCAGACCAGGGCTCGAACCCGTGTCCCCTGCATTGGCAGGCAGATCCTCAACCACTGCGCCACCAGGGAAGCCCTATCTGTAGACTTTTTAATGATGGCCATTCTTGACTGGTGTGAGGTGGTACCTCATTGTAGTTTTGATTTGCATTTCTCTAATGATTAGCGACGATGAGCATCTTTTCATGTGCCTATTAAGTCTTCTGCTCTCATGTGGCCATCATCACCACACCTCTCCCTTGACCTACCCCCATCTTTGCTGGAGAAAGTCTGTTCTCAGTGAGGTCCTCACACTACAAGCAACAGAACTGAGAGGCAGACAATCTCCGTGACACGGATGAGGTCTCTGGAGTGAGCTCCACCTGTGGCCTTCCAAGTTAGGGGAGCCAACAAAGTGCCTTTTAGCTTCAACTAGCGAGAACAGACAAATCCAGGTAGCCTTGGAGGTTCATTTCTTATGCCATTTCAGTAGCTTAGCAGAGAGCTGGCGTTGAAGATCTGAGTAAGCTTAACAGAAGAACAGGCTGACACTAGCCTCTGGGACCCAGAGGTTCTCCCTTCCTGACAATTGCAATTTCTCAAGCAGGAAGCTTCCACTGTTTTCATAGCCACGTAGATGTGCCCTGCCTCTCCCCTTATAAAGATGTCGAGCAGTATAGGAATGGGGCACCTCCCTAGTGGGACACCTCATGCTTTAAGAAGTCCAGCACTGCCTGACCCAGGCACGTCTCGTGGTGGGATGAGAGCTTGGGGAATTGTGTGGATTCTGCTACTTCTGACTTGAAAGGCTGTCCACAGTTAACACACGGACATAGGACTTGTGGTGTAGGGGTCCATGGTGTCCACATCTCTTTTACAAGGCTGCTAGATTTGAAATGGGTTTTGAACATGGGCAATGGAACGGACTAAGTCAGTCCACAGTAACTAGAGCACCTCTACTTAGCTGCAGTCATAAACCCAAGGAGAAATCCAAGCACTGATGTTGCATGGTGGCACTTAAGTTTAAGATGACCGTTCACATGGTCCAGAACATGCATAGCACACAAATATGGCTCAGATTACCATCCCGTGAAAGCACGTGCACACGTCCACATATACGTGTACACACAAAATCCTTAAGAGAGCTCAGAGCCCTAAGGCTACAACTACACACCTGGTTCGAGAAATCCTGAAACAGAACACGCTGTGCCTGGGGTTCTGATGAAGACACTGAGTCACACTCATCCAAATGTCAAGATAATAATTGTCCATGAACTTACACCTTGTAGCTGTTTCATTTTTTCTTAGCTCTTTCTAAAGTATAAACGCTCCTATTTTACAACATTTGGTTTAGGAGACTTCTGGTTGTATCAAGCTAGATAGATTTCAGATATTCAGTTTATGAGATTGTAAAGTTATTTGCAGCTGTGGGGAGATGTGGATTAGGAAAACACATTTTTTTTTTTCCAAGGGCAAGAAGACAAAGTTATGTTCCTAAAGAAATGTCTGTGTTATAATGTTAGGATGTTAATAGTTGGTTCAGTGCCTTGTGGTGGGGTGGGAAGTGCTTTCCAAGAATATACCACAGTTCTAAGCCAGGGTTGGACAAGACTGGCAAGAAATTAATAATTTGAAGCTTTCCCTCTGATATAACCTTAAAGTCAACTTAGGGGGATTCTAAGCTACTACCAGTGTGCCTTTAGGATTAGCCTGAAATCTAAAGTTCAATTATTTGTGGAAATAAGCTATTTCTAAGTATAGAGTTTACAGGAGTGGAAGCTATTAACCCAGTCGATCCTGGCCCAGTTCTAACTTGAGGATATATTTGGAAGGAAAAGGTCAATGAAGTAGCAGTAAATGCATCTTGAAGTTAGAAAACCGCAATTATGGTTCTCTTCTGCTACACACGACTGTGGACAAGTCAGTTAAACTCTTAAGTTGGTTATTTCAAAATGGGGGGGGGTGGAATATGCCCTTGGGATGACCCACTGGGGTGAGGAAGGACAATATCAGAGTCTCTAGTTACATCTATTTGCATCGCATCATTTAAAAGTTTAGTATGTGTGTTGTGTTTTACAAAGTACATTAAACTTTAATAAATAGTACATGAATATGATTCAGAAATATATATATACATACATACCCCTTTTTATTAAGATTGTGAAATAAAAAAATATTTAGAGACTATACTTCTAGCCTCAGTTTCTTGCTTTGTAAATTAAAGGTGTTGCATTAGGGTCCTTAATATTTGGAAGAAATACACACACACATAGTCATTTATATATATTATATTTATAAAATACATTTATATATTCTATAGTCATTTATATATATTATATTTATAAAATACACTTATATATTCTACTCTTAATTAGCAAGACAACCAGGGTTTCTGTGGTCATAAGAAAATAATGTACTACATAATTGAGGTTACTTTATGGTCCACCCCCAATCATGGTTCTCACCAGTTAAAACTGACTTAGTTCATGATTTTGTAGCTGATAAGAAATGTGATAACTTTGAGATGAAGCTGTTGATACTGAAATTAAAAAACAGCATTATATTTGATAAATGCTTTCTCATGTGAAAGACTAAAACCCAGAACTTCATCGTATGTCTGACCTTCCTGGGGTCAGTATTTTGAGAAAATGGTTTCAAAATGATAAAACTTTTGCCCCTGTGGCTTTAGTTAAGCCCAGGCTTAAGGAAATATATTCATCTCTTTTGTGTTTTTGATAAATTCTGGAAACTGATTTAATTCTCCTACTTCCTGCACTTATAAAACTTTTAAACTTGAATTGAAAATCCTGATGGTCCAGACTTGCATATGTACCTTTACCCACATGGCAAGAGGCCCTTGTACAACAGACTACTTAGAAAAATAAAGTTGACTTACACCAAACACCCAATAAACTGTAGATGGATTAAATGTGAAGCCATAAAAGTACTAGTATTTGACTATGTAAGAATTTTGCTGTTTTTCTTAATATTCTGACAAGTCCATTGGGAAAATGGGCAAAATACAAAACAAAGAATTCCTCAAAGAAGTAATAATAAGCGATATTTTATGAAATATGAAAATGTTCAATCTCATTAGGAATTAAAGAAATAAAGATTAAAACATGTTGCCATATTTGCCTATATAAATGGCCAATTTAAAAAAGCTCTAAATGATCCAAAGCTGGTAAAGAAAGGTATGAAAGTCATCTCATATACCTCAGGCAAAAGAGTCTCTACTATATTGTTAATATCCCCTGATGAAAGCTTATAGAAATACCTATCAAAAATTTTATGAATATACCATTGATTCAGCTACTTTATCTCTAAAATTTTGTCTTAACCAGAACATCATAAATGCATACAAAAATTTATCTACATGTATGTTCATACCAATATTTCAAAAAATTAGCTACTGTTCATTCAGTGCTTACCATGTGCCATAAACTTTATATATATCATCTCATTTGAGCCTTGTAAACACCACATGAGGCACTCTGTATCGTTTCCATTTGACAGGAGAACACTTAGTTTTAGAGGTTAAGTGAGTTAGCCAAGAATGAACCAGTAGTAAGTATACAAATCCAAACCATGAATCTCAGGAGCCTGACATAACAGCAAACAACAACCAAAACAGGGGCTTCATTAAAGGAATTATGGCATATCCAATAATGGATGATTAGGAAGGCACTGACAAACGATAATGCAAAAGAATAATTGAGATCACTGGGAAAATGTTCACAACTTGTTATAAAGTGAAAAAGGGTGATCCAAAATAATATATGCTTTGTAACCTTAGTGTTGATAAAATATGCAATAAAATGCTACTACGTTCTGGCTCCAGATGTGGGTTTATAGGGGATTTTTACTTTTTTCTGTACACTTCTCTATATGTCCCATTTTCTACAATTATATGTATGGCTTTTATAGTTAGATACAGTGTTACTAAAAATAAAATGAATGAATTTGTAAATAAAGTAAAAGAAGTATTTATGCCCATGGACTTGCTCCTGGGATACATTCTAAAGTGTCGTATATTAATGCAAAAATGGGGAACCCTGAAGTCCAAAATCTTCATACCCAGACTTTTCTCCATGTTTGACTAGTGAATTTTTTTATTAATATTCAAATCTTTCTTCATTTCTTAAAAATGTATTATATATTTTTTGTTATTTGATAAGAAATATATACACATCTTAAAAGTAAAAATTTGACAGAAGGGTGGGTGCAAAATCAGGTAGAAACTGTCCCTTCAAACTCACCTCTGATCCATCTGTTTTCACTTCTCTGGGTGTTTTCCTGCACAATCCAGATAACATGCTCCTGTGTGTTTTAAGCAATTTACCACCTTCAGATAGGTGATCATTCTTTTGATTCTCTAATGTGAGAGATGAGGAAAATAGCTGATCCAAAATAACCTATGCTTTGTATAAATGTATTTATTTATTTATTTATTTTTGGCTGGATTGGGTCCTTGCTGCTGCGCGCGGGCTTTCTCTAGTTGCGGTGAGCTGGGGCTACTCTTCGTTGCAGTGCACGGGCTTCTCATTGTGGTGGTTTCTCCTGTTGTGGAGCACGGGCTCTAGGCACGCGGGCTTCAGTAGTTGTGGCGCACGGGCTCAGTAGTTGTGGTGCGCGGGCTTCAGTAATTGCGCCTCGCGGGCTCTAGAGTGCAGGCTCAGTAGTTGTGGTGCATGGGCTTAGTTGCTCCGCGGCATGTGGGATCTTTCAGGACCAGGGCTCAAACCCGTGTCCCCTGCATTGGCAGGAGATTCTTAACCACTGTGCCACCAGGGAAGCCCCAAAATAACCTACGCTTTGTAATCTTACTTTTCTTAAAATATACAACACAATTTTCATAAGAGCTATCTCCAGGTGTGTAATTATAGGGAATTTTTACTTTTTCTTTGTCTACTGCTCCCTATTTCCATTTTTTCTACGATCACCAGGCCCAGACAGTTTTATAGACAGTTTATTTCCAAACAGAAAAAACTATAGTTGACATTGAAGAGATTATTGTAAATTACCTGAGCTGAATTTCATAAAAACACAAAAATCAAAACCAATCCCGCCCCTCCATCTTCTATCTATCTGTCTATCTGGAGCCCAAACTGCCACAAATTAAAACAGAAATAGAAATACAGTTATTGTGGAAGAATTCATCATATCAGTGATATCAAGTAGATTTTTAAAAACAGGATGTTGAATATTTTAACATATTAATATGACATTATATGTTTGGAGTGATAGCCCAAATACTTAATGACTGACGAACATTGACTAATCAGGACCCAAGCCTGTCCAATCAGAATAATGCTGGCCAGGACATCCTCACTAGGTGTGTCAGTCAGAGTTCTGATTTGAGTCTGGTTATAGGTCTAGAAACAGTGAAAGGTGGTGGCATAGTCCTTAGGAAGATTACCACTCCTCTCGTCAAGGCAACTGCCTCAAAGGAGGTCATTATGGGTTCTTCAGGGAAGGAGAGACGCAATTCTTTATGAAGGATGAGTGTAACCTCCTGCTTTTATTCATCAAGGAGACTTGGCAGAACTTAGGGGTTCAAGAAGGGTGGGGACCAGAGTGTAGCACCTGCCTTGGGTGCCAAATTTAAGAGGGCACTGAAAATTCTGTAATCAAAATAAATAACATTTTAATGTAATATTTAAAAAATCAAAGTTCACGCAAAAAAATCTATAATGAACAAAATATCAAAATTTTTAATAAAGACAGAATCAATATTACTGACTTTATCCTTTTGCTTCAGGCTCCAAAATGGCTCAGGATGGCACTAGGTTCAAGGTCGCCAGCTTCATTAAATTGTTCATATGCTCCCAAACCAATATTCAGGGTACCACAACTTCCCAACCAATGCTCTAACTTGGAAATAAGAGATCCTGCTAGATTAGGAAATCAATGTGTGTTATAATTCAGCCACCTGATAGATCAGACTTCGGGTGTGGTTTCAAAATTTTAGCCCACTGGCTACAGAATAAGGGTTTCCTTTAGGGCAGTCGTGAAAGCTTGCAGGTTCCCCACAGAGACCTTAAGGTCTCTTTAAAGCCCTGACATTATTATTTCCTTTTCCTAAGTTCTCCAGAATACTTTGGAACAACCAAGCAAGGCCATTTTACTCCTGTTTTCACCAAAATGCTCTATGGCAGCAATTACTCGATCACTTGGAGTCGTGTGTTTTCTAGGCACTTGATTGCCGGTGTCTAAGAGTCAATAATGTACATAAGTGTTTTGGCACTGCATGCCATGGCTCTCAGAGTCCCCTTACTGCTGGAAATAGAGTCATTAATGACTTTAAATCAGATCAGAAAATGAATTCAACAGGACCCAGAATTAGTTCCATTAACCCAGAGAACTCATCCTTAAGGTTCTATTCTTTTGGAACTACTCAATACCAAATGACATATCAGTCACAGTTCAATTAGAAAAACAAAGTATTGACTATATAGAAAATAAAGGCTCTATTATAAGGAAAGGCAGACAGTTGGGAAGGCGAGATAGACATAAAGTGAAGGAGGAACAGGAACCAGGAAGGATGAGCTGGAACCCATGCTGGCTTCTCACCACGCTCAGCTCCAATTTCAATGCAGGTCTACTGGCTATAAAATCAGTACACTTCACCCTGGAGAGGTACACAAACCTGACCAAGGATTCAGGAGCCGGAGGAGGTCTTCTGGGGGCTGCAGGAGCTGTGAGCACACCTGCTGCCCCACACCAGTAAGGCGAGTCAGCCAATCATGGCAATGCACGGGAGCCAGAATTGTACCAACTTTACATCAACCTTCTGAGTGTTGGCTGCTGTTTTACTTCTGCCTTCCAAACCTCGTGCTGATTCCTTCTGTGGCCAGTGCTGACTTAGAACCATGCAGGACAGGGAAGTGCTGGAAACATACTTCACACAGCTGAGCTGACACGACACAAAGCCATCCACGCTGTGTCACAGGGAGGATTATCATACCTGAACAATCAGAATTATGTGCTCTATACACACAGAATATTCCGTTAAAAAACTGTATGAAGATTTACAAGAGTTGATTATCTCAGAGTTCACACACATGCATACATAACACACATACACATTCACAACCCTGAGCTTCATTTTGTAACGACTCTATGTTAAAATGACAAATTAGCAAAGATTTAAACTTTCATAGTCCAGCACTTACAAGCAGAAAAAGTCATCTCAATAATAATTTGATTTAAAAAGATAACTGGTCACTCAGGGGTTAAAAAATTTAGAATACTTTCTGTAAAAACCTATGAATTCAAACCTATACTTAGGTAAATTCATAATCATGGAAGATTTTATTGGTTTAAGTTAACTAATTCACAAATAAATAAAATACTTGCATAAAATTAGGAAAAAAAGATAAAAGAAGAACTGAAAACTTAAACGCAACCAATAGAGAGAAAATAAAGTAGAGAAATTAATAATGAGGAAAAAATTAGCTTGATAAATATACACAAGAGTTTTTTGTCTTGTTTTTTCAATATATTAGATTGATCTCTGATAAACCTAATTTGGAGGAAAGAAAACAGAAGTTTATGTTAGAAAAAAAAAGTTTATGTTAGAAAAACAATCCATCTCAGAGAAGGGGATCTTAAAACCATAACAATGCATGCAACTCTAAGCCATTGTCAAAACTTTCCATTAAATAAATATTTTCTGGAAATATATGAATTGCTCAAATTGACCCAAGAAGAAATAGGAAATATTAATAGACTTATAATGGCAAAATATAGTTAAAATTACCAAATAATTACTCCCAAAGGGGAGCTCTAGGCATTTTATCGGTGAGTTTCCACACTACAAGTATTGATTACTCCTTCTCCATCAGCACTTCTGGAGCCTAGACAGATGAAAATCTCTCAAGTTAACTTTATTAAATTAAATGATCTCAGTTACACAAACTTGACACAGTACAAAAAAGAAAAAAAAGAAAAGAAAACCATGGACCAAGTTTACTTATGAATACAGTTGTAAGAATCCTAAATCGAATACTATTGACTCCCATGGGGGTTGGGAAAGGATGGAAGTGTGATTTGGGGGCTTTCTCTCATCCTTCACTCTTTTTTTAAAAAAATTTTTGTTTTATATTGGTTAACAATTGATTAATAATGTGGTGATAATTTCAGGTGTACAGCAAAGCGATTCATCTATGCATATACACATATCTATTCTTTTTCAAATTCTTTTCCCATTTAGGTTGTTACATAATATTGAGCAGAGTTCCCTGTGCTATACAGTAGGTCCTTGTTCACTCTTGACTCTTAAAACAACTAGTAGACTCACGAAGAGGTGCTAAGGGGTTGAATCCCGGGAGCCTTATTTCTCTCAGTCTCCTGTTTGTGTGAATGTAGGTCCCACAACTACAAAATCACCAGCAGTCACACTTAGCCAGGTGACCGCCCCTGCCCCAAGGGGTTATCTCCTATCCTAGGCTGGGACAATCCAAAAACCTTAACTGAGATGAGCATCCTTGGTGCTATCGACTGAAAATAGAATGCACAACCTAAAAGTTGAGAGTTATGTTTTATTCAGCAGACTTTCTGAGGACTTCAAGCCCAGGACACAGCACCTCAGATAACGCTGAGAAAACCGTTCAGAAGAGGAAGCAGGGGAGCCAGGATATCTAGGAATTTTTGCAACAAAAGACCAGGTAGTCAGAACATCAACAGATTACTGTTAATAAAAGAAAACCAAGTATCTCAAGTTAAGGAATTTAGTGCTTTTCGATGTAGGGGAAGATGCAAGAGTCTGGGCTCACTGAAATCACTCCTTTGATATGCACCTCAGCTATCTGGGGCCGGCATCCTGTGCTTTCTTTCTCATCCTGAGTCTCCTCAGGTGCACCCTCAGGGTGACTGCAGCGGCTGAGGGCTTGATGGTGGGCATCCTGTTTCCATCCTGAATTCCCTCAGGACTACAGCCTCGGAGGCTGTAATGTGATGTCTAAGCTTGATGTGATGCAAGCTTAGACATCACATTGATGTCTAAACTTGATGTGATATAATGTGATGTCTAAGCTTGATGGCTGCAACATCCTTTGTTTACTGATATGGCAGGCAGTATTTTAGTTCTCAGTGCCAGCTGGTGAAAGTGTGGGTGAGAGCAAACACCAAAATGTCACAAGTATCACTATAAGGGACAGACTTTGTTGGAGGACTCGCGAGGATTGTACAAGTTCTGCATTCCACACTGAGGCTGCAGGGTCCAAGGCGCTAAATGACAAACCAAGGACACCCTCTCTCCACCCACTACTCTTTTTATAGTACCAGCCTTGTATGGCCTTGTACAGGGGCATATTTACCATCAGAGGTAGGCACCAAACTATCTATCCAAGTTTTGATGCCAGCTCTTCTGGGAATGGTCAGCTGTTGGAACTTTACAGTTTAAGGCCATGGGGAGAAAGCACCCAGACCTTGGGAACTTGAGTTCTGGCCCCTGCCCCTCCTCTGTGGCAGAGACATCTCCAGTCCTGGTGGGCTCACAGCTAGACAACCTGAGCTTTCAGCCATCATTCATGGATAATCCTACTCGTTTCTCAGAATTACTTTCCTTTTCCAAAATCACCTACCTATGTTTACCTGTTTATCTTTCCCAATAGACTTTAAACAGCCTAGCTTTATATTTGGAAAATGCTAAGTACAGTCTGAAAATATTGATGTTATTTTTGTCACTACCATTCCAATAGCTCTTATTTGTATGTCAGGTTTTATTGCATGGGCTAGAAATTCCAGAACAACGTTAGAGGATAATGGTGAAGAAGAGAAGAAGAGTAGCACTGTTTTGTTTCTTATTTGAACTGGTATGCTCAAGCTTTTCCTTTTACTTGTTATGTATTTTAGCAGGTAAGTATGAGACTGGAAAGTGTTTTAAAATATTCTTTGTGTCCAGAAACTATCCATTAGTTTGTTAAAGAATTTTCTCTAAATAAAAGAAAGTTTAAATTTTTTGATTGCTTTTTTAAAAAGATACATTAAGTTGATTCTGTGTTAACATGATTTTCTTTTCCTGCTGATATAAGGGTACAGAAGTAAAACTGCACATTCATGTATAAAGCAGACATCATGCTTGTATTCTAAAAAGTTAAAGGAAGAGGAGGCAGGACCCCTTTCAAATCAAAGCCTCGATGTGCGTCCATCGGTGCCCTGGGCACGTCTCTGGCGTGCTGACATCGCCGGGAGCCACGTGCTGCCTCCCGCTGATCCTTGGCTTGTATGGTTCCCCCATGAAGCCTGTTCCTGAACTTTCACAACATTGTGGCAATTTCCCTCACTCACCTTGCCACAGTAATAAAAGGAGACGTCCCTAATTGAAGGCTACAGTTATTAAAACAATATCGGATGGGTGCTAGAATAGACTGATGACTGGATCAAAATGTTACCAAGTCCAAGCTCGCTCTGCTTGCCGCCCAACAGGCCAATGAATTGGAGACAAGGCGTTGAGGCAGGGAAGACGACTTTTTTCGGACAGCCGGCAGACCGAGAAAGTGGTGGACTAATGTCTCCGATAAACCATCTTACCGGGGTCTGGATGCCAGTTTCTTTTATAGCACAGAGAGGGGGAGGAGATGAGGAAGTAAAGTCAAAAGGCCATAAGTTTTGTAAATATCCCCTGGAATGGCCAGCCTCGGGGAGAGGATGTGTTGATTTCTTCTTTCTTGCAGCCATCCACAGGTGCACAGGGGCCGGATGTTGCCCTGAACAAAGGCACTCTGGTTTAACCTTCAGGCAGAGGGGCAGGGTTCCCCGAGGCAGGCCATTATGTATACACAGTACCCTTTTAGTGAACCAAAGCAACGGGAAGCAAAAGTTAAAGTAAAAGAAACAGAGCCAACATGGAGTCCTATTTGGCTCTTCACTGTTACAAAAATATAAAATTCTGAAACAGATCCTAGGATAGAGAACCAGTGTATAGAATATGATGACGGTAGTATCACTAATCATCAGGAAAAGGAGGAATTGTTTTATAAATGGTCCTAAGAAGCGAGAAAAATGAATTATTTGGCAAAATAATTTTGAAATATTTTATTGTCCATTCATTCATTGAAATAAGAAGAGCTAGATCAATGAGTTAAACGAGAAATGTAAAAATCATATAAAAGGGAGAAAATATAATGTCTATAGTATAGGGAGTGTTTTTTTATTAGCTAATACAAAGGAAGACACCACCCAAAAAAAAAATGTAATGAAATTGACTACATAAAGATGTTTGCCTCAAATAGAGCAAAGAATCCCCACAAATCAATAAAAACGTGTTACTATTCCAAAAGGTAACTGGAAAAAGGATATTAATAATATAAATATTATTAATAATTATTAATTAATATAGTATATATAAATTAATATATTATATATTAATTAATATATAATTAATATTAATTAATATATTGTAGATTATTAATTAATGCATTATATATTAATTAATATATAATGTATTAATATTAATTATTTATTAATTATTATTAATATATTAATATTATTAATATAAAAATCCAAAAATAGAATAGGTTAAACACAATAGAAGTTTCTTTCTTGAATAACAGCCCTGAAGTTAGTCATCCAGCAGGTTGAGGCTCTGAGACCAAGGTTACTTCCAGATTGCTGTCCCTCCCCATCACGAGGCATCTTCCCAGTCTGCATGGCTGGATGGTCTGTGGATGTATCGGTTTAGCTAGCAGGAAGAGAAGGACGTCTCCTCCTCTGCGTGTGATGTGAGAGTTGCAGACATTGTATGTCTGAGAATTTAGATACAACGGCACACTCAGCAAGGGAGACGGGGAATTGCAGTGTTGAGCTGTGTGGCTTTGTGCCCAACATCACTTTCTGATGACAGGGGAGAACAGCAATCTCTGCATTCACTATGGAGGAATACACCTTGTCAGTAAGCATGGGGGAAAGCAGAAAGCCTCATTAGCAACCAAAGAAGCACAAATTAAAACTTACGTGAGATAACACTTTTCATGCATCAAGTAAGCAAAGGTTCTTTAACATAATAATGCTGTTTATTTATGAATGTGAGATGTGACACTCTGATACACTGCCTTGAAAGCAATTTAGCAATTTAACCAAGACCCTTAAAATATTCATACCTTGAAGTAATAGGCAAACGTATCCATATCAGTGGATGATATAGAGAATTCAAAACTAGAACCATGCATGAGAATTATATTAATAAATGCTAACTTTTATTGAAGGTCTACTATGAACCAGGATTATTGCTATGTACTCTACATGTATTACCTAATTCTGAAACCAGATTATGAGATACTACTGTAGTATCCCATTTTACCGATGTGCGTATAGGCTCAGAGAGGTTAAGTCACTTGCCTGAAATCACAGAGCTAGTGGATAGTTGAATTGTGATTCAAATCCACGTGTCTCTAACATCAGAGCCCCAGCTGTTGGTAAGTTAACATTTTACATTACTACAGAAAAGGATGGGTTTTCAATGCACAGTGTTAGGAAAACTGGCATCTCCTTTAGAGTAAAATTACCTCTTTGATTTGTAATCCTTTTCAGTTCATGAACAACTTAAAGAATCTGATGAGAGACATTGATCCTTTTCACACACACACACACACCACAAACACACACATATATATACAAACAGTTGTATATATATGCACAGTTCTATGCAGTTCTGATGGATTTTGGAGCCAAGAAGCTATGAACCTGAAAAGAACCCTTATCAGATGCCAATATAAATTCCAGATGGATTGAAACTTTAAATCTAAAAATTAAGCATAAAAATAGCCCTTGTGTGAATAAGGAAATAAGGCACCAAATCTCCAGCCTTGGTTCCTTAATCTGGAAAAAAATGAGGGTAATGATATTTACCACAAAGCCTTGTTGCGAAGACTAAAAGAGAAAATACACAAAATATTTAACACAGTGTCTGGCATATAGAACTTATTTGGTAAAATTTAATTATCTGTGTCTCTTTTTACAAACATGCATATATACACTATATACATGACATATGAATATGTATGTATTCTGTAAATATTTCCAAATAGACATATGCATTTATGAAAATATCCTCATAAATTTGGAGTTATTAATGAGTTTATAATCATAACACCAAAACAGACACCATAGGGGAAAAGATGAATAGATGTAATTATTTTATTGATTTATTTTAATTATTCAAATTCTTTATTTTTGTAGATGAAATAAGGATACATTTTCTTGAATTTCTTGATTAATATTACTAATCAACTAACTATGTAATTGATGTAATTATTTTTAAATGTAAATTTTGTTGTTGTTGTTAAAAGCTTCATACACCAGTGCATCTACTTTTCTCATTTAACAAATACTTATTGAGCATTGATTATGTTCCGGGCCCTGTTCTAGGCACTGGGGACATGAAGGTCAACAAAACAAACCCAGGTCGGTGTGGGATTGACAGGCAGTGGATGGCTGAGCCCAGAGCCTGCCGTGTGCCCTGTGAACGCAGTAGGGATGCCCACTGATTCAACCTCGGCACTTTACAGATGAGGGTAGAGGACATCTTGTGGGGTTTGTCCCTCGAGGCTGCCGAGGGAGCAGTTCACGACAGGGAGGGTGGCAGAGAGAGAGAATTGGAAAACAGGGGACACAGTGGGAAGCGTGCAAAATGGGGCAGGTGGGAGCCAAGGAGAGGGTGGACGCGGATTGTTGGGTCTGTACTGTGGGCGCACAGACAGTTTGCGGTAGGCGGGGCCCAGCTTCAGATGCACATGCTTCCTGGAGGAGGTTCGCAGGACAGGACTGTCGGGAGGAGAGAGGTTTGGGGTTAGAATAGAGCAATCTAGTCCTGGATAATAAACTCAGATTTCAGACTGGAATGTGCTTGGGACAGTGTAATTTACTTGTTACAGAAATAGTGCCTTTGGAAGAAGATGGGAAAAGCTTTACATGAGCCTTAATGAGTTTGGTTATATAGGAGTTTGATTTCCATCTCATAAATAATAAACAGCCCTCAATATGCTAATTCCAGCTTCCCTTTTGATTGCTCATGCTCAACCTGCAAAGAAAATAATCAAGAAAAATATGGGAAATGCCATCTCCCTGTTGGAATGAAGCATCTCTTGGATGGCACAATATTTCTGCTCCAAGGTTTAGAAGTTTATTAACTGTCTCTGCCTCATTGGTTTTTCTATTTAGGCAATTCCTCCCCCATAATCTAATCAATGTTAAAGTGAAACATGGCTTTAATTGAACAACACATAATAAGATTTGTTAAATCTGAAGTAGAATAATATGACTAAGATCGAAACAGAAACAAACTGAGAAATTATTTCTCTGTATTTCCTATAGATAGTTACATATCTTTATTGATAATTTTTTAAACATTTTGAACATTTTTTAAAAATTGAAGTATAGTCAATTCACAATGTTGTGTTAGTTTCAGGTGTACAGCAAAGTGATTCATTTATACATATATCTATTCTTTTTCAGATCCTTTCCCATTCTAGGTTATTACAATATACTGAATATAGTTCCCTATGCTATACAGTAGGTCCCTGTCGTTTATCTATTTCATATATAGTCGTGTGTACCTGTTACTCCCAAACTCCTAATTTATCTCCCTTCCTCACCCCCTCCCTTTCCCCTATGGTAACCATAAGTTTGTTTTCTATGTCTGTGAGTCTTCTTCTGTTTTGTAAATAAGTTCATTTGTCTTTATTGATCATTTTTACTGTGGTATCTTTTAAAAGAAAGATATTCAATGTGTACAAGGGATAGATTAACTTCATCATGTCACTTGGGAAGGCAATTTAGATGGAGAGACAGGAAATCACTAGGTCTTACTTATTTTTTATTTCCCCAGTATTTGTCCTTTTCTCTTTGCCCCAGTTCTCCTACCCAAGGTCAAATCTAACTCCCGAGCCTGCTGTCTATTCAAGTCTTTGTGATCCAACTCCATCCTTCTTGCCGGTCATGTTGCCCACACTTAGTTCACCTGGACTAGTTGTGGGCTCACGGAATACTTGTAGCTCCTCAAACAGGATTTGCTCTGCTATCCTGTATGTCTCTGCATGCACAGTTTCTTCTACCTGAAATTCTCACCTACCTTCTCTCTGTCCGTCTCATAGGGTAAAAATTAAGAAGATGCTAGTTTTGGAGCTGGATGGTCTTTATTCAAATCCCTGGGCTGCCACTGCCGAGCTGTGTAAGCTTAGGCATGTTCATCTCTGTGAATCTCATTTTCCTCATCTGAAATTGGAATAATAAAAGGATTCATTTCATGGAGTTGTTATGAAAGTTAAATTAGACAATGTGTGTGATTGGCCCAGTGCATAATGCATTCCAGATACCCAATACTGTTTTTGCCGTTAGTATGATTACAACTTTTATTGCCATTTTTTAAAATTAATTTTTATTGGAGGATAGTTGATTTACAATGTTGTGTTAGTTTCTGCTGTACAGCAAAGTGAATCAGTTATACATACACATATATGCACTCTTTTTTAGATTCTTTCCCCATATAGGTCATTACAGAGTATTGAGTAGAGTTCCCTGTGCTATACAGTAGGTTCTTATTAGTTACCTATTTTATATATAGTAGTGGGAATATGTCAATCCCAATCTCCCAATTTATTGCCATTTATGGATGACAATTCTATTTCTCCTCTCCGTGTAGCAATCTTGTTTCCTAGGGGCCAGGGGTAATAGATTCAGGAGGAAGGGAGGTAAGACATCTTTCGAAGGTGGGTTCATCGATGCCCTGTCTAGTCCCTGTGGCAGCCCAGGAAGTCCTAGAGATGTAGGCAGTGGGGATGGCAGCTGATTTCATTTTCCTGTCTTTCATAGCATTTCTCTCTACGACCAAGCCAGAACTTGGGCCCCCATGCTCCTCCTGAATACAAACAAGCAGCATCCTGCAGTGAGGGGAAAGCTTCCAGACTGAAGGTAGGGAAGTCTGACCTCCACCTTTAACTCATCCAATAATCGGGTGATATCCTTGGACAAATGACTTCATCTCCCTGGGACCAGCTCCTGATTTATTAAAAAAAACAAGAGGGTTACCTTATGTGATCTCGAAGTATCTTTCCAACTCTGGGGTTCTGTGGTTCTAAATGGGGAAACTCACTGTGTATTTGCTGTCTGCAGACTCAGGAGGTGTTGTGGGGTGTGCTGAGTCAGGCCCGCTCCATCTGGGGATATGGTGAGGCCACTTGGTGTCACTTCTGCTTGGCAAAGGACAGGGGCTTCAGAGTCTGTGGGAGAGAAGTGGAGGGCCCCCAAGCTTTCTAAGAGACCGCCTTCTACGTGTGTGTGTGTGTGTGTGTGTGTGTGTGTGTATGTGTACACACATATATAATATACATGTTTTAAAATGAAGCTTGATACCATGTAACCAAGGTTGAATATTTATCCTTTCATAGAAGTTTCCAGACTCTAAAAAAAAAAAAAAAGATGGTGTATAAAGGAGAATGCCAATGTCTTTGACATTTAATTCAGTTTTTATTTTACTCTCTATCCACTTAGCAGTCCCTTCTCAGAAGGAGCAATACAGATGTTTGATCACGCTATTTAAGACACAAGGAGTCAAGACAAACAAACAAAAACATACAAGAATAACAAACAACTTCTACAAACACTTCTAACAGGCCAGTAAATTACCTGCCTTCAAGGGTGCAGAAGCTTTCTGAAGCATGAATTTCCTATCAGAGTTCCTTGATGTAGGTTTTCTTGGTTCTAACAAAGAAGAGTGAAAAACCAAAAATAGAAACCACTCTGAAGACATTCGGGGGCCCTAAGCGCAGGTCCCCTTGTAAGACATCTTTATTAACACTAAGAATCCTCCAAGGTCCCTCCCCTACAGTGATGACGCACACTTTTGAAAGTCTCACCACAGTGGGGAGACTTCTGTAGATTTCTTTCCGCACTTCTTAGAGTTTACAGAAACTACACAAGTAGCTTCCACTGTATTTATCAAGCAAAAAGGAATTGAAAACAGCAGGTAGTGGTGCCTTAGTCACTGGAAGAAGTTGGTTTGCCAATTGATCCATGGAGTGCTGAGGTTGGGAAGTCCCATTATAGCTCCTGGGTGGTATTCAGGTTCAGTAAATCCCCTGCGTGTCTGGGTAACTGGATTCCTAAATCTTAAGACTATTTTCATCTGCTAACGAAAGAACTGAAGTAGAATGGAATCAACTTAGAAAATGCGTTTTGCTTCTAAATATTTTCTGAATTGAAGATTATCCTTGTGACTTTGGAAGGTCTTATTTAGCTGTACATTGAAAAAAAAAATCCTCTTTCTGTCTTAGGTAGTAAGATTCAAAACAAAATGCAACAAAACAAAATGTAGCAATAAGATCCACAGAAACACAGTTGGAGTAGCATATGTCACAGAATTTCCAGGCCAGTCCTATTTCCAACTACAATTTTGGATACTGAGGTCTTACCAGTTCTTAGAATGTCCAAGAAATTCTAATATAACAGCATCTAGACTGTTTGCTTTAGGCTGCCTCTTACATACAAATATGGTACTTAAATTCCTTGTTTAACCTTTTTCCCTGATGTGAGATTCAGAAAAATATGGTCACCACAATGGGAGGCCAAGAAAGTAACTTTGGCTAGTCCCCTAAAAGTACTGATGAGGGGAATTAAACCTTAGCCCTTATGGGTTTTAGGAAACTACTTAAAGGTGAATCAGGGGAGAGGCAAAAACTGACTAAAGAAATTGAAAGCTGATTCTAAGCAGCAAAGCTGAAAGCCTTTGGGATATTTAATCTAGAAAAGAGAATATTTTAAAAGATGTCTAATAATTTCCACAAACAAATATTACTGATAATGAGACCTGTAATTTCGATTATTAACTTGATGTTTGGTTAGAAACATTAACGCAGTAATGGTTTTGTGCAAATTCATATACACACTTTCAAGCTGGACCCTGTGTGACTATCCACCTACCATAAGGTGGAGGGATAGGATCTCTGACTCTGGAACAGAGATAGATGTACTTGCTCTTCAGATGCTGGATTCCAGCTTTACAGACAAGATGTTAATTACACAAGCAGTGGATCTCCATTCACATGTAAGTATAGGGAAAGGAGTTATGGGATTCACTACAGCAGAGAAAATCAACGTTAAGCGTTAGGAAGAAATTCTTGGCCATAGCAACAGCAAAATGCAATTCCAAACGTGATGAGGGATTCCTCATAGAGTACATAATTGCCCATCACACAGGAGGAGGGAGCATATCGTTCTGAGGGTAACCTTTGACCTTATGCTGCTGTGATATTTTGTGGAAGAATGAATACAACTTGGGACAAAGTTCCCTTAACAAACAGCAGCTCTTGATCACATTGCCTCGTTATCTGTGCCTGATTTTGTGGAGAAAGGACAATTAGAACCAAACTCAAGAGAAAAGGATCCTGGGAGAAATATAGACCCAAGGTCTGATGGGGCTGAAGAAAACCAGGCTCCCCTCGGTCAGAGGAATTTGAAGAACAATTACTGCTAAGAGCCCAGTCCAATCTGAAGAGCCCATCTCATTATGGCCGTGGACCAATATTGACAATCTGGTGCCAGAAATGCCGGTGGGGGCACATTTCAGTCTATTTATACTCTGCATGTTAAACATAAACAGTGCTTTAAGCAAGGTTACTAACCTCAGGTGGGATGTGCATTTTCTTATAAAAGATGCATATTAAACTTAACTGCAATTGCTGATTGTTTTTCCCTTCAAATCCAGCTTTCTTACTTCTGATTTTGGAAAGTTCTCCCCAGCCTCTGTCCCAAAGCCTGTTGCATACTTCTTATGGCTCACAACTTTCTAAGTCTCTTAAGACTTATGACTTGGGGCCATGCCTGGGGTGTTCTTATTTCCTGCTGGTGGCAGTACTCCCCACAGATCCGCCTTTACAAAGGGACAGATTCCCAGGACCTTGCACCTCTTGCCCTGGGGCTGAGAGTGCTTTGCAAACAGCTATTGCAGCCTGCTTAGCCATTAGCCCTTTAAACCATACAATAAACTGAACAAAGAATAAGAGATTCAGAAAGCTTCTTTTATTTCACGAAACCTCTTTACAGATACAGGTATGGGAACTTTTCAGAAGCTTTTGGGAAGGAAGACTAGAATCGAACTTCATTAAACGTGTCAGGAAAAAGATACGGTGATACCTCTACTGCAGACCCATTGGCTGTGACCACTGTTTTGCCTTCTAAGACCTGTGTTACTCACTGAGGAAATGAAACCCCTCCGGACCCCGTGTGAAGGTGGACCTTCCTTTTCTGTCCCCTCTGGCTCCTCTGTCTGGGTCCTCTGCCCTCTTCCCCACCTTGACACACACAAATCTGACTGGCCTTCTAGACTTGCTGGGCAGCAACCCCTTCCCCAGCTCTCCCAGTTAGAAGTCCTGACTGGTCCTTTGAATTCCAGCAGCTTTCTAGCTGGATCTTTCTGTCTTGCTTTAGAATTAGTGTTTGTAATAACTCCCCTTGGAGATGATTCACTCCTTAAGGCTCTGGTCTGGATTCTGTTTGATTCATCTTGTACCTTCTCAGTTTCCCAGAGCTCCATGAAATACTTGTTATGCAAATTAATATGCCTGTGATATTCTTCTCGTGGATGTCCTTAAAATAAACTATTGGGGAAAAGCAAAATGAAAAACAAAGCATCTGGGACTTCCCTGGTGGCGCAGTGGTTAAGAATCCGCCTGCCAGTGCAGGGGACATGGGTTCGAGCCCCGGTCCGGGAAGATCTCACATGCCGCAGAGCAACTAAGCCCGTGCGCCACAACTACTGAGCCTGTGCTCTAGAGCCTGTAAGCCACAACTACTGAGCCCACGAGCCACAACTACTGAGCCTGTGTGCCACAACTACTGAAGCCTGTGCGCCTAGAGCCCGTGCTCTGCAACAAGAGAAGCCACCGCAATGAGAAGCCCGCGCACCACAACGAAGAGTAGCCCCCGCTCGCCACAGCTAGAGAAAGCCCGCGCGCAGCAACAAAGACCCAACACAGCCAAAAATAAATAAATAAAATAAAATTAAAAAAAAATAATAAAAACAAAGCATCTCACACTAGCAGGGGCCCCATTTGCCCAGAGGATGTTTTGTTTTCTCTTGTTTAGAAGATTTATTGCAGCTTAAGAGCCAGGGCATGTTTTCTTTCCTGGGTAAGTTATATGTGTGGTTCCTGCAGCAACAGCTCCAATAGATGTTGACTTACTGATGAGAGCAGGTGAGGAGGACGGGGGACAAGTCCAGAGGAATATCACAGGTGGATGTCCAGACACCTGCCACCTGCCCCATGGGGGGTGACGTGCCCACCAAAGGCCGTGATCACGAGTCGAGCCACACAGGAGAGTGCTGATTTCGGTCAAATAACACTCTAGGACCCAAAGTGGAAACACGAACCAGAAACGCATGGTGTTTTAAAACATCAGCACCACGGGAGTTCCCTGGTGGCCTAGTGGTTAGGATTCCGGGCTTTCACTGCTGGGCCCAGGTTCAATCCCTGGTCCGGGAACTAAGACCCTGCAAGCTGTGTGGCCAAAAAAAAAAAAAAAAAAAGGAAACACTGGCACCACGTCTTATAAATGATGAAGCCCCAGAAAACTCAGAGTCCTTTTCCACATTGACCCCAGTACAGGCCCTTTTCATTCAAATCACTTCACATCAAACAGTAAATACAAAAGAACTTGGCACAAACAAGAAGACAACAGATCTGTATAGGAAGGAGCGGGAGAAAAATTAACAAAAAAAAAAAAAAAGGAAAAGGGACTTCAAGCTATGGCTGGAGCCTGAGATTTGCTTCCCCCCGGACTCACTCCTCTGGGCCTTTCCCCCCACTTACTGTTTGTTTCTGGAAGCGATGCTTCGTGAAAGCAAGGTTCTTTTTTATTATACTGTGTGATTCAGAGTGTAGATTGGACCACTTTTTATATCTGGGGAGTAGTTTCCCATCTAGGAAGTGGACTATTAAAATCTGCTGTTTACCAATGTCACAGAGGTAAGAAGATGGCCTCCAGCTCTATGTGAAAGGGACTCTTCCAGGCTTCAGGGTGCCTGTTAGTGAGTTACTTAAGAGTACTCAATGGCATCCTGGCAACCTGATTGCTTTCGAAAATAGGAAATGCACTCTCGAGAAAATCCTTCTCATTCTCCCTTAGTGGGGAGAAAACATTCCTCTAAAAAGTTCAATTTCAGCATGAGATTTGCCGAGTGCTTCCCCCCCCCCCACCCCCCGACAGCTGAAGGTCGCTCTAGTGATTCATCAGGACCATTAGGTTAATGTCTTACTTGCAAATGAGGCACAGTGGCTGAGGTCAAAACGTCCTGTTTGCATGAGTTAATTTGCTGTAGGTTAATAGTTAAGTCATTAGAAAACTAAAAATAGAACTACCATATGCCCCAGCCATCCCACTACTGGGCATATACCCAGAGAAACCCATAATTCCAAAAGACACATGCACCCCAATGTTCACTGCAGCACTACTTACAATAGCCAGGACGTGGAAGCAACCTAAATGTCCTTCAGCAGAGGAATGGATAAAGAAGATGTGGTACATATATACAATGGAATATTACTCAGTCATAAAAAGGAATGAAATAATGCCATTTGCAGCGACATGGATGGACCTAGAGATCGTCATACAGAGTGAAGTAAGTCAGACAGAGAAAAACAAATATTGTATATTAACACATATATGTGGAATCTGAAAAAATTGGTATAGATGATCTTATTTACAAAGCACAAATAGAGACACAGACGTAGGAATAAACGTATGATACCAAGGGGGAAAGGTGGGGCTGGGATGAATTGGGAGATGGGGATTGACATATATACACTATTGATACTATGCATAAAATAGATAACTAATGAGAACCTATTGTATGGCACAGGAAACTCTACTCAGTGCTCTGTGGTGACCTAAATGAGAAGGAAATCCAAAAAAGACGGGATATATGTATACATACAATTGATTCACTTCGCTGTAAAGTAGAAACTAACACAAGATTGTAAAGCTCCAATTAATACTCCAAAGAAAAAAAAAAAGACAGAAAATTAATGCCCACTAAGAGAACTGAAAGAGGAGGTCCTGCTTCCCAAAAGGTCAATTTTCTTCTGGAAGTCTAAATTGCATGCTGGGGAAACTCCCAGTCTTGGAGAGATTGGAAACAGTGTGGGTTTCATGTTTTCTGCTTCAGCAGGCTTTACAATGGGCACTCTGGAGTTAACTGTGACGCTGCTCAAGCTGGCTGAAAGCAAAGCATTGCTTCTCCCAAAAAGACACAGTGGATAATGCTGGGGCTGGGTGATGTGAAGGCAGAATGAACACCAATTGGCAATATGGCATTGCTGCAACAATTATGATAAATTTGTCTGTCAAAGTGTCTTCTGTCGGTTTTAGATCATTAACTTTAACTGTAGCAACATGTTGCCAATTATGTAACTAGTAGGACTGAAGAACATTCCACCACAAAAATGCTCTAGGTTCATGAGGTCCGCACCTGATAGGAAAGCTCCAATCCTAATAACCCAGTCTCAGTGATTCCAACTACCAAGAGGGCTGGAGGGAAGACTGGGAAACCCACAAATAATAAAACGGAAGTTGAACAAGAACCCTGCACCCAGATCTTGCCAGACTAAGCCCCAAAGTCAATGTCCAGTTGCCTTTGTTTGAGAATTAAAAAGCAAAAAAGAAACCTCAAAGAAAAACAGCTGAAACTGCCAAATGAGAGCCCTGAACACACACACTTCCTCGGACTCTGTTCCCATCCCAAACTGGCAATTCTCCCCAGAATTTTTTCAAAAGCAAGATTGGTGAGGGTAAGCCAAGCTTTTAACAAAGGCACTTTTTACCTGGTTTTGGTTGACATTGTTGCAAAAACATACAAGGATGGTATTTGGCAGACTGGCAATACATGTTTAATAATCAGCTCACCGAAGAACAGTCTGGATAATTGTTAAATACTTCATTACCTGATAGAGAGAGGACAGTCTGGGGGTGTAACTCTATCTTTGCCTGTATGGAGAAGGGAACTAGACATATACAGTAATGGACAAGGTAGGCAGATTAAGTGCCAATGCAATTTAATACTTTTTTTTCTTAAATTATGCAACAATATAAAGCCTTTTGGTGTTAGTGGTTCTTCCCCTGTTCTTGAACTTTCTGCCTTCCAACTTCCTAGAAGAGAAAAATAGAGATGGGGGAGGAACAGCACGATGTGAAAAGAGGTCTGTGATTCTGAAGACGCTGCTTCCCCTCTAATTGGCTCTGTGTCTATTGATAACGCAAATAGCCTCTCTGAACTGCAGTTTTTCCATCTTAAAAAACCTCAGAGGGATTAATTACATGAGGTAATCCAAATCCTTTTCCTTTTTATAAATTTCTCCAAGCACTGTCTTTACAAACAATGATGGAGAAGCAAACAGGCAAGTTCTCAGACAGAAACCAATTCCTCATCCTAAACTCCTTTCTCAAATCACAACTTACTTGACTCCTTTGCTATTTGATTCAGGAACAGAGGTTCTAACTTGTGATTTCAGGATCAGCTAAGAGTTTTTAAGGGAGCATGGGGTAAAAAGAGGCTGTTGTGCTGAGAATGACCTCACCTTAGGAGACGGTGGTTTAAGAAATCACTCTCACTTGAGCAGCTGAGTAAATGCTTTAAAAATTTTTTTCCTAGAAATATCTTGTCGGCTTCCTGGTTAAACAAGAAGAGGCACTAAAGCCTATAGAGAAGAAACAAGAGGGAAACATTCGTCAGGGAACTTGGTCTTACGGTTGAGGGTTAGTTTTGAATCTACCCAATGGCTTTAGGAGAATAGACTTCTAGCCTGGAGTTATTCAGGGAGTTAATAATTTAGCTTTTTAATCTTATCTCTGCCAGCAAAATGAGGAGGTCAGTTCCAGACTGGGAGCCTAGGGATAGCAGAGTTATTTGATCTGAGATGGATGATACCAGGATAGAATGAGCCTGATTTGTTTGTACATTATGTGCCTTGGTCAAGTTTTGTAGTTTTTTCCATGTAGATCCTTCATATTTCCTAAGACTATTTAGGTCTTTTATAGGTTGCTGATATGAATGGCATCTATTTAGATATTTGAATGATTTCTTTGTTCTCAGCTATATTTGCCTCTGCTACTGGATCGGCAGACAGAGACAAGAAGAAAATCGCAACAAAGAAAATCCCGTGTGATCATCTCCATCTTTTAGCCTCTTCATAATATGTTATTTCTTCTTAAATTTCTTTTATCGCATTTTTCATTCTTGATGCTATGTATTTGTTTTTTCTCTCTCTTCATTAATAAGTCTTTAAAACTTATGAATGTTATCCTTTTAAAAGTTAATGGAAAGTCTTTTTTCATATTTAAAAAATTAGGAAGTTATTCTTTTGGATACTCATTGATTTTCTTGCTAACCAACACATATAGTGACACTCCTTGACTGCAGTGTCCGTGATCTAAATCTGATTCATGGAGGGAAATGGAAAGAGAAGAGTTCTTGAATTTGCACAAAATTCCTTCAGGAGCCGGCTGGAATGGTGAATGGAATGGGGTAAATACAGATAAGTAAACAGGTAAATTGTGGTTTAAGCTAACATAGCTTTGGGTCCCAAATTCCCGTCTATGGACAAGATCCCACCTGTAGTGAAATTCCCTCAGCACCATTGCAAAATGAGAATAAGGATATTACTGCGAGTTTAATACATTTAAATGTTTTTGAGTTAAAGCACTGTCCTTTTTCAGTAACTTTTGTGTTAAAAAGTCCTTTTTTATGAACTCATGATGATAATAGATGACAGGTTTCTCTTCCTTTCATGTTATTTTGGGAATAAAAAATGAACAACCCAATGTTCGTTGTCAGATTATTTTTTGAAATTTCACTCGGGTATAATCCAGAATCTGAGAACCACGGCCACAGACATAGGGAGTTACGCGGGTTTATGCAGTGCGTTTTCATCTATGGTAGGCATAAAGGGATACTGTATCAGACTTCTGCGTCTGCTGTAACAAATTACCATAAACTTGGTAGCTTAAAACAGAAATGTATTCTTTTGTAGCTCTGCAGGCCAGAAGTCTGAGATGGAGGTGCCCGCCAGGCCACGGTCCCTCCAGGGCCCTGGGGGAGGACCTTCGCTTGCTTCTCCCAGCTTCTGGGGGTCACCGGTTCCTGGGCTTCCTCTGTGTTCTTCATCCTCTGCCTCTGTCCCCATGCCACTGCCTCTTCCGTGTGTCTCTCAGGGTCCAATCTCCCTCTTTCTCATCAGGCTAATCTTTCTGTGTCTAATCTCCACTCTCTCATACGGATAATTTCCATGATCTCCCTTGTCTCTAGATCCTTCACTTAATCACGTCTGCACGGACCCTTTTCCCAAATAAGATAACATTTACCTGTTCCAGGGATTACAATGTGGACATAGCTTTGGAAACCACTATCAGCCTGTCCCAGGCATCCAACCTTACTTATTCCAGCCAAGATCACTCCCAGGTCACCTTGGTGTGGCCAGGGCTAGAGAGAGGCAGATTTAGGTGCTAAGGTGGAAATTTCTTCAGGTAGTACCATAACTGGCTTTTTAAACGTCAATTTAAGAATTTTCTATTTTGGTTATTTCTGGATGATGAAATTAGAGAGGGTTTCTATTCCCTTTCTAAAAATATTTTTATTTTAATATTTTTAATTAAAAATATTAAATAAAATGAAATAAATATTCAATAATATTTATTATTATGAAATAAATATTTAATTAATATTATTGATTATAAAATATTAAGTAAATAATATTATAACATATTTTAACTTTAAAATTTAAAATTATTTTCCTGTCAAAATGTTTTCATTTTAAATTTTAGATATTTTTAATAAATAATATTTAAATATATTATTAAATAACTATTAAATAAAGTTAAAATAAATATTATATTAATAATAATATACCACAATTAATGTGAGTATATTTGTGATAGCAGTAATTGATAATTTAAAAAATTATGTTTAAAACATACTCCAAGCAGTTATCATACGAACTTCAATTTATGGGTGAAAATGGTAAATTAACCAGAGATGAAGCAGAAAGAACTCTACGTTTGCCTAGGCTAAAGGAATATGCAGGAGATGGGGGGTGGAGGTAGAGAGGGGTGGAGAGAAATAAGCTGTTTATAAACCTATCCAACGTATATATTCTAACATTCCTCAATTTTAAAAAAAATTATAAAATTGATGACTACGGTCCCCATGTGTAAAGCTAAAACAATCAAAAGTCCCTGTCAACTTTTAACCCCTACCTTTCATTCCTATGCCCTCTGACCTCCAAAGGTAATCTCTATAAAATAGTCCACTCAATCTTTTCAGAAATTTTCAATGCTTAACACACATACACAATTTGAAAATGTTTGACATTTAACCTATTTACAATTATTATAATTTTTAATATGTCATCTTATTTTATATTAGTCTTTGTACCATGAGTTCTTATTTATTTTATTTCCCTTTTCCTCCTTTTGTTAGATGCCTAAAATTTTGGTCCTTTTTTTTTTTTTTCCTGTAGTAGGTTTAGAAGTTATTCCATCTATTTTCCATTGGGTTTGTGATTATTCTTACATTTTTAGCATGCCCATTTAAACATGTATTAATCTATAAACTTCTAAATTAATTTTTATCTCCTTCTTTACCAAAAGGGTAAAATCTTAGCACACTATTATTTCCCCCTTCTCTCTCATTATTATGTATGCCATATCACTTAAGAATTTAGTTTTAGATTTGTAAACTTTATTAATTACTATATATTTCACTTTATAAGTTTTACTGGGTTCTTTGCTTACTTCTATTTAGCCTATATTTTACGTAGGTTCTTACTTAGGTTGAATTTTCATTTTGCTGTAAATCATACTTGAACAAATCTTAACTCTAGAGCAGGTTTGTTTCTGAGTGCTTGCTTACTTGTTCTTTGCTTCTTTTTCCTAGAAGCATATTCTTGTTAATTGTGCAACATCAGAATCTCTCTGACCATGTTAATTTTAATGCTCAGAAGTTTATTTCCCTTTCATGAATTTTCTCTGGGGTCAAGGTTCTGTCTCTCCCTTGTTTTTTATTTTAATGGTTTTCCCCAGTGTCTGGTGTTCTTTCTTGTCCATTTATACCCAGTGAGTAAGAACTAGACGAATCGGTGCCCTGGGGTAGCTGGCCTGTGTTTGCTTTTCCACAGAGGAGGACGTAGCTGTAACTGACCGGAAAGTAGTTATTTAATTACCCTGACAATCGTGGAAGGACCCTCTGCTGTAATTGTTGACACTGAGCTTGGGGTTTCTCAACATCTGCTCTTATCTTCCTAGTAGTTTTTTTTTTTCCTATGCATATGTTGGGCTGTGGTTTCCTCAATTCTTGACAATTTAATCCATCTGCTTTCTATCTTTTAGGAATTCCCCACAATTTCAGGACCCTGCCATGTCACCCCCTAGGTCTCTCAGTGCTGTCACGGATTTAGTCTTTAAAAGACTTCTTTTTCCTGTCACTTAAAAGGATTTGGTGGGGGAGAGGTGTGGGGTGGTAGACACGTGTGGGCAGCTCACCCTCTTCACCCACTCCACCACCATCGCAGATAAAAAACATTATATGGAGTAAGCTCTTTTATTCTTCAGTTTTACGAAATAAGCTATTTCCCATCAAAGACTTTTATAACTAATTAATAATATTATAACTAATTAAACCTTGTTATCCAAAAATAAAAGCTTTAACGATTTAACCCTGTTGATGTAAATTGCATTCAAACACACATTCCTTTCTCTGGTTTGGTAAATGGGGGACCTCCGCGTAACCAACCACGTGTTTATACAGATCATCGTGGCAACATATCCTACTTTCTGGGTGGTAATAACGGCCTTGGTTCTTTTCATTCCTTGGCTCCTTTGGTCATACCAAGCAGTTTTCCGCTCTTTGTTTACAACTGCCAGCACCCTTTGTTCTCTTTGAACTTTCCACTCCTAATTTTCAGCGGAATGGGAAACCACGTAGCTAAGCATCGTACAAAAGCATATGCTGTAGATAATGGCCTCTGAGACTGAGGGCTGAAGAAAAGAGAATGTGGCTTTTTGTAAACCATTTCAGACATGCAGTAACTTTTTGCTTACTTCTAGACCCAGGATTTTTCTCCAAGTAGATAAGTGTTTACTAGAAGTCTGACTTTTACAAACAGGGATATTTCTGTGCAAATAGTCTTGTCATTGAATAAAAAGAGTTATCACTGTATATATTATATGTATAGATCACAAATAATTATGTATCGTATATTTACATATACAATATTGTAAACTATATACAAGATCATACTTTATATATTATATAAGATATTAAATATATTTTACATAATATATGATACATATCATATATAATATAAAAACACATACATACCCTCTCACAAACAAAAAAAAAAATAGCTTGCTTCTTGCTGAAGCAACCACCATACAGCAAATAGGCAGAGAAAAAAAATTATTTTCTACATATTTAGTGTAAATCTCTTCTTAAATCTCTACTTATAAAATGTGAATGAGTGACTGAAACATTAAACATCCAGCATTAAAGCATAATGTTAATAAAAATGTTTGAAGGTGCTCCTAATGTTGTTTTCTGTCTCTTTTTACAGATTAACTACCTTTAATAGAGTCTATATAAGAATCATTTATAACAAGTGTAGCAGTGTGCGTATGCACATCGACTCTCTTTCAGAGACACGTTTTAAAAAAATTTATTTTATCGAAGGGTAGTTGATTTACAATGTTGTGTTAGTTTCTGCTATACAGCAAAGTGATCAGTTATACATATATATACATTCTTTGCCATATTCTTTTCCATTATGCTTTATCACAGGATACTGAATATAGTTCCCTGTGCTCTACAGTAGGACCTTGTTGTTTATCCATCCTGTATATACTAGTTTGCATCTGCTAATCCCAAATTCCCACTCCATCCCTTCCCCACCGCTCAGAGACACTTCCTAGGGACAGCCAGACAGGTGGAGGTGATGCCCAGCAAGGGTCCAATTCAGTATGTTTCCTGCTTCTAATTTTTCTCTCTTCTAATCCTTCCTGTGTTCCAGAGCCAGACTCATGCTAATAAATAGCATCTTGAGTGTTCATCCCCTTCAAGCCCACTGTGGTAGGCAGTGTGTAAAATAGAGCATTGCTTTGGAACCAAATTAACCCTGGTTTAGACTTCAACCCCATCACATGTGAATTTGGTAAACTTTGACAAGGTACTTAACCTCTCTTAACCTATTTTCTCAAGTGCAAATTTCGGAGAATAAAAATCACTGCAGTCCACTCCAGTCTGTAACCTCTTGTCCAAAGCATACAGTGCAATCTTCCTGACCTGACATACAAGGCCTATTCACTCTGGCACCCATGTATCTACCACCACTCCCAATATAAACTCGCTACTGCCACGCTACCGTGCATAACTTTTTGGTTTTTTGTTTATACATTTATTTATTTATTTTTGGCTGTGCTGGTCTTCATTGCTGCGCACAGGCTTTCTCTGGTTGTGGCAAGCGGGGGCTACTCTTCGTTACGGTGCGTGGGCTTCTCATTGCGGTGGCTTCTCTTGTTGTGGAGCATGGGCTCTAGGCACGCAGGCTTCAGTAGTTGTGGCGCACGGGCTTAGTTGCTCCGTGGCATGTGGGATCTTCCTGGACACCAGGGCTCGAACCCGTGTCCCCTGCATTGGCAGGTGGATTCTTAACCACTGCGCCACCAGGGAAGCCCTACCAAGTGTAACTTTTATATCTACCTCTGTCCATCTGTTTGTGTGTTAGGCAGAATAATAGCCCTCCAAAGATATCAGATCTAATCCCTGGAACTTATAAATGTATGTGGACTTTACGTGGGAAAAGCATCTCTGCACACGTAATTTCGTTAAGGATTTTAAAATGAGGACATTGTCCTGTATTATTAGAGTGGGCCCTAAAGGACATCTCAAGTGTCCTTATAAGAGAGCAGCAGAGGGGGATGACACCCAGACACAGAGGAGAGGGTGATGTGGAGAGGGTGGGGTAACGCAGCTAAGAGAGAGGAACGCCAGTAGCCACCTCCTGGAAAAGGCAAGAAACAGATTCTCCCCGAGGGCCTCTGGAAGGAGCGTGACCCTGCTGGCATCTTGATTTCAGCCCAGGGATACTGATTTCAGACTCTCCAAAACCAAGAGAGAATAGCTTTCTGTTGTTTTAAGCCCCCCAGGTTGTGGTTTTTGTTACATCAGCCTTTGGAAACTAATCCAGTTTGCGTTTCCCCCAAAGCTGACCCTGAGACAAGGCTGTGAAGGCAAGCATTATTTGGGAGGTGACAGCAGGAGCCACTGCGGGGGAGTGGGAAACAGGGCGAGAAGAGGAGAAAGCCAATAAAGGATGTATTAGAAGATGGCTGTGCTGTAGGCTGTTGGTTCTCAGTCTTGCTGGGGACCCTGAGAGACTCTGTGGGTCATGCTTCAAAATCTCCCCTACTGAGCAGAGAGACAACTGGGATATTTATCCCTAATTCCTACTCCTTATTGGTTGAGGGTCATTCCTGGTCAATTCTCCATCATTCCAGGCCTTCTCTGTAGGTGGACAGAGCAGACTCTGTAGCCAGAATATATCTTCAGCCATCAGAATGGAAACATATAATAAGGGCACTGGTATCTGTTACAATCCACCCATGCATCACTCAGATCCACTCGTATCCCATCATAATTCCATTCTCTTCTGTCCCTGGTTCTTCAAATTGGTGGCCAGTTGCAATCCCGAAAAGACTTACAACAAAAGATTAATGGGATGAGCCAATGGCCCGAGGCAGCGGTTGGGCTTGAAGCCATAATTAATATTTATCAACCCCTTTTCTCCCACCCATCTGTTGAATTCTTCTCACCCTCCAGACTTTTTTGCTGGTCTAAGTTGGCTTGTCCAGTGGGACCCGGACCTGATCCCTGTGGAGTCTGAGCCCCCAGTTACCTTGCCTCTGTGTCAGGTTCCCGTTGCCACTGTTATCAGCAGACATGGAAACCCCAAGAGGTACACCAGTGTATCTCTTGTGCTCCAGGCACACCCATCCCTGTTTCTTTATCTGTCAGCATCTCTAGCTTTTCATGATAACCGCCGTCAGTTACTCACACCAGAAAGTAAATGCTTTCTTTTCTTCTGGTCTATTAGCACAAAGGTCCAAATTAATCAGGCCACAGCGTGGCTTTGGGTTCAGTGGGACCCTAGCTGTTTTGCCTGGTGGAAGCATTCCATCTATGGGGGCCACAATTTCTAATACAATAGACCTTAAAATTGTGGAAGCAGATGCACAAAATCTGCAAGTGAGTTCCTAAGAGTGATGATAGGACCCCATCCTCCTTGATTTCTGGATTGAGGATTCTTGCTGTTGGGGACACAGCACCTTATGATTGTTGTTGGTTCAAAGTATACCACATCTTGGAGGAGGGGGCCCCAACCCCATCCAAGGTCATCCCAGCTGGTGCCTTAGCTGAGCCTCTCAGAGCCCATTCCAATATTCCATCAGGCAGACAACTTCTGGGGTAATAGAGTTTTGATAGGACCAGTGGATCCCATGGTGATGTGTCCATTGCCAAACCTCCTTCAATGTGAAGTGGATCCTTGGGTACCAGGTGATGTTACTTGAGATTCCCATGTTGGGAAATGACTCTGTAACCCTCAGTTAATGGTACTGGAAAAAGCAGGGCAGGCAGGGAATCCTGGCCCATACCTGGGATACAGATGAAAGTAAGGACAAAATACTGCCCCCTTCAATCACAGTGGAAGGCATCCCATGCAGGAAATTTGGCTCTACCGTTAGTCTCCTTGGGGGACAGTGCTGCACTGCACTGTGAGTGCCTGACATTACACTTCCGATTGCTGAGGCATCCGTTCAAAGACATCCATCCCGATTATACACATTGCCAGCTGCACAACTAGATAAGAAGCCAGGGCGTCCCACCCATGAAGTTCCCCTTTCAGAAAGCCCTGGGTGACTAGATAACGACCACTTGACTGACCCCACTTCTCCCTCCCCGAGCTTTAATTCCCACTCTTAAATGCACCAATAAAGAGAGAACACGTGAAACCCCAGGCACCCCACCCTCAACCCCAAGAAAGGCCGAAGCCCAGGTAGGGGTTCTCTCTCTCCCTCTCTACCCCAAACTCGGTGTGTGACCCTGGGCATGCCACGTACCCTCCAGGAACTGTGAGAGATAAATCTTCATCCTCAAACTTCCCTGGTGGTTGTTGCTGAGGTTCGTCCTGCCATTATACTAAGAAACCGCAAAGGCTGGTCCAGCTACAACACTGGCTCTGATAGGAGAAGAGGGGACCTTCCACGAAGGGTGCAGCCCAGGTGAATGCCCCAGGCATTGCTAGCTGATAGCATCACTATCGATAGGCTGGAACTGATGCAATCACACACCTAAGGCTGTATTGGGCTGGATTACCACAAGGTCTTCGGTGACGATGTTGGAAGCAAAACTCTAACAGTGACCTGGTGGGTACAGAAGACAGAGTACAGCAGTGTCCATGAGGTGAAGCGAAGGTGACAGAGGGCAGACAACGCTGCATGATTGTGAAGGAAATGGGAGAGGTACGAGGGTGTCTCGCGAGGAAAGGGAAGCGATTGAATTTTTTTTAAGACAAGTGTGCCTGGAACATATTTAAGTCCTCATAAAAGTAGACCAGATCGCTGAGAGAAATGCAGCGTGCAAAAGAGGGGGAAGATTGATGTAAAGATATCGTTGAGGTAATAGTCGAGAGAAGGTCCAGAGCACGGGGGAAGGACTCAACTTAGATGGAGGAGAGACCTAGGTTCCAGGTGCAGATGTAGAGTGAACTTGCAGGGTGGGGGGGTTGTGTGGTGCATGAGCGCAATTACAGAAACAGCCTTACTTGAGCCTGTTGGATGTGAGTACTCAGACTTCAGTAGGAGTCATGAAGTTAAGGAGTTCGTGGAGGTCCTTTTAAATTCGTGAATTCAAGAGCTATAGGTGTCGTGTTAGCTCAGTAGTCGATTTTTTTCACCTTAGCGGAAGTCAGTTAATTCTAATAATAGGTACCGTTTACTGTACCTGCTATGTGCCATGCACTGTACTCAGCATTTTCTATTTCTATTCCTTTCACCTCACCACCACGCTAGGAGGAAGGCACGTAGGCATTATTATCATCGACACAGGAGAAAACGAAGGCGTTATGTGTCTCATACAGCCAGTAAGTAGTACATTCACATCTGTCTCCAAACCCATTTTCCGTAGACAGCATCGTCTCTCGGACTGTGTTTGCTATTAGGCGGGAGTGTTCTGGGGGGCATGGACATAGGAATGTATGTTTTGGTTGGGCTAGAAAATGAGGAGAGGATGAAGATGTCCAATGCAAGGGCCCCTCAGGGACAAATCTTGGTAAGGGATTCTGAGTAGGCAGGACCCACACCAGGGGATGTGCAAGGCAAAGGAAAGAATAGCACAATGACAGTAGAGGCCCAGAACCTTTGTGTAAGAGAATAAAAAGTCCAGCAGAGTGGGGAGGAGTAAAGGAGAGGAACCCAGATCTCCCTTGAAAAAGGAAGATCTGGTAGTTATCCTGTTGCTTTCACACGCGCCGATAGATTAAACACCATTTATAGGTTGATGACTACCGCGCTCCGCTAGGCTCCATGATCGCCCATCCAACCACTTCCTTGAAATCTCCACTCTAACTTCTCCTTGAATCTGTTCTTCCCCCAACAGCCCCGTTTAAGCGAACCATTCCACCCTCCATCCAATCGTTTAAGCCTAGAAGTCTTACTTGACCCCTCTCTTTCCCTCAACCCATGTATTGGTTGTCCGTTACTGTGTGACAATATTACAACAAACTGAGTAGCCTGAAGGACACTTGTTATCTCAGAGCTCCTGTAGGTCAGGAATACAGGCACAGCTTTCTCTGCTTCAGGGTCTTGCACAGGCTGCGGTCAAGGTGTCAGCCCAGCCAGGGTCTCATCTGAGGCTCAACTGGGGAAGGTCCCTCTCCTGTGGTTATCGGCAGGATTCGGTTCCCTGTGGGCTATTGGACTGAGGGCCTTGGCTCCTTACTGGCTATCTGCCAGACGTTATTCCTGGCCACATGGGCCTCTCCACGTGGCAGCTCACCTTCTCAAAACCAGCCAGGGTGAGAGCCACTAGAGGGTCTGCTACCAAGACTGAAGCAGTAAAGTAATCCTCGAAGTGACATCCCATTACTGTTGCCATATTCTATTGGTTAGAAGCAAGTCACAGGCCCTGCCCACGCTCAAGAGGAGGGCTCGAATACACAAGAGCGTGAACACCAGGAGCCAGGGGTAACTGGGAGCCATCCTAATGTCTGTCCACCACACCCATCACCCAGTTTATTGCTCAGTCTTGTGAACTCTACCTCCAAAATGCCCCTTGCTTTAATCCACATCTCTCTCCGTTGCCATGGCCACCACGCCAGGCCCAGGGAACATCTCTCACTTGGACTGTTCTCCGGTCCCCTTAGTTTCCTGCTTTCCTCCCTAAATTCTATTCTACACACAGAAAAGATTATATAATTTCTCCTCCATGCTATAAAACCCTCCAAAAACTCCCACTGATGACTGAATAAAATTGAATTTCCAACAAGACCCTACTTGACCTGGCCTGCTTACTGCTTCGATTTCATCTCATGTTCCTCTGCTCAACACACTCAGGTGTCCAGGCCTCTGATGTTCCTCAAACTCTTTGAGTTTATTCTTTGTGGAATTTGCACTTAATGTTTTCTCTGCCTGAAATGTTCTTTCCCTAGGTTTTTGCAAAGCTGGCTCTCTCTGGTCATTCCGATCCAACTCAAATGGCACCTCTTTGAAGAGGCTTGTCCTCCTCGACGACAAAGAGAGAAATCAAGGATAATTCCCAATTAACAACCTAAGCTCTCTCCATAACACTGCTCTGTTTTAATTTTATTAAAGCTGTCACACCCTGTCATTTTCTTTGTTACTTATTAACTGTCTTTCTCTTACTAGAGTTTAAGCTCTGTAAGAGCAAAACTTCTGACTTTCTTGTTTTCTGCTGTATAGTCATTTAGAAGCTGGCCTGACACATAACAGGCACTGGGTAACTATTGCTGAATGAATGAATGACCAACTTAATGAATGAATGGATCGAATTGCACATTCTGTCCTATCTTTTGATGTCAGCACACCTTTCATAATGATAAAACTAGAGCCCTTTTTCACCCCATGACTTTACTGTTATATGAATCTAGTCAGAGTAAGTTTTTACCTCCGTTATATTAGAAAGGTTTGCATAGTCCATTGATTGACCACTGGGAGCCAAAGCAGTGGAGTGACCCCACAGAAAGAACACCTCTATCATGCCTAGAAAGACTGACGTCAATGTTTCCAGGCCATGGCCTTTCAGTAGCCACATAAGTGGTTTTGACTTCTGTGGGTCTCTGTCTTTCACAGGCATGAACTTTACTGTAAGAAAATAAAGATTTGTGCTGAGTGAAAATAAAAGCAATTCATTGAAAAAAATAATAATATGTAGGGGATGTAACAGAAAATTAGAAATAGTCCAAGTTGCTCTTTTGGTTTGTTTATATATTTCTCATCTGATGAGGCCAAGTGACTGGTATCTTTTAAACACTTTTTTATGACTTGAGGTGGATATCTTACCCACTTAGAATTTTAAAAGAAGAGTTAACAATGATTATTGCCCCACATCAGTCTGCCCAAGGATTTTTCTGAAGTGAATGGATGTCTTTTAGCAGTTCTTGTTTGGGATGGGGGGACACCTGTTCTGATTCTTCAGCTGGAAAGGCTTGACACCACCTTCTTTTTCTCTTTAAATCAGTATCTACAAAGAATAGGAGTATTAAAAAAAAATGAACAAACAAGGAGGCATGCCTCTTCGATCAAGGTCTAGTCAGGAACACAGTGTCCAACCCAGGAGCTCAATGGAAAGAATTTAATACAGGGAACTAGTTAGGAAGGGGCTAGAAGAGCTGAAATGGCCAACAAGGGGCAGTAAAAGAACACAGAATTAGCAACAGCAGTTGGCTACCACCACAAAGGAGGAAGGGTGTTATGGATTCAATTGTGTCCCCCTCAAAACCATATGTTGAAGCCCTAACCCACAGTACTTCAGAATGGGATTTTATTTGCAAACAGGGTTATTGCAGATGTGATTAGTTAAGATGAGGTCATATTGGAGGAGGGGTCTGGAGTTCCTATAAGATGAGGAGGAGAGACACAGAGACACACCCAGAAGGAGGAGGCCATATGCTGACAGTGACAGAAATTGGAATGATGCCACCGCAAACAAAGGAAGGCCAAGGATTATGGCTAGCACCAGAAGCTAGGAAAAAATAAGGATTCTACGCAGAGTCTCAGAGGGAGCGTGGCTCTAATGACCAACACCTTGATCTCAGATGTCTAATCTTCCGAACTGTGAAATAATGCATTTCTGTTGTTTTAAGTCACCCAGTTGTGTGGTGTTATGTTAGCAAAACTTTAAGAAACTGATACAAAAGTTGTGCTCAGAACTCAAATGCAGAGCCAGCTGGTGGGGATAGATCCAGGAAGGGCCCCAGGCTGAGGCCAGGACCATGGAAGGAGGGCCCTTGCTGGCAGCTGGGGGTCAGGGGAAGAGGAGTAGAGATACCTGACGTCAGCCTTCCTCCCATCCACCTGTGTTCTGCCAGTGCTTCTCTTTCTCTGAACCTAAGTCAGAAGCCTGTTGACAAGGCAGCTGCAAAAGTGTAGTTTTCACGGGCAGAGTGGGGAATAGATCTGAGTAAAAGACAAAAACTGACACTGAAAGGGCCTCTCATCTTAGGCTAGCATGAGGGACAGAAGTTCTGCTCTCCAGCCAAGTCTGGAAATAAAGGGCATCAAGTACTGAACCACTTCACCCTAAAAGTAGGATTGCTTAGATTGTTTAGAGAGAAAAAAATCTAAACACAAAGGCAATATTAAAATGCACTGTGGTTTAATGATGAAAAGCATGGCCCAAATGACTTGCAGTCAAGAAAATTGGCATAGATTGGATTTTGGACAATTTGGACATTTGGATTTTAGACAAAAAAGGATTTAAAAAAAAATCTTGTTCTACTTAGCTTTCATCATTATTATGAAAAGGAACTGAAACAATGGAATTAGACATTATTATAAAGAAATAGAGAGGAAAGTTGGGCTGAAAACCTACAAAAAATTTAAAGAGAGAGAGAGAGAAGTTGAACTCAGGTAAAATCTACCAAAACCAAGAAGGAAGAGAACAGTGTGCTAAGGTGGTGTTTATATCATGACCTCTCTGTGACTCCCCTGACCTCACATTTTGTAATAAAAATTAAACCAGTATTTGTGCTGTGATTGCTTCCAAAAAGATTTGAAACACTTATGGATTAAAACAAATTAAGATACTTAAAATAAAAATCTCCATCATTCTTTAAAGGAAACAGTATTTGGTAGTGAATTTGAGATAAAGCTTCCTTTTGTATAAAACAAACAAATATATATATATATATATATATATATATACATATCATATTTATATATAACATATATACTTATATTAATATATAATATTTAAAAATTTATGATAAAAACATGCATAGAAATGGATTTCATTTGCAGGGACAAAACCCTTCTTGGAAGACAAAATTCACCAAATTATGAAATCCTTGCATAAAGGATGGTGGGTAAAATCTTTAACCAATATATATATATATATATATTTATATATATAGTGGGTAAGATATCCACCTCAAGTCATAAAAAAGTGTTTAATATATATATATATATATATATATATACACACATATATATATAGGCTGCTAATAAAAAAGAAAGCATTACATGAAATCATTAGTCAAAAACAACATTATGCAAGAGAATCTGAAGGATATATATATGTATATACATATACATATATATGTATGTATAACTGAATCACTGTGTTGTACACTTGAAACAAACATGATAAAAAAACATAAATAAAGGTATTGCTTTTAAAATTAAACAATAAACAAATAAACAAAGAACCACTCTGTGGTCTTGGCTTTCCAGTGTTTAAAAATAGTATAGAAATCAAATGTAAGAAATTACACCACTGACTAACCAATATGGCCTTAGCAAATACTAGGGGTCAGGAGGAAGGTTTTGACATGTGTGGGATCTTAGTAAATTCACAATCGTTACATCTAATGGGTTTTGACCTTACTGATTGAAGGGAGGGTTACGGGTTATCACAAATATGGTATTCTGCTGTGAAAGCTTGAGAGGGTCGAATAAATTCAGCAGAACCATATTCAAAGCACAATGAACAAAAAGTGAAAAATGGAAACTTGCAAAGAGGCCTTGAAACACCCTACAGGCTCACGTGGAAACGATGCTCATCACAGCTCGATACAGTCCGCATGGCACAGAACAGAGCAGGACACACAGATGGCCTCCAAGTGAGAGAAAAATCTCTACACCTGTATTGCTTATTTGTAAAGTAAGAGAAGGGGGAAAATGACAATTTGAACTGGTAGAGGCCTTCAGGAACAGAGTGTCAGGAATAGATTCTTGAATAGAACCTTCAAAAAGATCAGGAATCTAAGAGGAGGAGAATAAATAAATATGAGTTGCAAATACAACAAATATAAACCGAGAGAGGGAGAACACTTATACCACAGAAGTCCACCCACTGGAGTGAAGGTTCTGAGCCACATGTCAGGTTTCCCAACCTGGGGGTCTGGCAACGGGAGGAGGAATTCCTAGAGAATCAGACTTTGAAGGCTAGCGGGATTTGATTGCAGGACTTCGGCAGGACTGGGGGAAACAGAGACTCCACTCTTGGAGGGCACACACAAAGTAGTGTGCGCATCGGGACCCAGGGGAAGGAGCAGTGACCCCATAGAGACTAAACCAGACCTACCTGCTAGTGTTGGGGGGTCTCCTGCAGAGGCGGGGGTCAGCTGTGGCTCACCAAGAGACAAGGACACTGGCAGCAGAAGTTCTGGGAAGAACTCCTTGGCGTGAGCCCACCAAGAGTCTGCCATTAGCCCCACCAAAGAGCCAAGGTAGGCTCCAGTGTTGGGTCACCTCAGGCCAAACAACCAACAGAGAGGGAACCCAGCCCCACCCATAAGCAGACAAGCAGATTAAAGTTTTACTGAGCTCTGCCCACCAGAGCAACAGCCACCTCTACCCACCACCAGTCCTTCCCATCAGGAAACTTCCACAAGCCTCTTAGATAGCCTCATCCACCAGAGGGCAGACAGTGGAAGCAAGACGAACTACAATCCTGCCGACTGTGGAACAAAAACCACATTCACAGAAAGATAGACAAGATGAAAAGGCAGAGGGCTATGTACGAGATGAAGGAACAAGATGAAACCACAGAAAAACAACTAAATGAAATGGTGATAGGCAATCTTCCAGAAAAATATTTCAGAATAATGATACTGAAGATGATCCAGGACCTCGGAAAAAGAATGGAGGCAAAGATCGAGAAGATGCAAGAAATGTTTAACAAAGACCTAGAAGAATGAAAGAACAAACAAACAGAGATGAAAAATAAAATAACTGAAATGAACAATACACTAGAAGGAATCAATAGAAGAATAACTGAGGCAGAAGAATGGATAAGTTACCTGGAAGACAGAATGGTGGAATTCACTGGTGCAGAACAGAATAAAGAAAAAAGAATGAAAAGAAATGAAGACAGCCTAAGAGACTTCTGGGACAACACTAACTGCAACAACATTCACATCATAGTGGTCCCAGAAGGAGAAGAGAGAGAGAAAGGACCTGAGAAAATATTTGTAGACATTATAGGCTAAAACTTCCCTAACATGGGAAAGGAAATAGACACCCAAGCACCAGCAGTCCCATGCAGGATAAACCCAAGGAGAAACATGCTGTGACACACAGTAATCAAAATGACAAAAATTAAAGCCAAAGAAAAATTATTGAGAGCAACAAGGGAAAAATGACAAATAACATACAAGGGAACTCCCATAAGGTTAACAGCTGATTTCTCAGCAGAAACTCTACAAGGCAGAAGGGAGTGGCATGATATACTTAAAGTGATAAAAGGGAAGAACCTACAACCAAGATTACTCTACCCAGCAAGGATCTTGTTCAGATTCGATGGAGAAATCAAAAGCTTTACAGACAACCAAAAGATAACAGAATTCAGCACCAACAAACCAGCTCTACAACAAATGCTAAAGGAACTTCTCTAAGCGGGAAACACAAGACAAGAAAAGGACCTACAAAAATAAACCCAAAACAATTAAGAAAATGGTAATAGGAACATACATATTGATAATTACCTTAAACGTGAATGGAGTAAATGCTCCAACCAAAAGACACAGGCTTGCTGAATGGATACAAAAACAAGACCCATATATATGCTGTCTACAAGAGACCCACTTCAGACCTAGGGACACATACAGATGGAAAGTGAGGGGATGGGAAAAGATATTCCATGGAAATCAAAAGAAAGCTGGAGTAGCAATACTCATATCAGATAAAATGGACTTTAAAATAAAGAATGTTACAAGAGACAAGGAAGGACACTACATAATGATCAAGGGATCAATCCAAGAAGAAGATATAACAATTACAAATATATATGCACCCAACATAGGAGCACCACAATACATAAGGCAACTGCTAACAGCTATAAAAGAGGAAATCGACAGTAACACAATAATAGTGGGGGACTTTAACACCTCACTTACACCAATGGACAGATCATCCAAACAGAAAATAAATAAGGAAACAGAAGCTTTAAATGACAGAATAGACCAGATAGATTTAATTGATATTTATAGGACATTCCATCCGAAAACAGCAGATTACACTTTCTTCTCAAGTGCTCATGGAACATTCTCCAGGATAGATCACATCTTGGGTCACAAATCAAGCCTCAGTAAATTTTAGAAAATTGAAATCATATCAAGCATCTTTCCCGACCACAACGCAATGAGATTAGACATCAATTACAGGGGAAAAACCCGTAAAAAACACAAACACATGGCGGCTAAACAGTACGTTACTAAGTAACCAAGAGATCACTGAAGAAATCAAAGAGGAAATAAAAAAAATACCTAGAGAGAAATGACAATGAAAACAAGATGATCTAAAATCTATGGGATGCAGCAAAAGCAGTTCTAAGAGGGAAGTTTATAGCTATACAAGTCTACCTCAAGAAACAAGAAAAATCTCAAATAAACAATCTAACGTTACACCTAAAGGAACTAGAGAAAGAAGAACAAACAAAACCCAAAGTTAGTAGAAGGAAAGATATCATAAAGATCAGAACAGAAATAAATGAAATAGAAACAAAGAAAACAATAGCAAAGATCAATAAAACTAAAAGCTGGTTCTTTGAGAAGATAAACAAAATTGATAAACCATTAGCCAGACTCATCAAGAAAAAGAGGGAGAGGACTCAAATCAATAAAATTAGAAATGAAAAAGGAGAAGTTACAACAGACACCACAGGAATATAACACATCCTAAGAGACTACTACAAGCAACTCTACGCCAATAAAATGGACAACCTGGAAGAAATGGACAAATTCTTAGAAAGGTATAACCTTCCAAGACTGAACCAGGAAGAAACAGAAAATATGAACAGACCAATCCCAAGTAATGAAATTGAAAATGTGATTAAAAATCTTCCAACAAACAAAAGTCCAGGACCAGATGGCTTCACAGGTGAATTCTTTCAAACATTTAGAGAAGAGCTAACACCAATCCTTCTCAAACTCTTCCAAGAAATTGCAGAGGAAGGAAGGCTCCCAAACTCATTCTGTGAGGCCACCATCACCCCGACACCAAAACCAGACAAAGATACTACAAAAAAAGAAAATTACAGACCAATACCACTGAGGCATATAGATGCAAAAATCCTCAACAAAACAGTAGCAAACAGAATCCCACAACACATTAAAAGAATCATACACCATGATCAAGTGGGATTTATCCCAGAGATGCAAGGATTCTTCAGTATACTCAAATTGATCAATGTGATACACCATATTAACAAATTGAAGAAGAAAAACCATATGATCATCTCAATAGATGTGGAAAAAGCTTTTGACAAAATTCATCACTGATTTATGATAAAAACTCTCCAGAAAGTGGGCATAGAAGGAATCTACTTCAACATAATAAAGGCCATATACGACAAACCCACAGCAAACATCATTCTCAATGGTGAAAAACTGAAAGCATTTCCTCTAAGATCAGGAACAAGACAAGGATGTCCACTCTCGCCACTATTATTCAACATAGTTTTGGAAGTCCTAGCCACGGCAATCAGAGAAGAAACAGAAATAAAAGGAATACAAATTGGAAAAGAAGAAGTAAAACTGTCACTGTTTGCAGATGACATGATACCATGCATAAAGAATCCTAAAGATACCACCAGAAAACTACTAGAGCTCATCAATGAATTTGGTAAAGTTGCAGGATACAAAATTAATGCACAGAAATCTCTTGCATTCCTATACACTAATGATGAAAAATCAGAAAGAGAAATTAAGGAAACACTCCCATTTACCATTGCAACAAAAAGAATAAAATACCTAGGAATAAACCTACCTAAGGAGACAAAAGACCTGAATGCAGAATACTATAAGACACTGATGAAAGAAATTAAAGATGATACAGACAGATGGAGAGATATACCATGTTCTTGGATTGGAAGAATCAATATTGTGAAAATGACTTTACTACCGAAAGCAATCTACAGATTCAATGCAATCCCTATCAAATTACCAGTGGCATGTTTTACAGAACTAGAACAAAAAAATTTTAAATTTGTATGGAGACACACAAGACCCCGAATAGCCAAAGCAGTCTTGAGGGAAAAAAACGGAGCTAGAGGAATCAGACGCCCTGACTTCTGACTATACTACAAAGCTACAGTAATGAAGACAATATGTTACTGGCACAAAAACAGAAATATACATCAATGGAATAGGATAGAAAGTCCAGAGATAAACCCACGCTCCTATGGTCAACTAATCTATGACAAAGGAGGCAAGGATATACAATGGAGAAAAGACAGTCTCTTCAATAAGTGGTGTGGGGAAAACTGACCAGCTACATGGAAAAGAATGAAATTAGAGCACTGCCTAACACCATACACAAAAATAAACTCAAAATGGATTAGAGACCTAAATGTAACACCAGGCACTGTAAAACTCTTAGAGGAAAACATAGGAAGAACACTCTTTGACATAAATCACAGCAAGATAGTTTTTGATCCACCTCCTAGTGTAATGGAAATAAAAACAAAAATAAACAAATGGCACCTAATGAAACTTAAAAGCTTTTGCACAGCAAAGGAAACCATAAACAAGATGAAAAGACAACCCTCAGAATGGGAGAAAATATTTGGAAATGAATCATTGGACAAAGGGTTAATCTCCAAAATATATAAGTATCTCATGCAGCTCAATATTAAAAAAACAAACAACCCAATCAAAAAATGGGCAGAAGACCTAAATAGACATTTCTCCAAAGAAGACATACAGATGGCCAAGAAGCACATGAATAGCTGCTCAACATCACTAATTATTAGAGAAATGTAAATCAAAACTACAATGAGTTATCACCTCACACCACTTAGAATGGGCATGATCAGAAAATCTACAAACAACAAATGCTGGAGAGGGTGTGGAGAATAGGGAACCCTCTTGTACTGTTGGTGGGAATGTAAATTGATACAGCCACTATGGAGAACAGTATGGAGGTTCCTTAAAGAACTAAAAATAGAACTACGATATGATCCAGCAATCCCACTACTGGGCATATACACAGAGAAAACCATAATTCAAAAAGACACATGGACCCCAAAGTTCATTGCAGCACTATTTACAATAGCCAGGTCATGGAAGCAACCTAAACGCCCATTGACAGATGAATGGATAAAGAAGATGTGGCACATATATATAATGGAAGATTACTCAGCCATAAAAAGGAACGAAATTGGGTCATTTGTAGAGACGTGGATGGATGTAGAGACTGTCGTGCGAGTGAAGTAAGTCAGAAAGAGAAAAACAAATATCGTATATGAACACATATATGCGGAACCTAGAAAATGGTACAGATGAACTGGTTTGCAGAGCAGTAATTGAAACACAGAAGTAGAGAGAAAACATATGGACACCAAGGGGGGAAAGCGGCAGGGGGGAGGTGGTGTGATGAATTGGGCAATTGGGATTGACATGTCTACACTGATGTGTGTAAAATGGATGACTAATGTGAATAAAATAAATAAATAAAAAAGAAACATAAAAAAAATAAGTAAATAGACTGAGAAAGCAGACTTGATCTGTAGGTATAATGAGGAACATGCGTATTTCTCCCTGAATGTCTGTAATCATCTCCCCTGGAGAGTGCTGTGGACATTTGCTTACAGCACCCCTATAGGCTACATAGCAGGTAGAATGGTCGGGTCAGCATAGAGAGGGTAAGTGTTTTCCCCAAAACAACCCAATGGGTTAGCCATAGAGCTAAGATGAGCCTTCTCAGCCCCGTGATTTCAAAGACTTTGATCATTTAATTGAGTCATGCTGCAGCTCCTAGGGGGCCTGGAGCTCTCCAGATGACTAGGCCGAAGCACATTGCCAACTTTGTGAGTGATGTTACTAAAATGCAGAGACTATGTGTGCAGAGCCCCTACCCTCACGGTCCCTGTACAATTATTGTACGTTTTTATTGCTGAGAGATGGAAAGGGGAGATTTGACACACACACAAAAATCAAGCTGGGCAGAGCACTGCCTAGGTACTTAAAATATATATATATTCCTAGTGTTTAGTATCTAAATGCCTTACTGCATTTGTTTGTCTCTTGAGAAAACATTTGAGTATAAAAGCTACATACATGATATTCTGGAGGTCCCTATATAAAACAGTGAATTACAGTTGCCATCTCTTAGACGACACAGAAGCAGAGGTCCCTCTATGAGGTGGAATGCTCCCCACTTAACTAGAAGGATGGCACACCTCATTTACGATTCCCAAAAGGTATGGAGCAAATGCATCCTACAGACAAAATCGTGAAATGTGATGACCAAACTCTGTCATAAAATAAAGACAGTATTAACCATATTTTCTATGCAAAATAAAGTTTGAGCAAAAGGGTGAAGTTATTCTGTGGGCTGGTAGAAGATAAGTGTTTGTTGACTATTTAGAAGGGCAGCCAGTGGAAAATGGTTACCCGTTTTTTAGTGCATCAGGGAATTTTGGTAGAAAAAATCACTGCTAATACATTGATAATCTCCCACAGCTGCGGCCACTGGGTTTGCTGTAGTCACTGCTGGGGGGCTGACCAGACCAGTGAAGTGAAGTCAAACATAAAAGCCTCACCCTGTTATCAGGATCCATCTCTACTGTATAATGCAACACAGCATCCCACTTAAGTATACTTTTTTTCATTATAAACACAAAAGGATGTTACTTTTTTCCCCCCATCTTTACACTCTTGCAATGTTACTACTGTCAGGCTCATAAAAAATTTTGTAGTTATTTGAAACCATAGGACTATGTAAACAGACAAAAAAATTTTCTCTTTGGAGTGTTAAAAATAAGTAGCTACTCAGCCATATAAAGGTAAATTATTTCAAGTGATTTAAAAATACAGTAATTTGACTGATTATCCCTAGCTAGATATATACTAATGGTGAAAAGAAACCCCAAAGAAATTGTTAACTATTGAGTACTTATTTTGTTACTAATAACATTAGCATTGTTCTTCTGAAACTGATAACACATAAGATGAACAAATAAGTAATTATATTAACGTTATTAGGACCAAGATTTTCATCATAAGTGATCAGAGTTACAAACATAAAATCAAGAAGTAAAAACTCCCTAACTTCTATATCAATGGCTATATCATTATGCTCATGGGGTACATTTTTTTTTCTTTAAAAATACTTATTTTCTAGCTCTGTCTATTGAAAGAGCCAAAGAAATGCACCCAGGAGCAATGAGCTGGGTGTGATCTCTAAGTTTTCCTGTTACAAGGCTCTTTGGAGAAATGTCTGCTTCAGATCTGGTTCACGAAATAGACAAGATGAGCCTGGAACAACTTATCTCGCCAGAAAATAAGAGAATCTACGACCACAGAGGTTGTGTCAACAGGGCTTAAGATCTGTCCCCACGCACTAAAGATGGGACAGTTTGCTTTTCAGAATGAATAATAATTTTAAAGAATGTAAGGGTATCAAATATCTTATCATTCATGAGTTCAAAATGATACTGAAAAGAAGAACCACCATTGGTTGCTGCTGAGAGATGCTAGGAAACCAACAGTCTTTTAAAAATTGGAAAAAGAGTCTAACATGTATCTTGCTTTTCCTGTATGGTCCTGATCTTTCAAGACAAGGCTGGGCCAGGAGAAGATCAGAATTGGGACAGAGTTTAGTAAGGTCTTTGGGTAGTCCCCAGGAACCAAACAAATATTTTCTCTTTCTCTAGGAGGACTCTTATCTATGCAGCTATTGTGAAAAGTAGAAAATGATCTGTGATACCATCCAATAAGCCTCAAAAATTACTGGAACTCATAATCATATCAAGGTGATGGGTGTCATACCCTCTCCAGAACTGTTAGTGTTTTCTTCAGCATGTGCTGAGGTAGCCCAGAAATTCCACTGTGACACTGTCACTCTCTCGGGTAAATATTTTTTTAGGTTTGGGTTTTGTGGTAAAGCTGCAAACATGATCAGAGTCTCATAAAATGTCAGGATGAGAAAAGTGGTCCAAGTAAACATCTGTTTTTAATCTTTTTAGTATTGCAGAACTCTTTGAATACATAATGGACACGGTGGAAAATGAAAACCACATACCGAACAATTCACATACGATTTTCAGGAGTTTGAAGAATCCCTGCTATTCATGGATCTATTTGGGGATATCAGTGGATTCCTGACCAGGACTTTTGGGTCCAGGAAGTAATATAAGATGGGCTTTAACAAGAGAGGCTGTCTAAGGGTAAACAGCATCTTTCATGCATCACCTTCCGGGATATCCTGAACATGGATGGGATCCCAGGAAGTGTTGTTCATATGGAGCTGTTCCAGGAGCTCAAAGATCATCAGGAGAGAATAATCAACATGTATCCTCCCAGGTGGAGATAGTAGGGAAAGAAGCAAACTCACCTTCTTTTTCCTGTACTAAAATCCTCAAGGTCCCCAGGAGCAAAGAAGGAAGAGGGTGAAGAACAGGCGAGCTGCCAGGTACTGATGTGCTTACCCAGTTGCTGAGCATCAGCTGGATATAAGGAGGGTACCCACTCGGCAGGGATCCAAGCTCTGGTTTTGTGTAAATTCTCTTGTTTCCGATTGGACCTCTCTCCATCTGAGAATTTGCCCTGAGTGATGTACTTGCCAAGACCCCCTGGCACACAGGCTGCAGGGACCTAGGAAATGCTGCTGGCAAAGTCCAAAGTGAAGCTGAAAAGGATTATGGTGGTTTTCTGCCCATGGTCACGTGCTGGGCTTGGCAATCAGAAGGACAGTCTTGAGCGTTTGGGATGAACCAAGATACAAAATACAAGTCCAAGTGAAGGAGGATGCAATTCAGGAGAAAGGAGGCTTTTATCGAGACGCTGCAGGAGGGAGCTCGAAGCCTACTTTTACAGAAGAGGAACAGAATTGTATTTCCTTTCCACCAAGTGAAGCCAGGAAACTGGCAGCCTTATGCCAAAGAGAGGAAAGTGAACTCTTTCTAAGGATTAGTTCTGAAAGACTTTCACAGACAGTCCAATGAAATAAGAATGGCCTAATAAGAATGGTTAAACCATTTCAGACTTTCTGATTGACATTATAGGTAAACCTGCTCGCTACTTTCTCTGTGCATTTCCCAAGGAAGGAGCATTCTAGAAAGGTTCAAGCTATTTACAAATAGTGTGCACATTCTTTGTTGTTCCTCAGTCCTTTAAGGACCCTGCAGGACTATAGCACACATCACCTGGATTTTCACAAAGCAGCATGGAACATGCAAGTATAAAATGCAAGACAGGATAGCTTTCACTTTAAGAGAGCTAGTTAATTTTTTAATATAGTTCACACTGCCTTTGATAACTGAGAGAATGGAAACTCAGGCCCAAGTGGAAATGGGATTCTGAGTTTAACTTCCCTGGGCAATGAGAAGTCGGATTATGTGTGGCATCTATGGCACGGATGCATGACGATCACACAGTTTGGCCTCCACGAGTAAAACTAACGCAGGAAGACCTTTGTTCACTCTGATTTATTAGCGAAATGAATCTGGAGCATCTTTCTTATGCCCAGTCCTTCAGGTTAAATGCACACTGAAAATAGCCCTTCCTCCTTTTGGCCAGGGAAGTTAGGAAGACGTTATGTGAGGAATCCATTCATGGCTTTGGAGACAGGATAGGTAGCAGGATAGAATAGGGTTGAAAGCGTAGGGTTCAACAGGCAATGCTGGGGCTGTTGAAACCAACAGAAAAAAAACAAGCATCATTTTCTTTTACTGCTCTGTTGAGACCCCTTCCTGAGAAAATGAGCCAGGTCTGTGATTCTGGAACTGGGTTGTTCCTGTGAAATGTATTCACCCGGGGCCTGAGGAGCAGGTGAGAAGCAGAGGGTGCTGCCAACACACATGTTTTGTCGTTTAGAGCTGCCCAGGGAGCAATTACAAACACACACCTGCAAATTACAAGGCAAGAGCTTCCCCAAGTGATGTGCGGTGAGACGCGCAGGACCTGAGTTCTCAAGCGTCCTCTTCCTAGGACTTCTTCCAGGTAGAACACTGTCTCCCTTGGAGGATGGTGTCCTCAGGCTAGGAAGTTGGCCCACAGAGTGTGTATGAGTCCCCTTAAGGACCGGAGACGTTTAGAGGCAAGAACAATGAGCATGTGAGTGTGAGAATAAAGACAGCCAGGTTATCTGCTAACCTGGATCCCACGCTTCGTACAAGTCTGGGAGCTAGTGACACTTCAGGCCTTCCTTTCAGCAGCTGAGGAAGGAAGGCATAATGATAAGAGAGCTTATGACCATTTTGTGGAACCACTGTGGTCTCAGTGAGGGAGAAACAGCAGAGAATTTTTTGTGTGTCCCCAGCAATACAAGTTGTCTTTAGTTCTTCCTCAAGGTTTGTATAAAGCTCATGCACACATTCAATGGAGCAGCGTTGAGGGTCTACGAGGCATCGTACCAGGTGCAGGGGCTGTTGTTGGCCCAGTGAGACCGCCTGAGTGGTCACGAGGAGGCCTGTGGACATAGCTAACCTGCTTCTTCTCCCACCAGCCTCGGCTCTTTATAGCCCTGCCATTTTGACATTGGAGAAAACTAATGCTCAAGGTTGGAGGAAGGCAGAGACCAAGGTCATCCACTGTCCCTTGGGATAGTTCCATGGAGAGCCATCTTGAGCCATTACAATGGGAAGCCTCAACTCAGGAGGGCAAAGCACACTTGTCACAAACATTTTTTTTTTTTAAACATCTTTATTGGAGTATAATTGCTTTACAATGGTGTGTTAGTTTCTGCTTTATAACAAAGTGAATCAGCTATACATATACATATATCCCCATATCTCCTCCCTCTTGTGTCTCACTCCCATCATCCCTATCCCACCCCTCTAGGTGGTCACAAAGAACCAAGCTGATCTCCCTGTGTCACAAACATTTTGATAATCGGCTTCAAAGGACCAATGACCTTAGGGAAACCCACACAATGGGAACCTTGCAGACTCGGGTGAACTTGATTCCCTGGCTGCCTTTCCACTTTGCTGCCTAGATGGTCATTTAATCAGCTTCCCCACTCCCCTCACTCCAAGGGGCTGTCTTCATGTCCCCAACACTGTTGTGAATGCCCTGCAACCATCTGACAAGACCTGGCTTCCCTGACCCGTTGTCAGAGTCGGTCAGATGTGAGCAGGGCTGGCTGAGTGGAAGAAAGGAGAGTGAAAAAAGTTATGGAATTGCTGATTTCTTCAGAATTCATCCAAGGTTCTCTCTGGTTTCTTAAGAGGATTTCACTGAATACACACATTTATTTTAAGCATTTTTCAAGTTTATTCTTGCAGATCAGTACATCATCTTAAGATGTCATTTTTGCCCAGTGACATAAGGTAGAAAATGGAAAAATGACCATAACACGAGAGAAAACGGAGGATGCCAGAATTCTCCACCTTCACCTTGCTAGTATTTGCCCAGTTCATATTATATTTTGGCATCATTACAGGGTCTATAATTTCAAGAAATGCATGACACATGGTCTTTCATCACTAATCATTATTTTTATTTATTTTGTTAAATATTTTTTAAAGACAATGTAGTAATATGAGGTAAATAGATAATCAACAAGGACCTACTGTATAGCACAGGGGACTCTACTCAATATTCTGTAATAACCTACATGGGAAAAGAATCTGAAAAAGAATGGATATATGCACTCCCTCTTGCAAGAGCACTGGAATCACAACTAACTGCTGAACAATCATTGACAGGAAGACACTGGAACTCCAGAAAAGATACCTCACATCCAAAGACAAAGGAGAAGCCACAGTGAGATGATAGGAAGGGCGCAATCACAATAATATCAAATCCCATAACTGCTGGTGGGTGACTCACAAACTGGAGAACACTTATACCACTGAGGTCCACCCACTGGAGTGAAGGTTCTGAGCCACACGTCAGGCTTCCCAACTTGGGGGTCTGGCAACAGGAGGAGGAATTCCTAGAGAATCAGACTTTGAAGGCTAGCAGGATTTGATTGCAGGACTTCAACAGGACTGGGGGAAACAGAGACTTCACTCTTGGAGAGCACACAAAAAGTAGTGTGCGCATCAGGACCCAGGGAAAGGAGCAGTGATCCCATAGGACACTGATCCAGACCGACCTGCTAGTGTTGAAGGGTCTCCTGCAGAGGCGGGGGGTGGCTGTGGCTCACGGTGGGGACAAGGACATTGGCAGCAGAAGTTCTGGGAAGTACTCCTTGGAGTGGGCCCTCCCAGGGTCTGCCATTAGTAGCCCCACCAAAGAGGCAGGTAGGCTCCAGTGATGGGTCACCTCAGGCCAAACAACCAACAGGGAGGGAACCCAGCCCCACCCATCAGCAGACAAGCAGATTAAAGTTTTACTGAGCTCTGCCCACCAGAGCAACACCCACATCTACCCACCAGCAGTCCCTCCCATCAGGAAGCTTGCACAAGCCTCTTACATAGCCTCATCCACCAGAGAGCAGACAACAGAAGCAAGAAGAACTACAATCCTGCAGCCTGTGGAACAAAAACCACATTCACAGAAAGATAGACAAGACGTAAAGGCAGAGGGCTATATACCAGATGAAGGAACAAGATAAAACCCAAGAAAAACAACTAAAAGAAGTGGAGATAGGCAACCTTCCAGTAAAAGAATTCAAAATAAAGATAGTGAATATGATCCAGGACCTTGGAAAAAGAATGGAGGCAAAACCGAAAAGATGCAAGAAAGGTTTAACAAAGACCTAGACGAATGAAAGAACAAACACCTAGAAGAATTAAAGAACAAACAGAGATGAACAACACAATAACTGAAACGAAAAATACACTAGAAGGAATCAATAGCAGAATAACTGAGGCAGAAGAATGGATAATTGACCTGGAAGACAGAATGGTGGAATTCACTGCCGTGGAACAGAATAAAGAAAAAAGAATGAAAAGAAATGAAGACAGCCTAAGAGACCTCTGGGACAACATTAAATGCCACAACATTCACATTATAGGGGTCCCAGAAGGAGAAGAGAGAGAGAAAGGACCCGAGAAAATATTTGAAGAGATTATAGACTAAAACTTCCCTAACATGGGAAAGGAAATAGGCACCCAAGCACCAACAGTCCCATGCAGGATAAACCCAAGGAGAAACATACCATGACACATAGTAATCAAAATGACAAAAATTAAAGCCAAAGAAAAATTATTGAAAGCAACAAGGGAAAAATGACAAATAACATACAAGGGAACTCCCATAAGGTTAACAGCTGATTTCTCAGCAGAAACTCTACAAGTCAGAAGAGAGTCGCATGATATACTTAACGTGATGAAAGGGAAGAACCTACAACCAAGATTACTCTACCCAGCAAGGATCTCATTCAGATTCGATGGAGAAATCAAAAGTTTTACAGACAAGCAAAAGATAACAGAATTCAGCACCACCAAACCAGCTCTACAACAAATGCTAAAGGAACTTCTCTAAGTGGGAAACACAAGACAAGAAAAGGACCTACAAAAATAAACCCAAAACAATTAAGTAAATGGTAATAGGAACATACATATTGATAATTACCTTAAACGTGAATGGATTAAATGCTCCAACCAAAAGACACAGGCTTGCTGAATGGATACAAAAACAAGACCCATATATATGCTGTCTACAAGAGACCCACTTCAGACCTAGGGACACATACAGGCTGAAAGTGAGGGGATGGAAGAAGATATTCCATGCAAATGGAAATCAAAAGAAAGCTGGAGTAGTAATACTCATATCAGATAAAATAGACATTAAAATAAAGAATGTTACAAGATACAAGGAAGGACACTACATAATGATCAAGGGATCAATCCAAGAAGAAGATATAACAATTATAAATACATATGCACCCAACATAGGAGCACCACAATACATAAGGCAACTGCTAACAACCATGAAAGGGGAAATCAACAGTAACACAATAATAGTAGGGGACTTTAACACCCCACTTACACCAATGGACACATCATCCAAACAGAAAATAAATAAGGAAACACAAGCTTTAAATGACACGGTAGACCAGATAGATTTAATTGATATTTATAGGACATTCCATCCAAAAACAGCAGATTACACTTTCTTCTCAAGTGCACATGGAACATTCTCCAGGGTAGACCACATCTTGGGTCACAAATCAAGCCTCAGTAAACTTAAGAAAATTGAAATCATATCAAGCATCTTTTCTAACCACAACGCAATGAGATTAGAAATCAATTACAGGGACAAAAACATAAAAAACACAAACATGTGGAAGCTAAACAATACGTTACTGAATAACCAAGAGGTCGCTGAGGAAATCAAAAACTACCTAGAGAGAAATGGCAATGAAAACACGATGATCCAAAATCTATGGGATGCAGCAAAAGCAGTTCTAAGAGGGAAGTTTAAAGCTATACAATCCAACATCAAGAAACAAGAAAAAATCTCAAATAAACAATCTAACGTTACACCTAAAGGAACTAGAGAAAGAAGAACAACCAAAACCCAAAGTTAGTAGAAGGAAAGATATCATAAAGATCAGAACAGAAATAAATGAAATAGAAACAAAGAAAACAATAGCAAAGATCAGTAAAACTAAAAGCTGGTTCTTTGAGAAGATAAACAAAATTGATAAACCATTAGCCAGACTCATCAAGAAAAAGAGGGAGAGGACTCAAATTAATAAAATTAGAAATGAAAAAGGAGACGTTACAACAGACACGGCAGAAATACAAAGCATCCGAAGAGACTACTACAAGCAACTCTATGCCAATAAAATGGACAACCTGGAAGAAATGGACAAATTCTTAGAAAGGTATAACCTTCCAAGGCTGAACCAGGAAGAAACAGAAAATATGAACAGACCAATCACAAGTAATGAAATTGAAACTGTGATTAAAAATCTTCCAACAAACAAAAGTCCAGGACCAGATAGCTTCACAGGTGAATTCTATCAAACATTTAGAGAATAGCTAACACCCATCCTTCTCAAACTCTTCCAAAAAAATTGCAAAGCAAGGAACACTCCCAAACTCTTTCTATGAGGCCACCATCACCCTGATACCAAAACCAGACAAAGATACTACAAAAAAAGAAAATTACAGACCAATATCACTGATGAATATAGATGCAAAAATCGTCAACAAAATACTAGGAAACAGAATCACACAACACATTAAAAGGATCATACACCATGATCAGGGGGATTTATCCCAGAGATGCAAGGATTCTTCAATATATGCAAATCGATCAATGTGATACACCATATTAACAAATTGAAGAAGAAAAACCATATGATCATTCAATAGATGCAGAAAAAGCTTTTGACAAAATTCAACACCCATTTATGATAAAAACTCTCCAGAAAGTTGGCATAGAGGGAACCTACCTCAACATAATAAAGGCCATATACGACAAACCCACAGCAAACATCATTCTCAATGGTGAAAAACTGAAAGCATTTCCTCTAAGATCAGGAATAAGACAAAGATGCCCACTCTCGCCACTATTATTCAACATAGTTTTGGAAGTCCTAGCCATGGCAATCAGAGAAGAAACAGAAATAAAAGGAATACAAATTGGAAAAGAAGAAGTAAAACTGTCACTGTTTGCAGATGACATGATACCATGCATAGAGAATCCTAAAGATGCCACCAGAAAACTACTAGAGCTCCTCAATGAATTCGGTAAAGTTGCAGGATACAAAATTAATGCACAGAAATCTCTTGCATTCCTATACACTAATGATGAAAAATCTGAAAGAGAAATTAAGGAAACATTTCCATTTACCATTGCAACAAAAAGAATAAAATACTAGGAATAAACCTACCTAGGGAGACAAAGGCCTGTATGCAGAAAACTATAAGACACTAATGAAAGAAATTAAAGATGATACAGACAGATGGAGAGATATACCATGTTCTTGGATTGGAAGAATCAATATTGTGAAAATGACTATAATACCGAAAGCAATCTACAGATTCAATGCAATCCCTATCAAATTACCAATGGCATGCATTATAGACCTAGAACAAAAAATTTTTTAATTTGTATGGAGACACACAAGACCCCGAATAGCCAAAACAGTCTTGAGGGAAAAAAACGAAGCTAGAGGAATCAGACGCCCTGACTTCCGACTATACTACAAAGCTACAGTAATGAAGACAATATGATACTGGCACAAAAACAGAAATATAGATCAATGGAACAGGATAGAAAGCCCAAAGATAAACCCACGCACCTATGGTCAACTTATCTATGACAAAGGAGGCAAGGATATACAATGGAGAAAAGACAGTCTCTTCAATAAGTGGTGCTGGGAAAACTGGAGAACTACATGGAAAAGAATGAAATCAGAGCACTCCCTAACACCATACACAAAAATAAACTCAAAATGGATTAGAGACCTAAATGTAAGATGGGACAGTATAAAACTCTTAGAGGAAAACATAGGAAGAACACTCTTTGACATAAATCATAGCGAGATTATTTTTGATCCACCTCCTAATGTAATGGAAATAAAAAGAAAAATAAACAAATGGGACCTAATGAAACTTAAAAGATTTTGCAAACAAAGGCAACTACAAACAAGCCTAAAAGACAACCCTCAGAATGGGAGAACATATTTGGAAACAAATCAATGGACAAAGGATTAATTTTCAAAAAGATATAAACTGCTCATGCAGCTCAATATTAAAAAAGCAGACAACCATATCAAAAAATGGGCAGTAAAATCGTTCAGCAAAAAAAAAAAAAAAAAAAAAAAAAAAAAAAAAAAATGGGCAGAAGACCTAAATAGACATTTCTCTAAAGAAGACATACAGATGGCCAAGAAGCACATGAAAATCTGCTGAACATCACTAATTATTAGAGAAATGGAAATCAAAACTACAATGAGATATCACCTCACACCGGTTAGAATGGGCATCATCAGAAAATCTACAATCAACAAATGCTGGAGGGGGTGTGGAGAAAAGGGAGCACTGTTGGTGGGAATGTAAATTGATACAGCCACTATGGAGAACAGTATGGAGGTTCCTTAAAAAACTAAAAAATAGAATTACCATATGACCCAGCAATCCCACTACTGGGCATATACCCTGAGAAAACCATAATTCAAAAAACACACGCACCCCAATGTTCATTGCAGCACTATTTACTATAGCCAGGTCACAGAAGCAACCTAAATGCCCATCAACAGATGAATGGATAAAGAAGATGTGGTACATATATACAATGGAACATTACTCAACCGTAAAAAGGAACAAAATTGGGTCATTTGTAGAGACATGGATGGACCTAGAGACTGTCATACAGAGTGAAGTAAGTCAGAAAGAGAAAAACAAATATTGTATATTAACGCATATATGTGGAACCTAGAAAAATGGTACAGATGAACCGGTTTGCAGGGCAGAAGTAGAGGCACAGATATAGAGAACAAACGTGTGGACACGAAGGGAGGAAAGTGGCGGGAAGGGGGAGGTGGTGGTGGGAAGAATTGGGAGATTGGGATTGACATATATACACTAATATGTATAAAATGGATAACTAATAAGAACCTGCTGTATAAAAAAATAAATAAAATTCAAAAAAAAAGAATGGATATATGTATATGTATAACTGAATCACTTTGCTGTACACCTGAAACTAACACAACATTATAAATCAACTATACACCCATATAAAATAAAAATTAAATTAAAAAATAAATAAAAATTTTTAAAACAGAAAAGAAGATGGGAAATAATCTAAAACCCCACTGGCCATGCTCTACAATTTCCAACCTTTCTCTGCCTCTCTGCATATTTTATTTAGACACAACCATAGGCTATGCCCGACCTTGTAATCATTTATTGTTTACTTAATATTATAACAAATTATATTATAAAAAGTCCTATATTGCCTCATAGTCCTTTCTCCTTTTTAAAAAATATTTATCTATCTATCTATTTATTTGTTTATTTGGCTGTGCCAGCTCTTAGATGCGGCATGCAAACTCTTAGTTATGGCGTGCTGGATCTAGTTCCTGACCAGGGATCAAACCTGGGCCCCCTGCATTAGGATCGTGGAGTCTCAGCCACTGGACCACCAGGGAAATCCCTCATAGTCATTTCTTAATTCTCACACCATTTACCTTCACCTGTGTATACTCCCATATCATTCTGCTTTCATGGGGCAATGCCACGCATGTTGGGTGTTCTGGAAGCTTACTTTTCCTTTCTCTTTTCCCCTCCTCCTTTTCCTGTCCTTGTCAAACTGCTGACCCAGAAACTAGCCCCAAATTTAGCTTTCTTACCAACGTCATGTGAGTTCTTCCCTGCTTTCCTCCAAGCTCATAAAATATAATCATACCCACACATAGTCCTCTGGCTTTGTTTTACAAAAATGGAATATTACTTTGCATCTTCTTTTCCTGCTCAGTACAGCTCTAATTCATTGTTTGTGATGGTTTTCTAAAACTCCATGGAGTGGATGTCTCATAAATTATTGAACAATTTCTCTATTCATAGTTGTATACAATGTTTACGAATTTTTTAACTCTACAAATAACACCTTATATAAACATTTTGTACATCTGGCCTTATGATATGTTGATACTTTTTTTCTGTGGAAAATATTTCCATGGGAGGGATTGCAATTTATTTTATTTTTAATAGGTGTTGCCACATTGCTTTCCCCAAAAGGCTATAAATATTCACATTTCCACCAGCAAATTAGACAGCATGCTCTTTTCTTCATGTCTGCAGCAAAAGGCTTTTCCTTTTTTTTAAAGGCTCTTTCTTAAACCTGGCATTACGGATGTAAGTCATTTTGTCACTGTTAATTTAACTTGCAATTTTCACACTACTCGTGAATTTGAATGTCCTTTCGTTATATATGTCAAATATTTGGAGTTGCTTTCCTGTGAATTGCTTGTTCTTACCCTTTGCCCACTTTTCTATTGAGTTGTAGGTCTTTTTCTTGTCAATTTGTAAGAGCTCTTTGTATAGTATAATTTTATTCTGCCATCAGATTTCAAATATAATTTCTATTTACCTATATTGTATCTTCTCCTACATAGAAGTTTTAAAGTTTTATATAAATATACCTATTTTTCCTTAACAGCTTCTGAATTTCCTGCTTTGGTTAGGAAGGCACTCTCAATTTTGCACGTGATCTCTTAGATTTATTTTCCCAGAGGAAATGGCTATGTTTACATTTCAGTCTTTGGTCCATCTGGAATTTAGATGTCCATGTGATTTGAGATGGGGGCACAATTTTACTTTCTTTCATACAGGTAGGCAGTTGTGATAGCACATTGACTAAATGAACCATTTTCCCACAGAATTAAAAAATCACATTTACTTATTTTACATTCTTGTATATACTTGGGTGCTTTTCTAGCTTAACTAACTACATTGTTTCACTGATCTATGTTTCTATCCCCAAACCATTGCCATATTTATTTGATTGGATGCTTTATATAGTTCTGTAGTTCCTTCCCTTCTTTAAAAAGCAAAGCAAAGCAAACCAAAAAACGTTTCTACTTTTCTATTGGTATTTATTTTCCCCTTTAAACTTTTATATGATTTTATGTAATAACTTTAAAAAACACTCGGGATTTGCATTGCTTAGGATATAGTTTCAGGTGCTGTAATTAAGAGCTAAAGTAACTGTGACTTGAACAAGACAGGAGTTTTGGTTTTGTTTGTACTTTTCTTGCCAAAAATGCCAAATATAAGCAGTCTAGGGTCGGTGTGTCAGATTCAAGTGTAAAAGACCAAGGTTTTTTCCATCTTTCGTTTTACCATCTGCATAGTACAGGATGGTGCGCTACTCACTTACATTCCAGTAGAAAAGGGAAAATGGGCCAGGAGAGGTCAACCCCATCCCCACTTCCTTTTAGGAATGGAAGTTGCACGTACAGTAGTTCCCCGTTATCCACAGGGGACACGTTCCAAGACCCCCAGTGGATGCCTGAAACTGTGGATAGTACCAAACCCTAAATATACTATGCTTGTTCCTATACATACATACCAATGATAAATTTAATTCATAAATTAGGCATTGTAAGAGATTAACAACAATAACTAATAATAAAATAGAATTATAACACTATACTATAATAACAGGTATGTGAATGTGGTCTCAAAGTACCTTACTGTACCAACTTAATGCCTTTTCCATCTTAACTAAGCACTTATCATGCACCGTGGCCATAACTTTTGTGGTTTGAGGTGTGACAGCAAAACCAGCACAGATTTCTTGGGACTTCCTTGGCAGTCCAGTGGTTAAGACTTCGAGCTTCCACTGCAGGGGGGCTCGGGTTCGATCCCTGGTCGGGGAACTAAGATCCTGCATGCCGCAGTGCGGCCAAAAGAGAAAAAAAAGAAACTAGCACAAATGTCTTCTTCCTTCTTCACAATTTCATGGATAGAAGATTTGTTCTTACTGTAAATCTTAGCAACCTCAGCATATGATTTTTTTCATTATTTATTAAGTCAAGAACTTGCACCTTTTCACTTAAAGGAAGCACTTCATAGCTTCTCTTTGGCATATCCAAATTGCCAGCATCACTATGCTTGTGCTTTGGGGCCACTATTAAGTAAAATAAGGGTCACTTGAACACAAGCACTGCGATAAGGGTGACAGTTGATCTGATCACCCAGGTGGCTACTAAGATACTAATGGGCAAGGTACACTGGACAAAGGGATGGTTCACATCCGGTGGGATGGCTTGAGATTTCATCACACTGCTCAGAATGGTGAGAAATTTAAAACTTATGACTTGTTTATTTCTGGAATTTTCCATTTATTTTCAGACTGTGGTTGACTGTGGGTAACTGAAACCACGGAAGGTGAAACCGCAGATAAGGGAGGACTACTGCTCAACTTCTATCTGCGTCTCACTGGCCTGAACTTGACCGCATGACTGCGCCCCATTGCAAGGGAAGCAAAGGATACTGTGATACTGTGATTTGTAACAAGAAATATACATTTGGTCATTGGCCCCGTCCCTGACACAAGGCTTCTAAAACCCTTGTAAATTCCCAAGTGATAAGATTGCCAGGAGCATCTTCTGTTCTATTCAGGTGACTCTGGGTGGGCTCCTGGTGGCTTCTGGGTGGGGGCTGGTCAACAGCAAGACCAAGCCATGATTAGAAGCTTGGAATTTTCAACCCCACCCCCAATTCTCTAGAGCGAAAAGAGGGACTAGAAATGGAGTTAATAATTGCTCATGACTACGTGAGGAGGCGTCCACAAATCCCAACAGTATGGGGTTTGGGGAGCTTGCAGGTGGGTGAATGCAGCCGTTTACCAGGAGGGTGGTGCACCCCAGCTCCATGGGGGCAGAAGCTCCTGTGCTCTGGAACCTGCCAGATCTCACCCTAGGTATCTCTTTATCTGGCTGTCCTCCGTATCCTTCAGCATATCCTTTAGTGAACTGGTAAATGTGTTTCTGAGTTCTGTGAGCTGCTCTAGCAGATAATCAAATCCAAGGGGGGAGGAAGTCATGGGACCCTCCGATTTGTAGCAGGTTGCACAGAAGTTGTGGGTAACCTGGGGATCTACTATTTGCGGTGACTTTGGAAGTGGGGGGCAGTCTCTCGTGAGACTGAGTCCTTAACCTGGAGGATCTGATGCCATCTCCAGGTAGATAGTGTCAGAATTGACTTAAATTGTAGCACACCCAGCTGGTGTCACGAGAATGGCTTAGTGTGGGAAAACTTCCTACACATTTGGTGACCAGGAAGTGTCCAAAGTGAAGTGTTCCGTATGACAGTAAAGGAGAAAGAGGAGGAGAACTGTGGGTTTTTCCAGAACACTGGAAAATACAGTGTTATTACAAATAGCCCCGGGTTCTTACTAAGAAAGGAAGAAGAATGGACCTTGGAGGATGATTACTTCTCTACCACGGAATTCTAACTGGAATTGCACTAACCATGCAGTATAGTAGTAACATAAAATTGTAAAGATATACATGTTATGAAATTAAATTTTTCTAATTCAAAAAGTTTATGCCTTCTCATTATCCAGCATTTGTTTTACCTTCTTCAATATGATTTTATCACTTCCTTTATTTAGACCTCTACCTTTCATTTCACATTTATTCCCAGCACTTGCTAATATTTTGGAAATATTGTAAACAAAATAATCTTTTTTTTTCTATTTTCATTTGTAGGTCTTTATTGCTAATATAAAGAAAAACTGTTGAATTTTGTATTTTTAACATGTATCCAATTTTCCAATTTTTCTTTTTCATTAAAGCTGCTTTTTAAGGAAAATCTTTTGGGGTTTTCTAGGTGTAAAATCACATTGTCAGTGAATATTGATGTTATTATTGCTTCTTTTCCAATGTTCTTGTGAATTATTTTATTGCCTTGTTACTGCATTTACTAGAACCTACAACATCATATTGGTTAATAACACAGATCGAAGGAATTCTATGATATTTATGATTTTAACTGAAATGATTTTGTTTCATCATTTGAAATATTTTCTGTTGGTTTTTGATAGGTCAATTTTTCAAATCATCATCAAGTGGTCACCATTTATTATTAATTTACTCATAGTTTTTATTAAGAATGACTATTAGGTTTCCTAAATGCCTTTTTAGGATTTATTGATATGAACATATTTTCCCTTAATTTATTGATGTTATGAATTATGTTGACAGATTTTGTAGTATTGAAGCATCCATGCAATGCATATATAAATCCAAATTGGCCATAGTGTATTAATGTTTGGAAACATGAAAAATATTGAAGTATATTTGCTATATTTTTGTTTATAATTTTGTTTCTATAGTCATACATAATATTGCGTGAAATTTTTAAAAGATTAGTTGGTGTATTTAAAAATAATTATCTTTACCAGAATTTGGTACTAAAATCATGCCACCGTCATAACTTTAGTCATGGGGGCCTTTCCATCTTTTCTTATGGTTTAGAGTTGAGAGTTTTAGGAAGAGTAAAACCATCTGGACATGATGTTACTAAAGGGTAGTAACAATAGCTCTTTAGTAACAATAGCTCTTTAAACACCTTTCCAAGCCTCTGTGTCAATTACTCTGTGGCCGTTCTCTACTTTATCTTGGGTCAGTTTTGGTAATGAATAGTAAGTAGAAAGTATTTCCTCTAGATTTCCAAATTTGTTACCAAGAAGTTGTATGAGGTATTGTTGTTTTTTTAACTTCTTTTCTGTCTGTGGTTGTGTTTCTCCTTATTCTCAATCAAGCATATCTTTTGCCCATTTTTATTTCAACATTTAAAAAATGTTATCATAATTAAATTCATAAGGGTTTGGTATTTTCACAAAACTAGCCTTCGGATTTAGTTATTCTTTAATTATTTAGTTATTCTATTTTTTGTTTATTATTATTTTCCCACTTTTATCTTTACTAATAACCTCTTCATATTTTCTTTTGGTTGAGTTTATTGTTGTTTTTCTAATTTTCTATAATACAAAGTTTCATTATTAGTAATCTTTCTTTCTTAAAGAAAACATCTCAGTTTCTAAATTTTCCTCTGAGTACAACTTATGCTGCCTTTCAGTGTTGATTACCTCATTGTTCCAAAATTTGTCTAAGGCTATATTTCTTAATTTCTAGGTACTCATTTTATCATTTTGTATTATTTATTCTAACACTATTGAATAAAGAAATATGGATTTTCAAATCTTTCTTTGTTCCATCAACTTAGAAAATAATTTTTACTATCTATGTGAGGGTAATGGGTTCATAAATTTCTTCATGTTTTCAATTTTTGTCTGTTACTTATGACTGATTTTAAAAGGGTTGTATTAAAATCTCTGATGAATATTACCTTTTTATGTAATTCCTCTTCTATTTCTAATAGGTTTTGCTTCATAGAGTTAGCTGCTATTTTTGTGTGTGTGCACAGAGGTTTATTAGTTATTATAAACTTTGTAATAGTTTGTCTGGGTTATCTGAGAAGCAGACGCCAAGATAGGATTAAATATGGAAGAATTCTATTAGGGGAAAGCCTGTGAGAGAAAATGGAAGGGAGCTGGGAAAGGCTGGAAGGGGCATCAGACCATGCAAGTCTGACCCTGAGTACAGGAGAGACTGAAGGAAGCTTCTAGACTGCCTTCAAGTCTAATGAATTATCAGCTCAGCAAGCCTGCCAGGAAATCCCTGAGCCAAAGTTGTCGGTCAGGGAGTCTTGTGTCTTCCAGTAATGGGCCTACTTTAGACCCCTTTCTCTCGGTCATGGTCATTGCCTGCGAGCAGCCTCAGGGAAAGCTGGCTTCCCCACAAATGTGAGCATGGTTTTGGAGGGCGGCAGCAGGCATTCGTGGTCAGTTACGCTCTCTGTAGTTGGAGGTCAGTTAGGTGTAGTCTAACAACACTCGGTTTTAAGAAATACATTCAACTTTTATTAACTGAATGTTTTATTATTTTCCAAATCTATTTGATCATGGAATCTTTTTTTTTTTTTTTTTTCCTACCGAGCCCATGATGCACACTGTGGGAAATGTTCTTCTAGTTGCACATCCTTAGGCATTGTCCTTGGTCATGTCTAAAATATCTTACCAATGATATTTATGAAGACAGAGAAAGCATTTATATCCAAGTTTGCAGCCGGTATAGAACAAAATGGAAAACAAATTCAATAGATGCACAGAAGTTCCTCTTCCTATGTACCAATCCAGTTCTAAAAGGCATTTTGCAAAGCCATTTGCTCATAAATTCATGGGGAGGGAGGCTGTTTTAAGTTTTAAATCCCTGGATACATTCCCACTGAAATGAGTATGGGGCACGAACTTGAAGCATAATAATTAGGCATCCATTTTTCCTAGCTGATATTTGTTCTGTTGCCACTGGAAGTTTTGGAGGCAGTTAATCCCCATCCCAATCCCTGGGGATCTTTGAAAGTGCTTCCGTTAACTCCTTAGATGCCACACAACATATGTCTGCCACGTCTGTCATTCCTCACTTTGCTTCTGTGCAGATTCAAGTGGCTGGAAACTCACCCAACCATTCACAGCTTGTGGCAGAAGTTTCCTTGGACAGCATCGTTACCTCGCTTTCCCTTTAAGTTTTCTAACTTTAGACGACATAGTCAAATAAACTAAAGCTAGAAAGCCACTTAGCCGACTAATAGCATCTGATCTTTCGACCACATCAATCTCTTTTCTTCATCTTGCCTGTTACTGCCAGAGATTCACCTCATCCTTGAGAACAATTCCTACAGTCAAATGACTCTTCTCAGGTGCATGTGCTCCATTTGTCATTTCCTCACCACTTTCCATTTTTAAAAGTCACTTCCTCTGTTTTCCTTGTAATTGTAAGCCTCTGTTATGAACCCTTTTGATATTTTCTCAATGATGCTTTAAAAATATTATGGGTTTAATGATGTTCTTAAGACAGCTCAATAAGAAACAGACTGTTGAACTTTGTGGTGTCTGAGTCTAAAATGAGTATGCAGACCACCACCAATGTCATTTGTTGGTGGCAGTGGGACCTGAAACAATTTGCTCTGGATGAAAGCTTTGCTTACGTCTGTAAAAATTTACTGGTTAAAAACTTGTAAAGAGAGGTGATTCTGTATTCATTCATATAGCTAAAGGGGATATATAGGTAATGTCATATATGGCTATCTGGTCCTTCTGGGAATCAGATCCTTTTCATACAAATAGAGGGAAAATGACAGCTCTGGATTTCAGATAGCAAACCAGTTCACTCCTAAAGCCTCTTTTAAACCACCTTTAGGGCTTCCCTGGTGGCGCAGTGGTTGCGAGTCTGCCTGCCAATGCAGGGGACGCGGGTGCGAGCCCTGGTCTGGGAGGATCCCACATGCCACGGAGCAACTAAGCCCGTGTGCCACAACTACTGAAGCCCGCACGCCTAGAGCCTGTGCTCCGCAACAAGAGAAGCCACTGCAATGAGAAGCCCGCGCACCGCAACGAAGAGTAGCCCCCGCTCGCCACAACTAGAGAAAGCCCTTGCACAGAAACAAAGACCCAACACAGCCATAAATAAATAAATAAATAAATAAAATTTTAAAAGTAATAATAAACCACCTTTAGTCTGCCCGTCCTGGCTCATTGGTAACCTGGGTCTTATTCCTAACTTACCTTTAGCCTTTATCTGAAAGGCACCAATTTGCTACTGATAATCTGACTTTGCCACTGATAATCTGACATTGCTGCATACAATTCCTGATTTCATTCTTGCGGACAAATAGTAAATCCTAACCTCAACTGAGTTGGTGATATCTAGCCTGAGGTTCCAGATCCTCCTTTACTAAAAGGCAAGAGTTTCATTAATAGATAATAAACTTAACCTGGGTTCCTGGTTCTTCCAAGACCTGTATTTAGTTGTCTGGTTCTCAGGTGCCTCCTCGAATAGCCAGTGGGACTCTCCCAGGTACTTCTTACCACTTAAATAGTGGTTCAAACCTCTTAGAGAAGAAATGAAATTAACCTCTAGTCTTCTATATATGACTCAATAAAAGGCCAGGGGCTTAAAGAAGTCTCAGCCCTGACATCCCTTCTTTTACCGCTCCTGGGAGCATTTGGCCCCATCTATTGGCCTAGGCCTACCTCAGTCTCTGTGACAAACCTTTAGGCAGGAGAACATTAAGTGCCTCCATTCCCAAAACATTCCCATACCCTGACGCTCAGCACCCGCCCCTTGATACAATCCTTGACCTCGTGTGTCTGCTCAGATAACTGGCTCCAGTCCTGTTGCTTTGTACCACTTCTGTAAATAATCCGCTAAAAAGACAATGTAAAATAACATCAGGAGTACTTGATTGCGTCATAAGACACAATTAATAGAGTGAAAAGGCAACCTATGGAATGGGAGAAATTATTTGCAAATCATATATCTGTTCAGGGGTTAATATTCAGAATATATAGCCTCACAACAACAAAAAGCAAACAATCAATTAGAAAGTGGACAAAGACTTGGATAAACACTTCTCCAAAGAAGATATGGGGAATTCCCTGGTGGTCCAGTGGTTAGGACTCGGTGATTTCACTGCTGGGGCCCAGGTTCGATTCCTGGCCTGGGAACTAAGATTCTGCAAGCAGGGTGGCACGGCCAAAAAAACAAAACAAGCAAAAAACAAAACAAGAAAGATATGAAAATGGCTGATAAGCACACGAAAAGATGCTTAATATTACTAATCATTAGGGAAATGCAAACCAAAACTAAGTGAAGTACTAACTCACACCCAGTGGGGTGGCTACTATGAAAAAAACAGAAAATAAGAAGTGTTGATGAGGATGTGGAGAAATTAGAACCCTTGTGCACTGTTGGTGGGAATGTAAAATGGTAACGCAGCTGTGGAAAAAATTATGGGGGTTCTTTGCAAAATCAAAAATAGAATCACCATATGATTCAGCAATTCCACTTCTGGGTATGTACCCAAAACAGTTGAAAGCAGGGACTCAAAGAGATATTTGTATACCCATGTTCATAGCAGCACTATTATTCACAATAGCCAAACGGTAGAAGCAACCCAAGTGTCCATCAACAGATGAATGGATAAACAACATGTGGTATATACATATGATTGTATCAGTGATATGTACATATGATTGAATATGTACACACCAAATGGGAAGCTTTAAAAGGCAAGGAAATTCTGACATATGTTACAACATAGATGAACCTTGAAGACATTATGCTAAGTGAAATAGGTCAGTCAGAAGAAGAAAAATATTGTCTGATTCCACTTTTATGAGATACCTGGAGTAGTCGAATTCATTAAGATGGGAAGTAGAATAGTGGTTGTGAGGGGCTGGGGGACAGAGGGAATGAAGAGTCATTTAATTGGTACAGAGTTTCAGTTTTGTAAGGTGAAAAGAGTTCTGGGGGTTGGTTGCACAACAATGTGAATGTACTTAAGGCAACTGAACTGTACACTTAAAAACAGTTAAAATGATAAATTTTATGTCATGTATATTTTGCCACAATTTAATAAAGGTACCCAATTGAATCGAAAGACCTAAATAGATGTCATGACTCTGGTCTTATTGTGCATATCACTCACTTCTTCAGAACTTAGTTGCCTCACTGTAGAATGGGAAGCCTAATTTATTCCTACTTATATCCCAGGAACATAGAGAGTTAAATGAGATAGTCCATGGAAAATTACATTTAGGATTTAGGATTTATTTAGGAACAATTTAGGATTTAGGATTTATTTAGGAACAATTTAGGATTATTTTAGTGTAAGATATCAGTTAGTAAAGTATAAAGAGTTGGGGATGTTTAGGATGTCTCTAAGAAGCCAATGGAATTTGAAAGAAATTTATAGAATTAAAAGAATCCAAGGGACAGGAAGTATGGCACAGACATGCAACTCAAGTCAGTACATTTCACTGAGGACTTTCCTTACATCAGGCACATCCTAGACACATGACACGAGAACAGCCCCTGTCTTTGCTGAGCATATTGAAATTGAAGATAAAAACCCAAACATTCATAGAACACCATACTGAGGAAGAAACACAGAGGACCGTGAGAGATTGTGGGCTTCCTGAACAAGGCAGACTTCTCAGAGGAAACATCTAAACCGAGGTCTGAATGTTGAGTAAAGTTAAACCAGGCCAAGAGGAAGGAAAACACGTTCTAGGAAGAAGAAACAACTTGCGAAAATGTATGAAGGTAAGAGAACACCTGATGTGTTTGAGGAGCTAGAAGAAATTCCTCCAGGAGTTTGGGAGGGAAAAGCTATGAGTCAGCAGGAATCAGATCACGCATGGACTTGCGAGCCATATTAAGGAATTAGCATTCAATCCAAAGGGCAATAAAATGTCACCAGAGAGTTTTAAGTAGGTAGTGACATCAGCAGATTTTCATTATATGAAGATCACAGGTTATAGGGTAGAAGAGTGTACTAGGGTGGGCGTGGAGGAGAAGACCAGACATAGAAAGATCATACAATAATCCAGACATGGATGATAGAAAACAACGCAGACATTCAAGGTACATTTAGGAAGAAGAATTGACAGGACATGATGTTATATTGGAAGTAGGGGAAGAAGGAAAGAAGAGAGTCCAGGCTGGGCAACTGTGAAGTTGGTGGTACCATGTAGAAGTAGAGATGACATCAGAAGATGAAAAAAGAGGGTATGTGATATGGAAACTGCAGAGTGGGAATGAAAACATACATAACCATTCATGAGCAATAATACAAAATATGTATGAAAGGGAATGAAGAACAAATAGTGGAAATATTGGGAAAAGAAAAGGACATGGTTTCATAAGATGTTCAGTGCAATTAATTGTTTATATTTTTAGTTGGGAGAAAATGCCATATAGCAAATGTAAAATAGGAAATGAAGGGAAAAAAAAAAAAGGTGTAGTCAGGACTTCCCTGGCGGTCCAGTGGTTGGGACTTCGCCTTCCAATGTGAGGGAGGGAGGGGGTGGAGGGAGTTGGGGAGTGGGTTTGATCCCTGGTCAGGGAGCTGGGATCCCACGTGCCTCGAGGCCAAAAGACCAAAGCACAAACAATGGAAGCAGTGGTGTAGCAAATTCTGTAAAGACTTTAAAAATGGTCCCCATCAAAAGAAATCTTTAAAAAACAAAAAAGAAGTTATAGTAAATGGAAAAATGCTAAATAAGGTGGCAGAAATATGTTCTAACATAATTAAAATGCTTAGAGTGAATGTAAATGGATTTAAAACACCCATTAAAATTGACCCTGGATTTTAAAAAATAAAGGAAAAACCCAATATGTTGTTAGCAATGGACAAACTTGAAATAAAAGCAAACGAATATTTGAAACAAAGTTTTATTTTTTTCTATAGCTTCTTACTTCTATAAGCACTTACTATGTGCCAGGCACTGTGCTATGCACATTACAAGAATTAACTTATTTAGTCCTCATAATGATATTATGAGGTAGTTCCTATTAATATCCTCACCTAATGGATGAGGACATTAAAGCATAGAGGTTAAATCATCAATCCAAGATGAAAGAAGTATCAAGTGTCACAGCTGGGATTCAAACCCGGTGGTAGAACAAGATCAAGAAAGTTACGCAGGGCTTCCCTGGTGGCGCAGTGGTTGAGAATCCGCCTGCCAATGCAGGGGACACAGGTTCGAGCCCTGGTCCGGGAAGATCCCACATGCCGCAGAGCAACTAAGCCCATGCGCCACAACTACTGAGCCTGCACTCTAAAGCCCGCGAGCCACAACTACTGAGCCCACGTGGCACAACTACTGAAGCCCGCGTGCCTATAGCCTGTGCTCCGCAACAAGAGAAGCCACTGCAGTGAGAAGCCCACGCACCGCAACAAAGAGTAGCCCCTGCTTGCCGCAACTAGAGAAAAGCCTGTGTGCAGCAGCAATGAAGACCCAACGCAGCCAAAAATAAATAAATTTATTTTAAAAAAAAAAGAAAGTTAAGAAAATATGGATTGAAAGAAAACAGATGTGCAAATTTTAACATCTGACAAAACAGAATCAAGACAAATAATATCATACTAGCCAAAAAGGGACATCACATACTTGTGAAAAGAAAAACAATTGTATTTGGTGGCTTTTAACATACCCATTTCAAACTAATAGGTCAAACAAAGAAAAATAAACAAATGTATAAAGATATGTTTAAATACCACTTTCTCAGAAAGGTCTTCCTGACCCACCCTTTATGAAGTAACTCTTGCCATGTAGACCCTAAATTCTCTATCACCCTTATTCTGCTTTATTTTTCTCCAAAGCTTTTATCACTACTATGTGTGTGTGTGTAACATATAATATGTTGTTATTGTTTATGTATTTATTATTAGCCCCACTAGAATATAAACTCCATGAAAGGCAGAGATTTTGTTTTGTTTAGCACTATATCTCTGATGCCTAGAAGAGTGTCCAGGAAATAATAGGTGTTGAATAAATAGTCACTGAAATAATTAACAAATAAATGAATCCAAATAACACAATTAGTAAGATTGAAGTACTGTGTATATAGCTTACTATGTGTACATATCCATACCCAACAGATATAGAATAGAAAGTGAAAATGGAATAGTCACAAAAACCGAGCCTGTCTTAAGTCATAATGAAAGTTTCAAAGAAATATTTCAAAGAAATAGATGTTTTCTAAAAAAAAAAAAATTATAAATCAATATAAAAGAATATCTAAAATCTAAGTAAAGTACTAAAAATTACACTAAATAATTACAAAATCTAAATAATTAAAAAACTGAATAAAATAAAAAATAAATTAGTAACCAACTAAGAAGTAATAATTAAACTACAGTAACAAACTAAATGAACATACTAACTACATGAAAAGGAATTAAATAAATAAAGCTAAATGACTTAGCTAATAAGTTAATTAAATTAAATACCTAAATTATACAAACTAAATAAAATACTACCAAAATCTCCTGAGATAAAGATAAGTCATTTAAAAAAATGCCATAATACTTAGAACTGAATGACTGTAAGGTACGTACTTGGTAAAACTAAGAGGACATAATAAAAGCATACCTAGAGAGAACTTGAGGAGAATTTTATAGTTTTAATACATTTATCAGAATAAAATAATAAAAGCAAGTGAAGCCAACCTTCAACTCAGGAATTTCAAAAAAGAATACCAGTACAAACACAAAGAATGAAAAGGAAAATAATATTAAAGATAAGAACAGAACAGAATTCAATTCTGCTCCTGCTTAGAGAGAGGCTTAATACTATTTGAAGATAGACTACAATAAATTAAAGATGTATATTGCAAAACCTAGAGTAACTTAAGAAAAGTAAAACAAAAGGCATACTTAATGAGCCAATACTGGAGTAATCATAATGGAATCGTACCATATAATTTATTAATCCACAAGAAGGCCAGAAAGAATTTAAAAGATCAAAAAAACGATAGGTGCTTTCTCATCTGATAGTAAAAGCTAGCTGTCAACAGACCCTCCCCGCACATACAGAGCTTGCTTTTAGCCTTTTAATTCCTTCTTCTTAACCATAAAAAGGTGGCCAGGCTCACTGGGCGTTTGAGAGAAGTCTTTACTGTGAAAGACAAAAATAAGCAGAACAACAGGAAACAAAGAAACTCAAAGAGAAGAAGTCTTTTAAATGTACAAATTTTTAACCCTCAGAGAACACAGGAAAGATACCATAATCATAAAACAAGAAAGGACGTTCTGTTCTAATAGCAAGACTGGCTTTTGAAAAATAAAATTATATTAATGGTGTTTTTAAAAAATTAATAGAAAGATTAGAGGAAAAAGTAAAGAATTCTCTCATAAACTAGAACTAAAAGACAAAAACACAAAAAAAGGAAGAGAAAAAAGATAAGTAAAGCAGAGGCTTTCTCCAGGATATCTCATATCTAACTAGTAGACATTCCAGAAAGAGAATACATGGAAACTGGAGGAGAAGGAAGTATCTTAGAAATAACTCAAGTTCCTAAATGTGAGCAATGAGTTTCTAGATGGAAAGCTGATTATACAGGATAATGAGTGGAAATTCAAAGGACTACTCCAGGGCATACCAGCTAGAATTTAGCGATAAAAGAGATCCTAAAATCTTCCGGAACAAAACAAAACATCAAAATCAGGTCATATATAAATTATTGAGAATCAGAATGGCATCGTTTCTCAAAAAGAACACAGGAAACTTGAAGACAATTGAGTAATGCCTCCAAAATTCTAAGAGAAAATACCTTCTAATCTATAATTCTGTACCTAGCCAAACCATCAATCAAGTGTTAGGACACAATACAAATATTTTCCAACATTCAAGCTCTCAAGAAACGTTATCTGCATTTGTTCCTATTATTGCCCAAGAAGCTAAAAATTAGTTCCACCAAACTGAGGGAGTAAACCAAAGGAAGAGGAAGATTTGTGGTTTAGGAATCAGGGATCCAACACAGGAGAGGAAGGGGCAAAGTGAATTCATGCGATGGTTGATAAGGGAAGTCCCTGGAGATCAGATGAGCACCAGGTCTAACACGAGAGCAGGACAGATAGGAACTGAGGGACCGCTCAGGGGGAGATGTAGTCAAACAGTAACAGTAATAATCATGAATTAACATATCAGAAGGAGAAAAGATTACCTGATGGCTTGAACACCTTGAGAGGAAATTTGAATTTGTGGGAAAGTGTGGGGATGATTTAGTATAATATAGAAAAATAAGCAAAAAAAATTAATTTAGTTAATTTCATTCACTTCAAAAAGGAAATGACGTAATAGTGTTTTACAAGATTCAGCTGTAAATAATAATGTTGTAATCAGATGTTAGCCATCTGAATGTAAACCTTCAATCTTTTTTTTTTTCTTTTTTTTTAAATGTAGGGAAAGCTCTTTTATTTATTTATTTATTTTTATATTTATTTTTGGCTGTGTTGGGTCTTCGTTTCTGTGCGAGGGCTTTCTCTAGTTGCAGCAAGCGGGGGCCACTCTTCATTGCGGTGCGCGGGCCTCTCACTATCGCGGCCTCTCTTGTTGCAGAGCACAGGCTCAGTAGTTGTGGCTCGCGGGCCTAGTTGCTCCGCGGCATGTGGGATCTTCCCAGACCAGGGCTCGAACCCGTGTCCCCTGCATTGGCAGGCAGATTCTCAACCACTGCGCCACCAGGGAAGCCCTAAACCTTCAATCTTGATTTGAACAAAGTAAGAATAAAATTGGGTGCAGGCACAGTAGGGTGTGTGTGTATGTATGTGTGTGTGTGTGTGTGTATGTGTACGTGTGTGTGTGTATGTGTGTGTGTGTTTGGGGGGCATGGGAGAGACCCAAATCCCCTTTTTATTATAGCAGGTTAATAGACAATGTCTAAGTTTGAAAATAAAAAACTTTTTCTTACAGGATGCTATTTTGAAATAGCGAGGCATAAACCAGAAGAAGTAGCTGAGAGAGTTAAAACTGAGTCCACCTGGGGAGTGGTAACTAGGAAAGAGAAAAGTGTGTTGAGGCACAGCTCTTTTATGATAAGCCTTACGGTACTGTTTGACTTGCTAAGGTGTTTCTGGGTTACTTTGATAAAAAATTAAAATTTAATTACAATTAGATGGAATCGTGGGATTGCTGATGATGAATCACAGTCATACACCTAAAAGGTCTATCCAAATTTCTTCCAACTTTTAGAACGAAGAAAATAAAGTAAGCCTTAGCGGTGAAGTAATATGTGACATATTCCAGGAGAGTGATGAACTAGGTCTTGAAAAAGAACAGCTAGGCAACTCTGCCGTGTTCCACACCCACACAGGGACTAGCCAGTCATTACGCATGTCCTGTTTTCCAAAGAAATATTGGCAGAGGAAACATTGATTTATCACTATTTTATGAGGAGATAAATTGGCAAAGGCTGTGGAGCAGAGAGTATACGGAATATGGGTTTGAAACTGGAAATTTTCCACCCGGATTTGAAGAGAACTGTTGTAGCTAAAGAGGATAGTTATTCATTCAATAAAAACGTAAGGGATGACTAAGTATAAAGCACTGTGCTAGACTTTGGGTGGGGAGGTGCTTAGAAAGATGAACGGGTTCAAGCTCAAGTCACTTAACAATCTGCTGGGGATGATATGAGCACATGGAAATTAAATAAGATGTCACAGTCAGTATATCAAGTCACTTAGGCAGGGTCTCTGGAGCAGCTTAGTTTGACCTGATACTCTCATACATTTTGAAAAAGGATGATATGTACATGGTGATTTTTCTACATTCCTAATGTGTAGGTCTCAAGGAAAAGACAATGGGAAAGGGTGAAAATACATCCTGTAAAGTCAAACAGAACTGTCTGCATGGAAGGGAGGAGAGAGAAAGCCAACAACTAAACAACAGAAGAGGAAGAGGAATCAAAGAGAGAGAGAACTTTAAGAGAGGAGTAAGAACCCTGGAACCTGAGGTTGGTAAACCAATGGTTACAACTCACAGATCCAGTTTTAGGAAGTAAGTGGTTGGAGGGGTTGGATCACCATGTCCGTGGGTGTTGATATTTAATTTCACAAAGCATCACAAAGCAATGTGACGTCAATCAAGTCCTGGCACGACGGACAGCTGCCAGGGGTGGTCGATCCACACCTTGAAATCTTCACGTACTGACTTTTTGCTTAAGATAAACAGGCTGTAAACGGATGCTTGCCCATTATGATGTTACTTTTGTAGTTTGTTGCCGTAGATATTTTATTCTGGATCTCCATTAATATTTGAGTTGTTCTTGGAAAACATCTTTTCACTGCTTTTTACTTAAGTAAAAAGATGAGTTAAATGTGGCTTTCAGCAAAGCAGAGAAGACCATTAAAATCGTAACATTTGAAGATAAAAAATGAAAGGTTAAAAAAGAAAAACAAATGCAACCACATAGCAGGGTGGGAAGGAAGTCGTGTTGGAAGGCCTTGAGAACTTGGGAAAATACTTGTTTGCCCAAAAGCTGTCCTGGTTTGGGGGTGAGAGACATTGCCAAGGTAGCCGGATGGCTCAAAGAAGGGTCACAGAATGTGACTCCAGGAATGTAAAATGTGTTCAAAATACCAGGACATTTCTAATGTAGATTAGAAAAGGGCATCTGACAATTCCTTAGCTAAAGACGTCATTAAGCAACAATAATACAAGCGAGGAATACAGAAACGTCAAGAGAGAAATGCAGATAACTTCAAAAATCTTAATATCATAGTACCCACATCTCTTAAGGATAACTAAAATTACAGAGCTTTTGAAAGATACGGCCACAGTGGCCACCAGTTTATCCAAAGGGGACTAGTCAGAAATGAATGAAGAAAAACAATGAGCTTTACAATCAGGACAAATAAAGCAGCGGTGATCTAAGTAAGAAAAAGCGGTATTGGGGAAGTGCTTTGTAATATTGTTTTTGTTTTGTTTTTCTTTTGTAGCACTTTGACTTTTCTCTGTAGTATAGAGAATCTAGGAACAAAAATATGTCATTGGAGCCAACATAAAATTCATACTAATAGGGACTAAGTCACTACGAAGAGTTGTGTAGGGCTGCCGTTAACCTGGTCTGAACCACCGCTTTATGACTACGTTTAAAGCCCTGATGGGTTAACAAGCACCTGTTCAGTTTTGTGGGCTCCTCGGTTGGAGCAGCTGTGTTAGCACTGGATGTCATATCAGGCTAGACCAGCAGATTGCATTTTAGCCCCAGAGCCCCAGAAATCAGTCACCCAGTTAGACCGGGGGTGCAAAAGCTCCATGAAGAGCCCAGAGGACCAATCTCTGATGACCTGAGAATAGGGAGAGAATTGAGAACAGGGGGAGAGAATTGAGAATCATCTCTCAATTTCCCAGACTCCTTGTTCTGTGCCCAGGACGGTCTGCTTGCTTCCTCTCCGCCCACCCCATCCCCTGATCTGACAGCCCCCGTCCTCACGGTGTAGCTGATGCACTATGGCAGGGTGCAGCTGTTCCTCCCAGGGCCGCCATCACCCCAGGATGCACCTGGTCGTAGTTACTCAACGGTCTTCCTGGAAGAGGTCCCTAGTGTTTCTCCCACGCCCCCAGCTGTGAATTTGGCCAGGAAGCAGGGAAATGCCCTGTGGAACATTGATCTGAACAGATGAAGCAGATCTCACAGGTCAAGTGATGACTCACGCTTTGGAGCTCATTTCATCCCAAAGGGAAAGTCTTTACTCTTTCCCTGAATCCTCTGACATAAATTGCAAAGGTTCAGAAAGTCTAAAAATAAATGCTTCCCCAGTGCAGAGTTGTCACAAGGAGCGAATCCCCAGATTGGTTTTAATTTCCTGTCTTGTAATGCTTTCTATATATGAAACCCTCTGCCATCTCTTTGAAAGCTGCCATCACAGCTTGATTTGTGTTTAATGAAGAAACTGAGTCATCAAAGGTCAAGTGATGTTTCCAAGGTCACACACACAGTAAGGAAAGGGGCTGGAATTCTAGCACGGGTCTCTCTGCCTCTGCTCCTCCTTCTTTCAGCCACCTTTCCCACTGATTTCCATCTGCATTAGCCCTTGGTTCTCTGAAGTACTAGACAGTTATGGCTCAAGCTACCCAATTCAGCTTCCAGTGTTCTGCTGTCTCTGCTTTTTCTCTTGTTCGAGTTTGGTTATTGCATCCTTCCCCGGGGCGGGGGTGGGGGTCAAGGAGGGCAGAGTGTGAGGACATAACCAGAACCTAAGTTAAATGCAGTCGTGTAGTCTGAGGCATTAGCTGGTCCAAGCCCAAAGGCAGGAGCAGGCTGGGGACGAGTGACTGTCTAGCTGAACTCTAATCCCTTCAAGGGCAAGGACCACCCCTCCCCTGCCACTAGACTCTACTTGGGTATACACTGCAGTACCTAGCTCAATACTGAGTGAAAGTATGTGCAATTGATGTTTCCATATTTGGATTTTAATTATGATTCTAATTGCTCTGCTACTCTAAATTTAAATAAATTCCATTATTACTCTAATTTTGAATAAATTTATTAACGATTTAAAAAATGTTTATCCTATTCAAGATGCAGGTAGGCTTTTTGGGGAGCTGTATTTCAGAAGGATGACTGCGGTCTCATAGAAGGCACTGGGGTCCGTTTCTCTGCGAGCAGACAAGATGTGAGGATGTTGGTGGGGCACGATGCTGGTTGGCGTGCTGGGTGCATCACCTCCAGCTTCACAACGTTCCCGGGGTACCAGGAGTGAAAGAGCCCCCGAGGAAGCTCTGCCTGCCAGTTGACCTGGTTAGTAGATACCTCCCTTCACCTATAGGACTCTGGGGGGAGAGAATGCCCAGAAAAAAGTAAAGGTTTCAATCGAACTATGAAAACTTTGTCCCAAATATTGGTAACATTTCCTTTTAGATGCCAGTGGAAACTTTTCTTTATCATGGTGCTACTAATAACTCTTTCAACAGGACATCATGTGGATAGATCATTGATCCAGCTCACCTTTTCTGCCTCCCACTTTCATCATTCAGAGCAGACATGTGAGGAATTAGACCGTCAACAGACTTTTCATTGCTTTTTTTATGCTCTAGAACTGTCAAATCACAGTCTGACTGAAGGCAAGTACCAATAGTGCCAATTGGCTACATTCTTGTGATAATCAATGTCCTAAATCTGTGATGGCCCTAGGTTGCAATGCTTTCCAGCTCCCCCTCCCCTCTGGGTACCATCAGCAGCCCCTCAGCATAGCTCAGGTTCTTTTATTCTGTTCCATCCCCTGTAGGGGTCATTACACTCTTATGTAGACATTTTCTTTTGGAAGGACTTGAGGGTACTGTATTAGTTCCTCACCCATAACTGATTCTTTCCTCTTTTCCTGGCTTGTTGGTACCCTTACTTCAATTTCCAGGAATGTTCTCATTCTCCATGTCTCTTCCTTTTCATATAAACTTTGCTCTTCCAGCAGATGGGGCACCAAATTTTGAATCAGGAAAGTTGGATTTTAAGTGCCAGCTTGCCACTTACCAGCCAGTGTACCTGGCCAAGTCACTTCACATCTCTGAGTCTTGATTTCCTTATCTATAAAATAAAGATCAAAAATATATTCCTGTGAATGCATTAGTCCCTATGATGTAATACATGTGAATACCTTTAAAATTATAAAATGATATACAGATGGAAGGAACCATATCTTTACAATGTCTTGTCCTCCATAGATTATTAGCAGAATCAGAGTACCTATGAGTGTCTAGGGTGAGACACTGTCGGGGGTGTTAGGGATGAGAAAATGCCTCTGCTTTTCTTGTTTCCTCTTTCACTTGAACTACTTCAACTGTTAATCTTATCTTCTTAGATTATATTCATTTGTGTGAGCTACCGCAGATCTTTTGTCAATTGGGGGTAATAAATTATTTAATAAATAAGTAATTAGTAATATAAATATAATTAGTTAATGGTATAAGCCACCATCCCTACTCGTAAGTGGTATATATATCATAATGGAAGGACATCTAATGACACCAGGGACGATTTTGAAGCCCTGGATTTGATACACATATTTATTGTGAGATGATCACCAAAATAATGTTAGTTAACACCTCCATGCCCTCACATAATTATCATTTTTTGTGTGTGGTAATTACATTTAAGATCTATTCTCTTAACAACTTTAAAGTATAGGATACAGTCAATTATAGTCACCATGCTGCCCATTAAGTCCCCAGAGCTTATTTATCTTCTAGCTGGAAGATGAAACAACCTCTCCCCATTTCCCCCACCTGCCAAGACCCTGGCAACCACCATTCTACTCCCTATACCTTAAGTTCAGCTTTTTTAGCTTCCACATACAAGTGAGATCATACAGTATTTGTCTTTTTCTGTCTGACTTCTCTCACTTAGCCCAACACCCTCAAGACCCCTCCGTGCTGTTGCAAAAAGCAGGAGTGGATTCTTTGAAGATGGAAAAGGCTTTACACAATGCATTAGGTCATGAGTTCTCAGCAGGGACCAGAAGGGACAAACTCACAGAGAAAGGCATCATTTTCCTCCAGCAGATTCAGGGAGGAGGAGGTCTGCCCTGTAACTGGAGCAGTACTGGGTCACTGAGAGGCTGACCCACTAGCAGCCGTGAGCCGGCCCACATCGTCACAAAGTGAGGACAATTGTGCACTCTTCAGAGGAGAGAATTTACAAAGCAGCGTTGGCAGCCAAACTGACAGACCTAGGGCTGTTATTAAACAGACAAGACCTTCTGCCTGCTGACTGTTTTGGAGACGCGAACCCAGCAACTTGAGTGTTTATACCCAAGAAGCTGTTGGTCACCACGGACAGTCAAACAGGACTCCTTTAGATTGATGTTTCTTTCTCTCTCTCCCTGTTTGAGCATCGTGTGAGATTATACAGTTACATGTGTGTGCTAAGCAGACAGTTGATACTAGTTAGTTCTGATTTCATTTGGCCCCTGAAACAAGACGCTATTTACTAATGGGGCTATTTTAGCGCATATCGACTCTTCTGAGTGTCATGCCAAGACATAGGTGGCCATGGCAGTTGGTAAATTAGCTGAGCACAAATGGTCTGGTAGGATGAGAACAGGACATCTTTCAGTTAGGGAGAAGAAAAGAGAGTCACAAAGCCAGTCAACGAAGTACAAATTGTGACCCTGCCTTTTAAAAGCGTGAAGTGCTAACCTGGGATCCCCACTTCATTCTTCTCACTCTGGGGACCAACTTTTACTTGATCTGTATCTTCCCCTGTGGTGGGGCTTCGCTGGCAATTAGTCAGTTAGATTTCTGGCCAGTTCTGCCCCTACCTTGGTACCCCCCCCTCCCCAAATGTCTGGTTGCCCTGTCTGGTCGCTGGGTCTCAAAGTTCCAGCCTGTAAGGGACTGAGCACCTGTGTAAACCCCAGGTCCTTACTGATGGGTTCTTCTAACATCCAACTCAGTCTTACATGTTAGTGTTCAGTGCCGGGTACCAGGGTCTCCCAGCTACTGGGCTTCCTGCCCATGAACTCCAGTCCCTCTGTCACCGGTTGGCTGCTTATACATCCTCTCGATCACCTATTATGAGCCTGCCATTGTTCTAGGCATTTTACAGACAAAGCTCACACTTGCATGGAAATGAATTTACATGTTGTCTGCGGGGGGGGGGGGGGGAGGGCGGGGGTGAGAGACAGGAAATACACAAGCAAATAAATAAACTTACATGAAAATTTTAGATAGTGGTAAATGCTAAGAAACAAAGAAATGCAGCAGAGGGTGATATGAGAGAGTGACGGGGCTGAAGGTGATGAGATCTAGATGGGGGGCCAGGGAAGGTCCCACTTGGGGTGGGGGGAGGATAGCATTACCATGAGACAGTGTGGAAAGAAGTCAGCTTTGCGAAGGTCTGGAGGCAGAGGGAAGAGTAAGAACAATGGTCCTTAGGCAGGAAGGAGCCGTCATACTCCAGAAACTTGTGGGTGGAGTGTAGGGAATGGGGTGAGACAGGGAGGATGGGACAGGGTGTGTGACAGCAGGTGGGGCAGAGGCAGGGCCTGCAGTGAGGGGCCTTGGAGGCCCTGGCAAGGAGCCTGGGTCAGTCTACCTGCTGTGATAGACTGAGCCATGGGAAGAATTTTCTGCAGGGAAGTGATGTAATTTAATCTGCATTTTTAAAAGATCATTCTATCTGCTTTAGAAGGTCGAGGTTATAGAAGGACTCGAGTACAAAGAGAATAGCTAGGAGACTGTGTATAATCAAGGCAAGAAGCTCTAGTAGCTTGGCTTGGAGCAGAATGGTAGCCATGGATGGAGAGAACTTAACACAGTGGGGATTCATCTTGGACATAAAGCCACCAGGTTGTGCTGATGGATTGGACGTGAGAGTAGGGGAGGGGAAGGTATTAAGGATAATGCCTGATATTTTCATTTGAGCATCTGGGTGGATGATGGTACCTGTAACAGATGGGGAAGACCGAGTCAGGACTGTGGGGGGAGACCGGTGGGTGGCAGTCAGTGTTTCCAAGGCCATGTTGTTTGGTCACTCTTCTTAGACAACCAAGTGGGACTGTTAGGTTGGCAACTGAAGCTACTGTATGTTTGCAGCTCAGTGGAAAAATCAGAAATGGAAATGTCTCAGTACATAGATTGTTTTGGGCCAAGAGCTATGCTAGACATTTATACAATCATTCATTCATTCATTCATTTGTTCAATGTCCCTGTCCTAGGCACTGGGATTACAGCAGTGAACCAAACAGACAAAAATCCCTGCCCTTGGGCTTCCCTGGTGGCGCAGTGGTTGAGAATCCACCTGCCAATGCAGGGGACACGGGTTTGATCCCTGGTCCGGGAAGATCCCACATGCCGCGGAGCAACTAAGCCTGTGCGCCACAACTACTGAGCCTGCGCTCTAGAACCCATGAGCCACAACTACTGAGCCCGTGTGCCACAACTACTGAAGCCCACGCACCTAGAGCCCACGCTCTGCAACAAGAGAAGCCACCGCAATGAGAAGCCCCCGCTCGCCGCAACCAGAGAAAGCCCGCGCGCAGCAACGAACACCCAACACAGCCAAAAATAAATAAAATAAATAAATTAAAAAAAAAAAATCCCTGCCCTTGTGGAGCTGACATTCTAGTGGGGAGAGAAGGACAGCAAACAAACACATGGCTAAAATGTATGTCAGAAAAAACCATAGGAATGATAGAGATAGGGGAGGAGGCTGGGGATAGGAGAACAAAAGTGAATCCAGAGGTTAGGAAAGGCATCTTTAAAAAGGCTAGGACCTGAGTGCGGTGAGGGGGTGAGGGCGTATTCCCTGGGGAACCTTTCCAGGAGGAGCGAGGCTGTGGGACTCCGGGAACAGGCGATGAAAATCAGAGGAAAAAGCCGCAGCCTCAGCTTTCACAAGGCTTGCCGTCCAGCTGGGCGGACAGACAGGAGGACAGACAATTTCCACGGGAAGATAAACCCAGCCTAGTTCCTCTTCATCATCTGAAGCCTTCAGGAATTCCTTGAAAGCTTTTAAATGAGAAGCTATACTAACAGAAAGAAGTTGTGCTCATGCTGTGAAAAGAAATAGCAATTTGTGTTTAAATGCTTTCTATCCCTTCCATCACAGCTACCACTTTGGAATTTAACACTGTGACCTCAGATTCACACTTGCATGTTTGTGCCATAGTCACTGCCCTCTCGGGAATTCTGTGAGGATGAAATGAGGAAACGTGTGCGGAGGTGTCTGCACCCAGGGAAGTGGTGGCGGCTGTCTGAGGAAGGATGGGTATTGGTCAGATGGTGTCCACTCGCCCCTGGGCTGGCTCTGAACTCCAGCCTCAGGGACTTGGGGAGTACAGGTGGGCATGGGAGGGAGCAGGTCGTGGGCGGGGGGAGTGCAGGTGGGCGTGAGTTCTCTTAGCCCCAGCCCTCCCAGGGGGACTTGGGTTGCTCACCAAAGCTTTTGCTTTCACCTCTGATATCAGCAGAGGGTCAGGGTGTAGCCCTGGTCCATTGGGTCAGCAACACCCAAGGGACCAGTCCAATGGCTATTGTGCCCCGCATGGACACACTGCCCAGTCAATGGTGGGCTGCACTGACCTGCTGCTTCCCGACTCCTCCTGCCGGTGTGAAGAGTGAAACCTACAGCCCCCAGGGATGGGCTTGCTCAGAACTCACGTGAGAGCGCTGCACGTGTTCACTGATGCTGTGGACGGTAGATTTCCACCAGCAAAGAACTAAACCAACAACAAAAGAGGGTCCCTCTGTCTTTGGTTTGAGCCCCATCATTTCTCTGAACTTTATATCCGCCCTCCATTCCTGAGGACGCGGCTGAGCTGCGTGCCCTGGAAACCAAGCAGGGCTCAGAAGGATACAGGTCTAATGACCCTTGATTCTGTCACCTGCCTGTCTGATCCAGGCCACCACGCTAGCCTCGGCTCACCATCCTGGATTCTTGGCTGCTACTGGCCATGTTCATGGGCATCCTCAACTTTTCGCACTGGGGCTGGGCAAAGCAAAGAGCTTGGGAGCCAGCCGACCTGGCTTGGATCCTGGCCCATCTCTTATCAGCCATGTGACCTTGGACCAGAGTCAACCTCTTTAAGGCTCTGTTTCTTCCTCTGTCAAATGGCAAGAATAATAACTCCATCAGTGTTCTTGTAAGGGGCAAGTGAGTTACTACGTCTGCAATGAGTGGGCCCATACTTGTCATGCGTTACTCAAAATAAAGTGCTCAAAATAAAGTGTTATAATTGTTGGGCAGTCATCATCTGCCTTTTTATAGCACAATCTGTTACTGCAAGGCAGTCATCTGCCCCAGCTGTGTTTAACCAACTTTTTTTTTTAATACTAATAATATATTTTATTTAACTGAATATATCCAAAATATTATCAGTTTAACATGATATTTTCATCATGGTAAAATACACATAACATAACATTTACCATTTTAACCACTAAGCGTACAATTCAGTGGCATTAAGTACATTCATTGTTGGCCAGCCATCGTCACCATCCATTCACAAAACTTTATTCATCTTCTCCCCAACATATGGAATGCTTCACAAGTTTGGGTGTCACTCTTGAGCAGGGGCAAAGCCAATTTTCTCCACATCCTTTTCAATTATCACCCGCCGCCCAAGCCAGTGCAGCACCATGGTGTTTTAAAGGGGTTCATTGATGGTCTGAAAGTGACCAACGTGTGTTAAAGCACCTTACAGAGTATCTACACTTTAAACGTAATGCACTTCTTCAGAAACTCAGCACTGTGAATTCTGTGGACACACATTTTACAGAGACAACTGTAGCTTGAACGTTTTAATTTTCACTCAACCACTTGAGATGGGCTGTCACCAATGTGCTTTCTCACAGATTAGATTCCTGACTAGTTGGAGGCACTGGTTAATAAATTCTTCCCAAACAAAATAATGTCATTTGCAGCAACACGGATGGACCTAGAGATGATCATACCAAGTTAGCCAGACAGAGAAAGGCCAATACCACGATATCACTTATATGTGGAATCTAAAAAAATGATACAAATGAACTTATTTACAAGACAGAAACAGACTCACAGGCATAGAAAGCAAACTTATGGTTACCAAAGGGGAAAGGGGGGGTGCGGATTAATTGGGAATCTGGGATTAACCGATACACACTACTGTATATAAAATAGATAACCAAGAAGGACCTACTGTAGAGCACAGGGAACTCTACTCTAATTTGTAATAACCTAAAAGGGAAAAGAATCTGAAGCTATATATGTTATAACTGCAGTTATAACATTCAGTTATATATGTATAACTGAATCACTGAGCTGTACGCCTGAAAGTAACATGACATTGTAAATCAACTATACAATAAATAAATAAATAAATTCTTCCCAAACAAACATATTCTTTCCACAGATTTTAGACCTGTATCCTTTGTAGAGGAAGTTTTAAGTCTGTAGCGTAAATATGGTTGTTCAACTTCAGGTCAGATAAAAAATGGTTATTTAGATGAGGTGCATAAACCCTTGTGTTTGTTTTTTTTCTATGCCACATGGCAATTTGGAAGTCAGCTCAGAATAGAAAAGGATGCCTGAGACAGGATTTGGGAATTAAATATCACTCAGGGCTCCCTTCTGGGTGCACCTGCCTCTCTTGATGCTGGGCTTGGCCATGTGACTTGCTGTAGGTAAAGGAACATGGGCAGAAATGACCTTGCTCCAGTCAACTCTGAAATCTTGTGTGAAACTGGTGGTGTCATAGAACGATGGAGCCCCCATTGGCCTGGGTCCCTTAGCAATTCTGAAGAGCAGAGGCCCTTGCTGGCCAGTGGTGACTGTAGTATAAGCAGAAATAAACTTCTGTGGCTTTAAACCTCTGCGATTTGGGGATTATTCATTACAGCAGCACAATCAACCCTATCCTGATTAATACTCATTTTAAGTAACAAATATGAAAAATTCACTAAATCACTGAAGACTTTCTTCTCTTTCTCCCATATCTCCAAATTCTCCGCTAACCACCACCACAAGCAATTGAAAAAAAAATCTGAAAAAACCCTTTTGGGCATAATTCTAATATTACTAGTTCTTTTATTTGTTTTCCAGCTCAGATTTGGTAATGTAATGAGCCTTTAAAGCAACTATTTTGGTGATTCTCTAAGGTAATATAGTTACTGGCGGGGATTAGTGTCCAAAAGCATCTGTCTTTCAATCGTCTTCATGACATTCGCATGTCATTCTCACTTGACAGAGATACTTTGGGTCTGAAAAGTTATTTGCTTGATTTTTTTCAAGTTAGAAAAAATACATTCCTATGTGAGTCAATTCTCCTGATTTGAAACTATAGGCTAGACACCTTCCAAAGGTGAAGATGTGAACACAAGGAGGTCTTGAGGATTCTATCCATTCAGAAAAGAGGGAAGGAGACCCGTTTGAAACCCAGGGAGCTTTTCCCCAGCAAATGCACACACAAAAAGTGTGCGTTCATCTTCAGGAGAATCACGCACTCCTGAACCCAAGTGACACGTTTCTACCTGCCCTAGAAAGATATCATATGGCAGAGTGGCTTCATGTAAAGCAAATCACACCCAATTCAAAAACCTGAGTCCAAGTTCCAGAACTGCCACTTACTAGCCGTGAAATCAGAGCCCCACGTCCTTTTAGAAAGGAGAAATCTCTTCTGAGCATACTGTGTGTCACACAGCAATCAGGATGGAAACAGAGCTTCAAGGATGGTTAAGGCTGGAGGCTGCCCTCGACACCCTCATGGGTTAGTGTACAAATACAGAGGAGAAGACGCCTCCCCTCCTCCCTCTCCCCAGTTCTAATCCCAGAGAGCTGGTTTCCAGGACCCTGACTGGGTCACCTTTGCCAGTGGGTGAGACCACCAGGTTTTTAAAAAGTCCTGTTTGGGCCACCCTCTGATTCTTCCTGCTCCTGGCTCACTCCACCCTGCTGCTCTCCTGGCTAGAGAGAGAAAGGCAGAGCCCGCCCCGCTGGGACGGAGTCTTTTGCTCTTTTCTCTTCTTCACAAGTCAGTGGGCTTTTGCTTGGAGTTGAAGGCTGGATTTATGCTTGTGGGGTGGGTAGAGGTCCCCCCCATGACCTGGAGGCTCGTCCTTCTGCTGAAGCCCCAAAGAAGCCCAGCTAAAAATAGAGTGGGTCTGGGGTCTCTCATCCCTTATCCTTTATCTGTACATCTCCCTGAGGGGATCAGGAGGGAGGAAGGGATCTGCTTGGTGGATCAAATTTAGGTATTCCTGAGTCCTCTAGCCAAGTGTCAACAATGCCCGCTATCATTAAAATTCTGGAAATAATAAATGCTGGAGAGGGTGTGGAGTAAAGGGAACCCTCCTACACTGCTGATGGGAATGTAAACTGGTACAGCCACTATGGAGAACAGTATGGAGATTCCTTAATAAAACTAAAAATAGAACTACCATACGATCCTGTGATCCCATTCCTGGGCATATATCTGGAGAAAACTCTAATTCTAAAAGATACATGCACCCCGATATTCATTGCAGCACTATTTACAATAGCCAAGACATGGAAGCAACCTAAATGCCCATCAACAGGGGAATGGATAAAGAAGATGTGGTACATATACACAATGGAATATTATTCAGCCACAGAAAAGAGTGAAATAATGCCATTTGTAGCGACATAGATGGACCCAGACATTATCGTACTAAGCTAAGTCAGTGAGACAGAGAAAGACAAATATCATATGATATCACTTATGTGTGGAATTTTAAAAAAATGATACAAATGACCGTATTTACAAAACAGAAATAGACTCACAGGCATAGAGAACAATCTTATGGTCACCAAAGGGGGTAGTGCAGGGCGGGGCGGGGCAGAGGGGTAGATAAATTAGGAGTTTGGAATTAACATATGCACTCTTAAAAAAAAAAGCCCCAACGCCAAGTGAGTGCTTTAGGGAAAGTAGCCAGAACACTATCTGGAGAGTGCTTTGGAGGTAGAGGTGAGGAAACCATTCACCGTGGGGTGATGATGCCTGATTCCGACATGTCTCACCTCCCTGATGTGGAGGAGGGCATGGAATGAGCTGTGCACACAAGTGTTTTGCAGATTGTGAAGACACAAGTGAGACATCATTGTCACGCTTCCAACGATGGCATCGGTCACCCCAACTTATCCCAAGAAGGATGGGGCTGGCTTGGGTGTGTGATCCCTTCCCTCCCCACACCCAAATCTCTCCTGGTTCTACCCTCCCTCCAAGAGGACTGTTCTTCTGTCCAGGGGAAATGAATACCCGCCCTCCAATATGCTTTCCCGGCCCCCTTGAGATCTTGCTTCTTTCTTTTCTTTTGGGAGTTAAGATTCTAGGTCAGAAAGTCTTCTGAATTTAAAGAATTTACTCGGAGAATGTCTTCTTTCTTTGCTCAGGCTAAAAGCAATCCTGAACACCAATGCTGGGTCATGTTTGCAAACTTCCCGGGAGTGGGTGGGAAAGGAGGGTCTGATTTAACTAGAAGTAAATTTTGCTCAAATGATATGCAGTCTCTTCAAGGCAATGTGTAACTCCACTACAAGCTTTCCTCATCTTTTCTCTTTTCCTTGTGTGCTCTCCTACTCAGATTCCCTGGGCTGTCAGGTCACAGGACATTGGAAGAAGTCACATCACATCACAAACCTAGACACGCCTTCTCTCCAGCCACCTGCAACCCAGCCACTGCTCCCTGGCTCTCACCACCTGCTTCACAGACACCAGGACATTTGCACCTCCTCTCATCTCTTTTATCTTTGCCACGGTTCCTAGGATCCCCTAGCCTCTGATTTCCCAGATCTGGGGGCTCGTCATTTACATGCTTGGCGTTCTACTCTCTAAAGCGTTCTTGTGCCACAAGGAGCAGAAACCCTGTTTGTTCGTGTGCCAGTTTGGAGAGCCAGGACCTAACTGAAAATAATTTTAGCACGTGTGCAGGATTCTCAGAAGCCTTTACGTGAGCCTTGAGCCTCCTCAGCTGAGTTTCTAGTAGAGTCTGCAGCCTAGATCACTCTTGATCCCGGCAGAGGAAGCTGGAAGCTCGGGACCCAGGTGGGTGGCATTGAACTCAGCCCAGAGCTGATGGCACAGGGAGAAGGGGAAACAGCTTGGTTTTTTTCATCTCATTCTGCAAAACAGGACTAAGGCTGTCCCTATCCTTTTGAAATGAGAGAAGATGAGAATTTACATCAGTTTGCAAATTAACTGTCCAGAATATAAAAGAAGCCATGCATACTGGGCATTTCTGAGTGTGGGAACAGAAGTTCAGTGACTATGAATGCAACTTAGAAGGGTACGAACTCCCTTGTGTGAAAAATGATTGAGACCAACAGCTATCTTGGCTTAGCTGAGAACCTTATTACAAGCCCAAGACCCTGCCACTACCATATCAAACATGGTGTCCATTTATTCATTCATTCAATCAAAACTTTAGCACTGACTTATGTGTGCCAAACTGAGAACAGGGGACTGCCAGGAAATTCACTCTCGTGGACGATTGAGAAAGGCGGATAGAAAATCACAATACAGCGAGATAAGAACCAAATGATGGGCAATCGACAACAGCACAGCAATTGTGAGACATCGGAAATGACACAACCCATTTTTATAATTTAAAAAATTCCGAGGCCAAAAATCCATAGGATGTTTAAAGAACCCATGAAGGTATCTATTTTTCATGGATTATTACTTACGTATTTATTAAGATATTCATAAAAACAAAGTTTTAAAAGCAGATGCTAGAACACGTTTCTGAGGTTCAGAGTTGTGCTCTGCTTCTTACTAGTGACATCATCTCCCATTTGCTCAACACTCAGCAATCCTGCCCCACCCAGGCATCTCCGACCAAGGCTCTGTAACAACATGCAGGAGGCTCGAGTGGGGATTAGCAGAAGCGGGGCCTTAACTGGGGCAGGAAGATGACTGGCTACACACACTCCAGCCACTATGTGGTCAATCCTAGAGAATGTTCCACGTGCACTTGAAAAGAACGCATCTTCTGGTTTTGGGGGATGTAATATCCTGAGAATATCAATGAAGTCTAATTGTTCTGTTGTATCATTTAGGACCTCTGTTGCCTTATTGCTTTTCTGTCTAGAAGATCTGTCCACTGACGTGAGTGGGGTGTTAGATCTCCTACTATTATGGTGTTCCTGTCAATTTCTCCCTTTATGTCCGTAAGCATTTGTTTTGGATATTTCGGTGCTCCTATATCAGGTGCATATGTGTTGATTGACAAGTGTAATATTCTCTTCTCTTATTGATCCTTTTATCATCCTATCGCGTCCTTCTTTACTTTCTTTATGGTCTTTGTTTTAAAGCCTGCTTTGTCTGGTATGAGTACTGCGAGCCCCACTCTCCTGTCATTTCTATTTGCATCCACTATGGATGGTCATATATTTGAGTCCACGTTTGCCTGCTGGGAACGAGGTGATCACTGGCCAGGCAGTGTGTTCTCCAAAACACCTGCGTGAGCACCAGAGCCTCATGGGCCTCTGGCCAGGGCAGGGCATCACCCTGCACCCTGCTTTCCTCCGTGTCCACCCCATGGCTCCCTGGCCACTGGTTGATGTGGTCAGTGTCACATGGTGGATTTTCATATTTTCTCAGCACCTTCTTGGAGTGCTACTGGGATCTGAAAGCTGTTCTGGAAGCCTGGCCCTCTCTTGTACTTTTCTCCTTTATTAGGTTGTGATGAGGAGTTCCCGCATCTCTCTTACTATCTCTTTTTACCTACACAACGCTTTGGCCTTATTGCTGTTAGCTCGTCCTCAGAGCACCTCCAGGGTCTCTCCATAGCACTCCTATGCGCACAGAAGCAGCCTGCCTTTGGACTTACAGCTCGGCTGCAAGCAGGTGACTCTGCTCAATGACAACATGGGGCGCAAGAGAACAAAGGCTAGATTTTTTTCCATTCCAGGGCTTCAAATGTAGCTTGAGACAGCAAATATTTACAAATTTTAAAAAGACAAAAATGCAAAACCAATTTCAACTCATAAGGAAGTGAGTCATCTTCTTTTCTGCAATTGCCCTTTTTGCTGCCCTAAGACCATGGTGGCAGTGTTCTTCTTACCCTGCAAGGCTTAGCTCCTCTGTCTTGTCTGAAGATTCTCTCTATGAGATTAGGAACCAGGTCTTTTCAATTTTACATCCCCAGGGCTCATCATGGTGCCTGTTACCGTGAGGTGTTTTACCGGATGCTAAATTTGTTGAGGGCTAAAGTGGCGGATCCACCTTCTTCACATTGACTGCCACGGGACAGTCGGTTTCACTATTCAGTTACCTAATGATTCAGAAGTCTGTTGCACATTGCTAATAAAAGAGAATCACGTGACACATTTCTCCAAAGAAGACATACGGATGGCCAATAGGCACCTGAAAAGATGTTTAATATTGCTGATTATTAGAGAAATGAAAATCAAAACTACAGTGAGGTACCACCTCACACCAGTCAGAATGGCCATCATTAAAAAGTCTACAGGGACTTCCCTGGTGGCGCAATGGTGAAGAACCCGCCTGCCAATGCAGGGGACACGGGTTCGATCCCTGGTCCGGGAAGATCCCACATGCCACAGACCAACTAAGCCCGTGCGCCACAACTACTGAGCCCACACAGCACAACTTCTGAAGCCCACGCACGTAGAGCCTGTGCTCCACAATAAGAGAAGCCACCGCAATGAGAAGCCTACACACCACAATGAAGAGTAGCCCCCGCTCTCCACAGCTAAAGAAAGCCTACGTGCAACAACAAAGACCAATGCAGCCAAAAAAATAATAAATTAAAAAAAAAGTCTACAAATAACAAATGCTGGAGAGGGTGTGGAGAAAAGGGAACCCTCCTACATTGTTGGTGGGAATCTAAATTGGTACAGCCACTATGGAGAACAGTATGGAGGTTCTTTAAAAATCTAAAAATAGAACTACCATACGATCCTGTGAGCCCACTCCTGGGCATATAACTGGAGAAAACTACAATTCGAGAATATACATGCACCCCAATGTTCATAACAGCACTATTCACAATAGCCAAGACATGGAAGCAACCTAAGTGTCCATTGACAGATGAATGGATAAAGAAGATGTGCTACATATACACAATGGAATATTACTCAGCCATAAAAAGGAATGAAATAATGCCATTTGCAGCTACATGGATGGACCTAGAAATTGTCATACTGAGTGAAGTAAGTCAGACAGAGAAGGACAAATATCATATGATATCGCTTAACTGTGGAATCTAAAAAAATGGTACAAATGAACTTATTTACAAAATAGAAGTAGAGTCACAGATGTAGAAAACAAACTTATGGTTACCAAAGGGGAAAGGGGGGGGGTAAATTAGGAGTTTGGGATTAACAGATACACACGACTATACATAAAATAGATAACCAACAAGGACCTACTGTATAGCACAGGGGACTATATTCAATATCTCGTAATAACCTATAATGGAAAAGAATCTGAAAAAGAATAGTTTTATATATATATACATACGTATATGACTGAATCACTGTGCTGTATACCAGAAACTAACACAATATTGTAAATAAACTATACTTAAATAAAAATTTTTAAAAATTAAAGTTAAAAAATTAAAAATAAACCAGAATCATGTGAACATCGTAATGTCAATGTCAGCCAACATTTCCTTATTCTCCAGGAAGCATCACCTGCTCAGGGCAGTTAAATGACAAGGACAATTCTACTCATTAACCACGAGGTGGCATATGTATTATTTAGATTTGTGTGTGTGCAGAGATTTATGTGCATATATATATATTCACATATATACACATGTATAATGTGATTTTGAGGAAATACTCAGACAACCTCTAAGAAAAATATATTTTCCTATCACGTCCCCGTAGCCAAGGGGTGGTTCTTATGAGGAAGAGAGGCTGATGTCAAGCAAGGGGCAGGGGATGGGTGATCAGGAGCAGAGACATCGTGCTGGGAAAGAAGAGCAGGAAGGACGGGATTCCGCGTGCAGAACAAAGCCATTAAATCTCGCCCCGGATTCCAGAGACACATGGCGAGGGCTGACACCGATCCCGCGTTTTCAGAGGTTCCTGGAAGAAGAGGGTCAGAGGGGCTCAGCCCTGTGGGCAGCTGAGAGGGCTCCTGCAACACCCACCTGCTCCGGCTGCCGGGTGAGAACCACTGCTACCCAGCCAGGCTGGGCTCCCCCCGGCGGAAAGCATGCGGAGTCACGAAAAGCACACGCTCTCAGATTCCGTCAAACCAGCTCTGCCATCCATCCGTTGGGAGTTAACCACTCCTCAAACTTTTTCCCTCATTTCTAAAATGGAGCAGCTATTTGACCTCACGTTGAGAGAATTAAAGAACAGAATGCACTCAGTGTAGCGCCTGCCACATAGGAAGAAAAGTGATGCACGGTCATTCTTACTAGAAGTTATCATTGCAGGGAGAGGCTGGATTCTCACTGGAAACAGCTGAGATGGGGGTAGGCCTGGGTCAGCCACGAAATTTCAGGAGACGTTTTACAATTCTTCGCATTCAGAGACTCCTGGGAAGGATAACATTCTTGGCTTTGTACGTTGGTTGGGAAGAACTTGTCCTGACAGCTGGACTTTTTGTATTTTGGGTGTTTTTTTTTAATTGAAGTACAGTTGATTTACAATGTTGTGTTAGTTTCTGCTGTACAGCAAAATGACTCAGTTATACACATATATATTCTTTTTTATATTCTTGTCCATTATGGTTTATCCCAGGACATTGAATCTAGTTCCCTGTGCTACACAGTAGGGCCCTGTTTTCCATCCATTCTATAGGTGAGACGTCAAGTGTGAGAGGATACTGGCCATTGGATGGGGTGATATCACAGGAGGAGTGTTAAAGTACAGGATGTGAAGGGCTGTCAGAAGAAAAAGCAAGCTGCAAATAAGCTCCTTCTACTTGACCATTTTGCTGCTAAGAGGAGGGCCGGCCAGTACCACCCTCAGTTCCCCGACCCAGCCCAGTCTGCCCAGTAGGCACGACCCAAAGCATGACTTACTCTTTCGAGGCCCGTAACAGAAATTCCTCGATGGCGTGGTTAAATCCTGCCTCTGCTGTCTTCTTTTGCTGCCCAGATGTGCTGCAGAATACCTCAGTTCTCCGTAACTCTCCTTTCCCAGGCTGGAATTAGGACTGCATAGATGGGATTCAGCCAACTTGAATCTCTGTCAATTTGGGAGTCAAATCTTATGATAGTTTCTTGGAGACTATGGTGAAAAAACCCAAAATACTCAAAAGACAGTTATTCTTGGGATATTTCTGATTTATCTGGAGCCAGAAAATTAAAGACATTTATAAAAGGCAGATTTCTACGGAAAAAAAGATTTTTTTAATCATGCCTTTACCTGAAAGCCAGATTGTGTTTAGAATGTGCAAATTGGAAGCAGATTGGCTAAGTGCTGCTGCTTACGGCTTGGGCCTCTTGAAGTTGAGAAAAAGCCCAAATATGAACCGATCGATTTGTCTGCTCTTAGGAGGCTTATCTGTCAGGAGCTATTATCTTACATTGTAGTAATAAACACGTCTTGCCTACTGAAGAGAGAGGTGTGGAGTTCTACAAACTTCCAAGAGGATATTCACTAAGGCAACATTTCCCACAACAGATGTGCTTAAGACGAACTGGTTCCCTGAGATGAAAGTACATTATCTGTGCTAATCAAGCTTGGAAACACACCAGATTAAACAAACTCAACTCAGTTTCTTTTCCTTGGGAAGTTTCAGTCTTTTATATAAACTTAATATATACATTTAATATCTTTCATTATGATTTTTCAAGGGTGAGAAGTCAATACTTAGCATTTCCTAAATTTATTTGACAGTAGTCTTTTTCTCTGAAAATAATTTTCACATAACAACACATGTTGGGAAATATTGCACAAAAGTCATTCATCAGTCTACTGACAGTTAATGCATGGTCAGCTCTTGAAAATAAGAAATTTGCTAGCTTTCTAGAACCTTTAGCCTTCAACTCTTTGGGAGACAGAAGCCCATCACTAACTCTAACCAAATTAACCACCACTTGCTGGAGCTAAGGGAATATAAAATGAACATAATTTCTGCATGGAAGAGATATAAAATAAATATATAAACTATATAAGGTATATAAAATAAAATAGAAACAACTCGTTTTGGCCTGTGGATGGGGAGAGTGAAACTGGCAGTTATCAACTGAGCAATAATTTTTCTTTGTAGACGATTTCAGCCTGTAGAGACATATGACAGACATCTTGAAACCCAAAAGGCAGTGATTTCCTTTATATTGATTAACATTCATTTCAATCCAAAAGGAGAAATGCAGGGTAATGTCTATCCTGATTGAACAGAGGAGCGTAGCGTCTTATAAGACTCCAAGATGATATTCATTGGAATGACACTGCCCAAAGATATAAATGTTCTCAGATCACCGTTATATAGTGGGAAACAATGAGCAAACACATACACGGGCATGCATGTGCGTGAGTGTGCACACACACACACACACACACACACACACACTCACACACATGCTCTACTCCAGGCTGAGAAAAGTAAAACCTAAATATCCTGGCCATTAGAGCAGCAAGAGGTGGGATTTTAAGCTTACTACATCTGATTCTCATTCCACTGAAAGTAGAGCTTTTTCTCTTAGAGATGGCTATAATAAAACATGAGAAAACCAGAGTGTGTTTCTCACTTTCCTGCTCAGTGGATTACCCTGCCCCGACTCAGCAGTCAGAGCCCATACAGAGGAGAAGCCGCTGGAGGGAAAGAAGCACGTAAAGTTTGCTCTCACTGAGATCCACACCTCGGGGTAAACTATGCAGAGGCAGGGCTGAGTGATGTCACAGAAACAAACCACTCCCTGGTCTGGAGGAGGGAGGGACTAGGTCACGCACGGACATCGTGTTTCTCTCGGAAGCTGGGTAGGATTTTATGATGTGAAAGAAGAGGATGCTGGCTTGGCAGCCATCCAGAGGCTGCAGCAATCAGAAAACGAGTGTGTCCTGCGGTTGGTCCCCGGACACCGCTGGTGACTGACCAAACCAGCCTGAGAGGCAAAGGCGGCTGCCGTGTCCATTCCCAGGCATCTAAGTGGGAGCTCAGAGCTAGTGGGGGAGCGAGCACACCTGAAGGCTTGGAAGTGAATCCCACGTTACAAACGGCTTAAGACCCAGGAGGTACAGGACACAAGCACGTGGGGCGCTGGGGGTGGCGTTGAAGAGACAAGAGAAAGAGCAGGCAGCCTGGCATGATTCTGATGGATGATCTGGGTTTCTGGTTTGGTCTTGACTTTAAGGAACTGGACGCCCTTCCCTCTCTCTCTCTAAGGCACCTTCCAGGCACCCCTGGGGACGTGCCAGGGCAAAGGACTCAAGGAGTAACCTCTTGGGCTGTGTCCTCCTCTGCTCTGGAAAAAACCTGCATGTGCCTCTAAGAGAAAACAGTGAAATTACAGAGCAGACCCAGCCTCTGTTGAGGGAATGACCCTCTCAGACCTCTCCAGCTCTCAGCCAGACGACGCCAAATCCCTCTCCCAAACGAGCCTGCACCAGAAGCTGCCTTCGGGGGCCCCGAGAATGACCTTCACACCTGGCCTCTGAGTCATTTTGGAAAAGTGAATGCCGTTATTCAGGGTAAGAAGGGTGAGTCCTGAGGGAAATTAAGAAGGATCCCTTCCTCCCTCAACACCCCCCCCTTTGGGGTGCGAGAGGCCTTGAAGAACCAGCCCGGTCTGTCCCAGGTCTCATCTCTCCAAGTAGAAAAGACGTGAACAATGTCACAACACAGGAGAGCCTCCTACCAGCATTTGGTCTAGAAAAACAGCAGGAAGAATTCAAAGGATGAATTATAATAAAGGGACTTTAGGCATGTGACTTCGGGGTAGGAGAGATCTGACGGGGTGAGAGCCCTGCCAGCCTCCGGACAGGCCTGCTGCCCTCAGCACTCGGATACAGGCGCCACGTGCCAGGGCCTCTGCCCACGGGGCTCGGAGGGCAGGAAGGAAGTGATGATCGGAGTTTAGCTAGTGCTGCTTTTGAGCCACCGTGGCCACTGCTGAGTCTCAGCCCTGAAGGTGAAACCGACCAGGGTTCTTGGCCTTCCCCCTCCCCTAATAGAAATTGACTAGACTCCAGACAAGAAATTCAGCCAAAGCTTTATTTGCAGCAGGGGGGGAGCGAGAATCAGTAACAGCTTCCCTTGCTCGCTCTCTGAGGAGGCGAGGCACGAGCTTGTTCCTTACAGCGGGTGAGGGCAGGGGTGCGTCCAGGGGTCGGGCCGGAGGGGTGGCTTAGACGTTTTGCCCACCCCTTAGGTGGCGTTGCGTGCAGGGGGCGTGCGCAGTACCCTGCTTTTGCTCCTGACACCCAGGTTTTGCTCCGAGCTCTTCGGAAGTGGCAGTTGGGTTTTTTTGGTCTCTTTGTATCTTTTGTCCAGAATCTGCCCATGCATGCACGCAGTTATTTTTAGTCCCTTATAGTTTCTTTGTATTTCGTTGCCGGAGGAGACGTTTGTCCAGGTGCAAGCACTGCGGCAAAGGGTCCCAGATCCCAACCTGACTCGAAAGGAGCGTGCAGCTGACGGGGACACGTGGCCCCCAGGGAGGCCTGGAACGTGAGGACCGCAGGTTCCTCTTTGCTCTGAGTTAGTGCGGATGACTTTTACCGAGTGTGTGTTTCAGGGTTCACGGAACGGGCTCGGTCCGCCCAGGTTCTGAGATGCTCCCTGGGAAGGGCCACGTGGGGCTTCTTGAGGAAGGAAGTCAGGCTTAGAGGAGAACACGGGCCCCCAGACTCAGCACTCTGCCTGCCAACCAAGGGAAGTGTGCTGGGTCTCTGGGGTCAGCTTTTCTGAGGGTTTGCATCCTACCCAGAAATGTGTTTCAGTCGTGTCCTAACCAAGAGACACGATCATCAGAAAGACTTGGAACCAGGCCACACGGACACTTGGTTTCCCCGGAGTTTGTTTATGAAAGAAGGCCAGGAAAGTCAGCATGGGGCAGGGACATCTGGCTGCTACTCTGGGGTCTTGAAAAAGCCCACTGTGACTAGGTGTCCCCTGCAGTTAGAGTAATGTCTCTCCCAAGAAGCAGCTCTACCTTCTGGAATGTCTCATGTAAAGAGCCATTTTCCAAGTCAGTCAAGTTCTTTCTTAAGAATGCTTACCAGGTGTCCTATTTGGGGGCATAGTGGCCTGGTGTTCCCATGGGGGTGTTTCAGCAGTGCCCTGATGACCTCGTATGGATGAGAAGCTCTTGTATGCACATTCACCTGTTGATTCCAGGTCATGGACCTGATGGAGACCTTCTAGGCATTATTACCAGTACGTCAGAGAATTCCTTAGAGGGGGCCCTGGAAATCCCATGGAGAGCCAATTCCCCGGAAATGGGTGTGTCCAATTCCTTCATTCATTCACTCAACACACATTTAGCAAGCACCTACTGTGTGCCAGGCACTGTTCTGGGTGCTAAGAACCAAAGATAAATAGAACATAGTCTGTCTTGAAACAGCTTACATCAGTATAGTTTAAAAAAGGGAGCGGACTTCCTTGGTGGTCCAGTGGTTAAGACTCTGCCCTTCCAACGCAGGGGGTGCGGGTTTGATCCCTGGTGGCGAAACGAGGATCCCACGTGCCACATGGTGCTGCCCCAAAAAATAAATAAATAAAATAAAAAGGGACCAAAGCCTTTAAAATGAAGAAGGTGGGCTTCCCTGGTGGCGCAGTGGTTAAGAATCCGCCTGCCAATGCAGGGGACACGGGTTCGAGCCCTGGTCTAGGAAGATTCCCACATGCCGCTGAGCAACTAAGCCCATGTGCCACAACTGCTGAGCCTGCGCTCTAGAGCCCATGAGCCACAACTACTGAGCCCACGAGCCACAACTACTGAGCCTGAGCTCTGGAGCCCAAGCTCTGCAACAAGAGAAGCCACCGCAACGAGAAGCCCGTGCACCACAACGAAGAGTAGCCCCCGCTCGCTGCAACTAGAGAAAGCCCGCGTGCAGCAACGAAGACCCAACGCAGCCAAAAATAAAATATTTTAAAAATGAAATAAAATAAAATGAGGAAGGTATTTGATGATACCGACCAGGGCTGGATTTAGAAAATGAGAAGCACGGTATTATTCACTCTGCGACCAGGATAAACTACAGGTATTAAGACCCAGCTTTTTTCTTTTTCAAAATAAGGGGACTGGGCTAGGTGATCTACTTCAGACCTTTTAATCTCTTCAGACCTACCCGTGCCCCCTGGGGAGTCTACTGCCAACACGGCCTTTTCATTCCCTCTAATGCCAGCCCTCTGGGACGACCCTGAAGTTTCCTGTCATCTCAGCTGTCTAGATAGGACCCTGCCCTCTCCCTATAAGAAGAGAGACTTGTGGGTTCCCAGCAGGCCTCAGACAGGTGAGGGCCGGCTCCTTAGGAAATGAAGAAGCCCCTTACAGGCTTACTGAGCCCCTTCTATGTGCCAGACTCCTTCTTCGCTTCGCTTATTTATGTGAACATCAGAGTTAAGAACGCTGAGGCCAGAGGGGCTTAGCCGCCTGCACGGAGTCAGGCAGAGCTGTGAAGCCCCAGAGCCCGGGATGGGCTCCACACACCGTGAGTAAGGGAGTCAGTGAGAATACCCTGAGAAAATGAATGCGCGGGCTCTGGGTGACCGAACAGACTGTTTCCTGCTGGGCTGCACCTGCTGCTGGTCCAGCGTAGCATCGCGTCTGGTTTGGGTTAGGGTAGCGATCACGGGCATTAGAGTATCCGGTTGGAAAAGCAGATGAGGCTAGGCCGAGAGCACCAGGTTGGTTTTGACTTCCTCCAGTGATCGCTGGAAGCTGTGGAGGGTTGTGAGTGTCGGGGCAGGGGTGGTGGGTGTCACCGTGCGGTCTAGGAAGGTCACCTGGCGGCACTGGGTCCGAGGGAGGTGGAGAGAGAACTCTTCTGAAGTGGGCAAAGAGGGGCTGAGTCGAGGAAAGATGAGAGACAAGGGAAGAAGCAGCCAAAGTCAGACGTGTTATGGGGAATTCAGAATTCATACTTCCTGAGTGAGGAGGAAATATAGGGAAGAAAGGGACCAAATCTAGCCCGGTAGTTATTTCTTTCAGTTATGCTCATGAGCACTTGCAATGAACCAAGTGCTGTGACACCTTACTTACCCCGTCTTATCTGGCCTTCCCAAGAGCCCCCTGAGACAGGATCCGTGATTATCCCCATTGTATGGATGAGAACACTGAGGCACACAGAGCTCATATGAAACGTCTAAGTGCTGGTAGACGTCACCATCTGGAGGGCCTGCCCCTCACACTCAACAAGCTAAATTCACCATTGCCCCCCCCCGCTCTTCCTCTAAGTTTCCCTGTTTGTTTAATATTTATTTATTTATTTGGCTGCTCCAGGTCTTGGTCGCAGCATGCGGGATCTTTGTTGCGGCATGTAAACTCTTAGTTGTGGCATGAATGTGGGATCTGGTTCCCTGACCAGGGATCTAACCCAGGCCCCCTTCATTGGGAGCGCGGAGCCTTAACCACTGGACCACCAGGAAAGTCCCTTCCCTGTTTTAATTAACACCGACACCATGCTTTTAGAGACTCAGAGCCAGAGCTCAGAAGAAATGTGTCATGTCTGTCCTTTCATTGTCTGTGTCTCTTATGACTCAAGTGCTGTGTTAGGTGCTAGGGTTACAGGTATCAAAGGTGTGCTCCTGGCCCACAAGACAGGATGCTGGGGGCCAGCGGAGGAATGTGTCAAGTCCAGGGCAGGGAAGAGAGGCAGGGAGGTTTCCAAAGGAGGCCCGGTGCTTCCCGTGCTTCCTCTCTGCACACTGCCCCTTGGTCGCAATGGTGCCATAGAGATGGGCCTGGCATTTTCCACCTGCCCAACTCCACCTCCAGTTTCAATTCCTGCAGTGAATACCATTAGAAGTCTCCAAAATAAAGCTATGACTTTTTAAAGTCCTGAGCAATTCAGTTTCCTTCAAGAGTGTTCAAAGAGAGCCACAAATTTGATAAATAGGCAGCCTGGGTTCTAACGCCTTCATCACTGTTGTGCCTTTGAGAAGCATTCGTTTATTTTCCATTGATGCCCTGCCTAACTTCCCAAAATGTTAAAAGCCCAAGTACAATAAAACTCTTTAAATGATATGTGTAGATTAAGCTCTGAGTAATGGAGTAGGGAGCATGGGAATCCCAGAAATCTAGAACTAAGAGAAAACTATTGAGCAGAGACCTTAACTCCAAACTTCCTGGCAGCCAAGAGAAAAATAAGAAAAGGGAGCTTTTTAAAAATTAACTAATATAAAAAATTTTTATTGTGGTAAGAATGCTTAACTTGAGGTCTACCCTCCTAACTAATTTTTAAAATGTATTTTATTGAAGTATAGTTGATTTACAATGTTGTGTTAATTTCTGCTGTACAGCAAAGTGAATCAGTTATACATATATACATTCTTTTTAAAATTCTTTTCCATTATGGTTTATCACAGGATATTGAATATAGTTCCCTGTGCTCTACAGTAGAACCTTGTTGTTTATCCATCCTATATATAATAGTTTGCATCTGCTAACTCCAAACTCCCACTCCATCCCTCTCCCTCTCCCCCTCCCCCTTGGCAACCACAAGTCTGTTCTCTACGTCTGTGAGTCTGTTTCTGTTTGGTAGATAAGCTCATTTGTGTCATATTTTAGATTCCACATATTAGTGATATCATATGGTATTTGTCTTTCTCTTTCTGACTTACTTCAGTTAGTATGATAATCTCTAGGTCCATCCATGTTGCTGCAAATGGCATTATTTCATTCTTTTTTATGGCTGAGTAATATTCCACCTCCTAACAAATTTTTTAACGCATAGTCCATTATTGTTGACCTCGGGTACTATGTTGTACAGCAGATCTGTAGCGCTTATTCATCTCACTTAACTGAAACTTTATGCCCATTGATTAGTAACTCCACATTTTCCCCTCCTTCCAGCCCCTGGCGGTCATCATTCCACTCTTTGATTCCACGATTTTGACTATTTACATACCTCATACAAGTGGAATCATGCAGTATTTGTCTTTCTAAGACTGGCTTATTTCACTTAGCATAAGGTCCTCAAGATTCATTCATGCTGTCATGTGTTGCTGAATTTTCTTCTTTTTTAAGCCTGACAGAATTCCACTGTATGTATGTACCACGTTTTCTTTATCCATTTATCTGTCAGTAGACATTTATGTTGTTTCCACACGTTGGCCATTGTGAATAGTGCTGCAATGAACATGGAGTACAGGTATCTCTTTGATATCCTGCTTGCAGTTCTTTTGGGTAAATATCCAGAAGTGACATTGCTGGATCATATGGCAGTTCTTTTTGTAATATTTTGAAGAACTTCAGTACTATTTTCCATAGTGGCTGCACCATTTTGCGTTCCACCAACAGTGTACAAGGGTTTCAGTTTCTTCACAGTCTCACCAACATTTATTGTCTTTTCTTTTGTTGATAATATCCATCCTGACAGGTGTGAGGTAATATCTCATTGTGGTTTTGATTTACATTTCCCTGAGGATTAGTGACGTTGAACATTTTTTTCATATACCTGTTGGCCATTTGCATGTCTTCTTTGGAGACATGCCTATTCAAGTCCTTAGCCCACTTTTAAATTAGCTTATTAGATTTTTACTATTGAATTGTGGGAGCTCCTTATTTTTTTGGATATTAACCCCTAATCAGATACATAATCTGCAAATATTCTCTCCCATCCCTTATGTTACCTTTTCACTCTGTTGATTATTTTCTTTGCTGTGTGGAAGCTTTTTAGCTCAATGCAGTTCCACTTGTTTATCATTGGTTTTGTTGTCTGCGCTTTTGGCATCATATTCATGAAATCATTGCCAAGACCAACGTCATGAAGTTTTATTCCCTGTTTTCATCTAAGAGTTTCATAGTTTCAGGTCTTACGTTTAAGTCTTTAATCCATTTTGAGTTGATATTTGTGTATGATGTAAGATTAGGGTCCAATTTCATTCTTTTGCAGGTAGCTATCCAGTTTTCCCAACTGGAAACAAGTCTTAGAATTAGTAGAAGCAAACCTTTTTCCCAGCTCCAAATCTCTGCAAGAGATAGGGCACTCTATCTCCTTCACTGGCTTTTACACTGACAAAGATCTGTGCGTGTGACATGCCCTCCCAGACAGGGAGCCCCCTGCGGACAAGCACTGTGTCTTAGTCCCTTTTCTCCTCCAGAGATCAGCACATAACAGACATTTGATAAATATCCTTTGATGAATAACTGGACAAATACTTTTTTGTATGAGGGTCTCTTAACAGCAAAAGACAGAACTTTAGGTAACAAACTTTTAAAAACATGGACCTTATTAATTTGGCCATATCTGCTGTGGATTCTCACCGGACAGCTGAGGGATGACATTAACTCCTAGGTCTTTAATCCCTTTCACCAAAGTCACCGAATTTGGTATGCAAAGAGTTACGTGACTGAAGTTTAGTTATGTAACTAAAGAGTTACATATGCCCCAGAAGCTACTTTTGCCAATTATGTTAAAGATTTTTGAGTGGCTTTCTCTTCTCCCAGTAGAGTGCTTAACCTTATTTTTTCAAATAAAGAGCCATAATATTTAGTACCATTTCTGTAGCTAATACTAAAAAAAATTGAATGAATGAATGAGCAGATGAGTGAATAGGTGAACAAACTGCCTTCTCACTTCTCTGGGCTTTAAAAAAAAAAAACAACAAAAACAAACTATTAAAGCTTCCTAAGTAAAGTTGTACCTCCTTTGAGGCAAGGCCAGCCAGACATGCACATATGAAACTGTATCCTTTCCCTATATATTTTCATACAGCTTGCAGTTGCCCCAGCCTTCCAATAACCCCTTTTTCACAATCAGCCCGGCCCATCCTTTCATTCTGGATTTTTTTTTTTTTTTTTTTTTTTTTTTGTGGCTGCATCTTGCAGCATGCATGATTTTAGTTCCCCAACCAGGGATCAAACTGTGCCCCCTGCAGTGCAAGCTCGGAGTCCTAATGACTGGACTGCCAGAGAAGTCCCCATTCTTCAATAGATATATATGAAACACCTCCTATGTGCCCGGTCCTGTTCTAGACACTTGGAATCTATCAGTGAGAAAAACATGGAGCTTATCTTCTATTCTTTCTGAATATTTCCTATATGCATGACCACATCATCCTGAATGTTTTCAACCTGATCTGTCCCTAGAAGCTGAGCTGAGTTGGTCTGGTCTAGGGTTGCTCGGAGAACTTATTTTTTTGGATATTAACCTCTAATGCTCCGGCCACCTGGCGCTCTGGCCACCTGGGGCTTCTGCAGAGCAGGGTTGCCTGGTAGAAGATGCTCTCCACTGACCATCTGCATCCTTGGATTCTGGTCCAGTCTCTGACCCCCTCACCATAACTTTGGGCAATTTACTGACCTCGGTTGGATTAGATAAGACCTTTTTAACTTGGATTCATGGTCTCTCTAAAATCATATAGGACGTTTTTCTGGGGCTTTTTCTCAGTGGAATGGAGCTAATAAGTTAGGGGAGAATGAAAGGAATCCAGGCTGATTTGATGTGACACACACTGAAAATGTCAAAGGGTGACAGTGGAAGAGAGTTGAAGAGAGTTGAATGGAGGGTGATGGGAGCAGGAAGAAAGTCAGGGCAAACTGGATGGGCGGACGGCGAATTTGGGGAGGAATGTGAGAGACGACAGAGAGATTTTGGTTGGCGTTACCGTCTGTGTGAGAAGTAGAGAGAGATGGTGAAAGGAGATGGCTAGATGTTTTCCTGAGTAAAACAAATGAAATTTCCTTTAATATTTGGTGAGAAACTTCAGTAATGAATTGAATTGGTTTATAAAATCTTGGTTGTCACAAAGCTTTTGTTTCTCAGATTGAGGTCTTACGTTAATACTGGCTCAATATATGGGTATCAGACAGGATTCTTGGTTGCAGGTAACAGATGGTAACTCACACTGATCAAGAACAAAAGGGGTTTAATAAAAGGATTCGGGATTCTCACAAAATTGCTGGGAAGGCCAGACAACCTGACTTGGGCTAAAATTCCAGGGACAATGGCCACAATTATGCTGCAGGACAGACTTGATGAGAAATCGTTACTACTTCCACCCCACTGAACGCTAGAGGACGTTACCGTTGTTTCCCACTATGCTACTCTGACAAGGGTCACGATCTCACAGATAATTTCACTTTGAAAGCTGATGTCCCTGCCTCCATACATACTAATAAAACCGCTCCACAGTGCATCCTTTCTCTGGTGTCCAATAAAGTCTCACACAAGTGGGTCTGATGGGTGAAGAATAGGTCTCACACCTACACCTTAGCTTCAAAGAAGTAGGTGAGTTTTTATGATCTTCCTTCGGAGGGTCCATCAGGCTGGATATTCTCCAAACGTAGCTTCTAGGCAGCCCACAAATGCCAAGACCCACTAGATTCATTGATCCCTGAAGTCCGCCATGGAGAGTGGTACCCTAGGCAGATAGCGCTGATGCTTCATTAGACCCACGGGTAGTGAGAGACCCTTACAGCTGTGTCTGGGCTGAGAGGACGCCGACCAAAGGCCATTTGTGACTTGCTACGACAGGAGAAAGGGCAACTCAGTTTGGCCACTGATCTCCAAGCTTAGACCTGAGGTGAGTTCTCAAAGGAAAAGCTGTGGAGCTGGGCTGAGGTAGAAGAAAAGAAGGCTCTGGGGCAGAGGGCTGGGATCTATGGGGTTGCAGCCTTTGCTCAGAACTTACCTCACCTTTGAGAGCAGCCTGCTGACCAAACTGAGGCTCCATCCCTGGGTGCCTTTGACATTGACACATGTCCCTAGAACTACAGAAATGATTTTCCTCGGGGTACTGAGACAGCCACCTGTGCTGTTCGGTAAGTTTTTTTCCCACTACTGAAAGAAAAAGGGGAAAAAAGCACTTACCCTCCTTGATTTTTCTCCCCAGCTATTTTCTTCCCATCTTCATGTGCCCAAGAACTGCATTTTTGCTTTGCAAAACCCACTTCCTCAGAGTAAAAGTCATTGCCAACATTCAAAGCATTTTTCAAAGGGAAACTTTTTCATAAAAATATCTCTGATGACTTGGGCCAGAATTAATTACCAACTTCCTTCTGTGCCATCTTAGTTTTTTTTTAACCTTTGATTATAGCACATTCGGGCATTCTGGCACTTACTGCAGTGTCGTAGCTCTTCTTTCTGTAACTCAGGTGTCCCAGGCTAGATAAGCGCTAGGGACTGTGTTTACTAGCGACGTTACTTTGCCACTCATTAACCTAGGGTCAGAGTCTAACTCCATTATAAATGGCCAAAAGAAGGTGACATGGATTTTAATGGCCATTCCACATGAGGAGTTTCAAATTATGTTTTGAAAAAGGTCAGCATTTTGAGATTAACTGGAGAACTCCTCAAGGTGACTCTTTCGGGAGACCCAGTATTTGTCTGGATATGTAAATTTTTGGCGTGTTTGTCTGAAAAGAAAGAAGTCTTCGTACCTAAGGTCCTTATTATCTTTGGGCTCTGTCCAACTGCAAGTGTGAGGGAGGCCAAAACAGTGACTTTCCTGCCTCAGCACCCCTGAGGGACCCCAGGGTGCTTTCTCCATGCCAAGGGGAGGGTGTGAGCAGACCACGTGTAGTGAGGTCTCAGAGACCTCCAGCTCTCCAAGGGCTCCACGTCCATTACCCAGGAGTGAAGCGTCAGACAGCCCTCGCATCTCTGTTTCTGCTTTCTTCTGAGATAGGGATTCTTCTTAAGCAGGGCCAGATGAAAGGGCGGGCCAGCTGGGCAGCTCCCCAGGGGCAAATCGGAAGACAGAGAATGCATCCCTGAGATAAATTTAAACAACGGTGCTTATTAGCTCGGCTTTCTCTGCACAGCTTCTTCTCTAGCTGGTGAAATGGAAGTTGGTCCTTTCTTATTGAAGTCTGACAGAACCTTAGGGAAGAAAAATTTTAAAACAGCTTTTACCGATGCTACCATGACTACTAAGAATTTTGAGATGAACTCAAGACGAATCAGCTTAAGTTCCGCAGTGAGCTGAAACCCTGAAACCAAGTAACATGAGGCATTGGTATTGTCACGGGGAATGACTGTCTCTATATGTTCAGGCATTCATTGTGTCTCCCCAAAAGTACTCAGATCAAAAGAAATCTGAGAAAAGATTTTTCAGAAAAGTGGGAAAAGATTTGACAACCGTTTTGAGATTGCTGATTAGGTTTGGGCACTCAAAGAGTGTTGATTAGTAAACTAACATGTTTCTACATAATTTTTTTTTCTTTTTTTCTTTTTTCTTTCTTTCTTTTTTTTTTTTTTTGGCCACAGCACGTGGCTTGCAGGATCTTAGTTCCCAGACCAGAGACTGAACCCATGCCCCTTGCAAGGGAAATGTGGAGTCCTAAACACTGGACTGCCAGGGAATTCCCTGCAAATGTTTACTAAGGGAAAATGAGTTTCTTCCTGTTTCCCATTCATGAATGTTGAACATGACTTTTAAGAATGTCATGCTCCAAACCACATGCCCTGGTTGACGTCTCAGCACCGTTAACACCTGCAAGTAGGAAACCCCACCTCTGGCGGAGCTGCAGAGCCCAACTCCATCCTGCCAGCCCATTCCTGTCCCCCACTTAAAGCCCGTGGGCCTGCCCGTCTGACACCCATGTATCTCTGGCCTCCGTCCAGTGTGGCCCTGTGGTGACTTGCTCGTGTCACCTCAGAGAACCTGCAGTTGCCTGCTGTCACATGCTTGTGTCCATGTCCTGCTTTTGCCTGTCTCAGCTTTTTGAGGACAGGCGGAATTCACTCCGTTTCCTTATATTCCCAAGAGCTGGCACGACGCCAAAAACATGGTAGACACGTCTCTGCTGAATGAAAAAATAAGTGGCTCAATTAGTTGTGCAGACTCGACCCTTTGCCTGCTGACACTTGTACCTTCTGCCAAACCCTCCCACATCTTAGTCTTTTCAGTGCCTCCAACTACCCGCCGTGCCCGGCTTCACTGCCGTCTACACCCTAGATAAACCTAGTCTCCAGCCAAAGGGAGTGGTGGGGCTCTAGTCGTCCCTTCAAAAGGGGTGAAGATTTGGATGGGATGGGAATGGGCGGGAGGAGGAGAAGTGGGGACCACCTTCCAGGGTCCCCGACAGGCCTTTTTGGCATCTACCGTTTCCTCTGTTTCAAATGCATTTTCTGTCTCCTCCCATTACCTCTCTGCCCACTTCCCCACCTCAAAAAAAACCCCCCAGTATTACTGTCCTTCAAAGCTTTTCTCAAATGACAGCTCTTTCACGAACCTTCCCGGATGTCCCAGGCAAACTTGTAACTAACCTCCTTCCTTGGCCGCCTTAGTATCTTTTCTGAACTTGCCAGCACTTTCTAGCGCTGATCCCAGGGCCTTCGTTGTCTGTGTTCATGTGTCAGCTCCACGGTGAGATCACAGCCTCCCTGCAAATGGGTATTTTTTTCATCTTTTTATTCCCATAATGGCCAGCACAGTTAGTGTTCAATAAATATTTCTCGGATTGAACTGATAGCACCAAAGCCTTCCAGAGTGACTGCTTTAAAGGCCAACCCTCGACTGAACACTGATTTACGGGATGTTTGTTGAAAACCATGCTGAATTGTATACCACGAGTGCTGTTACCCCATTGCTGGCTTATTCATGCACTTTTAGCTTCTAGTTACCCCATCTATCAAGTTTCAAAGACTCTTAAGTATTTTAATGACTTTTCACGTTGGATTAGATTTACAAACAAAGTGACTTCCTTTAAAGTACCAAAATGGGTGCCTGGCAGAGCCAGGAACCCAGGACCCCTGAGTGAACTTCCAGAGCCCTCCCTGCCACACCCCCGTACAACTGAAGCCGGACAGTAATAATAACGACCTTGCCCTGTCGGCTTTTTATGGAGCTCTATAAACAGTAATTAACGCAGTTTAGACATTAGTCTCAACTGCTTACCCTGGCTCCCAATTAATTAGCTAACTGCCAAGCTAGGAAGACGTGGTTTGCATATAATTTGATCAGCGTGCACACGCACGCACACGGGTGACTCAGATTTGCAGATCTGCCCTTTACTGAAGCGTGGAATACACACATGCTATGGCAACAGAAACAATGGGAGAGCCAGCCAAGCCTCTCAGGGCCTCGGGAGGCAGGTGCTGTTTATTAAAACCTCCCCACTTCACAGAGGGCCGAATGAGTCACCCCGAGGCCAAACAGCTTTTCCAAGGTGTGAGGAGACCTCACTCTAACTTTGTTTAAAAACTGTTGTGTTTGTTCAAACGTGTTCGAAAGTGTTCAGAGGAAAGGGCTTGTCCTCCTAAAACGACCTGTGTTAACAGAAAACAAACTGTCCCTTGCCCGTCTGGCTGGACAGTGCCCGTGGAGCATCCAAAAAGCAGGTGGGAGGCTCCCAGGTGAGATGTCTCAGTCTCAGGGGAGCTGAGCCTCCACGGGGTCTGAGGATGTCGGGAGGGAGGGGAGCTCGGAGGAGGCCCTTCTGTTCTGCCCTGGACAGAATGCCAACGGGAGTGCCCCATGGGCTCCAGAACTCAAGACCAGGAGGCAAAGCTCTGCCCGAGGAGTCTTTTAAAGCACGATAGTGCTAAGAGCGTGGGACATAGCAGAGGGCTGTGGGCAGGTTGACAGTGGGACTCTGGGGCACTGGAGTGAAAATCAGGGGGGAGGGTGGGGTGACTTTGAACCTTAGCCACGCATCTGTGTTCTTTTAGCATGTCTATTCCACTCACAGCACCAAGGACTACATCAAGTTGATTTTAATGTACTTCACATTGAGCATTTTAATGTTAACCATTATGAGAAACAAATTATAGACATAGCTACAGATATATAAAATGAGAGAGGTTCTGAATACTCTATTATCTTGCTAAATTCTTGATTATTGCCTTCAGCGCATGACAGCATTCTGCCTACGGTTCTCATTCCATTTTATTCTGTTTCGTTTTTTAACCAAGCAGAGAGAGACCTTCCCAGCCCCTCACTCTTCGAATCTGATTTCTGAATGAATGGGAGGGACGTTGCTACGGTATGGACATGTTATTTCATAAATGTTGACAAATTGCCTAATAACCGATTGCGCCATTTTCTAGGATATTTTCGTAGCTTGGGCAAGCTTGGCTGTGCGTCAGGGTGAAACCTCAAAGACCTGAGTGGGTAGAGACACGGAGGGAGACAGGACCAGGACACAGCCTTGATGGCAGAGTCAATCCAGCCACGGGCCTTGTCCCTGCGCCCAGAGTCAGTCTAATCTCGGTGCCTGAAGCACGGGCATTTGGGCTTGCTTAGACTGGCACCGCATTTAAGGCGGTTCAAGATAGAGGGAGGATCTGGGAAGCACAGGGGGGCAAGCATGGCTCGCCGTGTCAGGCAGGAAGCACTCTTAGGGCTCTGAGAGAGAAATCTGCTGACAGCAGGACCGCAGCCGGTGGCCCTGGGTTCAGGGAATGGAATTAAGATGCCTGAGCGGGGAGGCTGGCAAGAATTAGGCAAACTATTGAGAGTCTCAACCAAACAGGTTACAGGGCTCAGTGAGATTCATCTGCATCAGAAACCAGGTACACATGTGCCCAAGGCTCACTTTCTGGGTCCCGGAGATGGAGACTAGGTCCTGGGCTCAGGGTCTCAACCCCCTCACTTCTTTTTTGTTTTTGGCAACATTATTGTTTTCATTTGGAAATTGATGTTCTTATGGTGCTCCATATATTTTTTTAATTGAAGTACAGTTGATTTACAATGTTGTGTTAGTTTCATGTGTACAGCAAAGTGATTCAGTTATACACACATATATATACATGTATATATTCTTTGTCAGATTCTTTTCCCTTATAGGTTATTACAAAATGTCGAGTATAGTTCCCTGTGCTATACAGTAGGTCCTTGTTGGTTACCTATTTTATATATGGTAGTGTGTATGTGTTAATCCCAAATTGCTAATTTACCAAATCCCCCCCACTTTTCCCCTTTGGTAACCATAAGTTTGTTTTCTTTTTTAATAAATTTATTTATTTATTTATTTTTGGCTGCATTGGGTCTTCGTTGCTGCACATGGCTTTCTCTAGGTGTGGCAAGCGGGGGCTACTCTTCACTGAGGTGCATGGGCTTCTCGTTGCGGTGGCTTCTCTTGTTGCAGAGCACAGGCTCTAGGCACGTGGGCGTCAGTAGTTGTGGCACGCGGGCTCAGTAGTTGTGGCTCGTGGGCTTTAGAGCGCAGGCTCAGTAGTTGTGGCGCACGGGCTTAGTTGCTCCGTGGCATGTGGGATCTTCCCGGACCAGGGCCAGAACCCGTGTCCCCTGCATTGGCAGGCGGATTCTTAACCACTGCGCCACCAGGGAAGTCCCCATAAGTTTGTTTTCTATGCCTGTGTCGACACACTAGCTTCTGATGTCATGGTCAGAACTGGTGAGGGCTAGGGAGGGCTGGTGGAAGCAGAGCTGGGCAGCGCAGAAGCAGAGGCCAGCAGTGATTCATGTCAAGTCTAAATGCTTTGCCCTTTCACAGCCTTGAGAATCCAAACGGTATTTACCTTGCACGAAACTAATTCTCAACTGCATCTTTCTTTAAGTGTTGTTAGTTAAACAAGACAGCAGTTAGTGTTTAACGTGATGTGATCTTAATGAAGGGTTATATTTTTATAGAGAAAGTAATAGTGGTTGAATAGGGGACTGTTATTGCTTATCTCCACGAACCACGCACGAAGAAAACAGGTTTGCTGGACAAATGCATCCATTAACGTTCCCCACCAGCTGTTCACCTGGGTGACATTCTGTAGAACTGGAATTCAAAATTAAACCTCTTTAGAGACAACAAGTCTTAGTGTTCAGCGTGCCCTTCCTTCTTTTCCACCTCTCTTTACATTTTCCTTCTCGCCTTTCATTGTTCCCCTCTCTCCCTCCCTTTCCCACTCCCTCCCTCCCCCCTCCCCCTCCCTCCCCCCTCCCTCCCCCCTCCCTCCGCCCCCCCTTTTCCTTTCATCCTTTCAGTGCCTCCTTCCTGTATGCCAGACTGTCGGGGACCAGGGACAATGACCTGCCTGAACAGAGCTGATGGAAAGAACCACTAAGTACGATGAGAAAAAGAACAGGGATGTCTGTCTCAATCTGGAGGATCAGAGAAGACTCCCAGGAGAGTTGAATCCTTCAGGGGTGTAGGATTCGGCCAGGTGGAGAAGAGCATTCTGAGTAGAGGGCGTCGCAGACGTGGAGACCCAGCAGCATGGGAGAGCAGGGCACATTCGAAGATGGTCAGGTGTGGGCCTGGTACAAAACCACGGTGAGAGGGAGCTACACCAGGCATCCAGCTTGTGGTGCAGGTGATTTTAAATCCAGCCCTGGCTGGGGTCTCCTCTCTTCCTCCTAGTCTCTGAGTGCAAGCCTTTATGGTAAAAAAAAAATCTTTTCTATGTCACATTTATTCATAAAAGACATAATGGAAAAGCTCCCACGACGGAGGACAACTTCTCTCACATCCTGAGTTATCCTTATCGAAGCAGGGAGCTCTCTGACAACCTTGGCATGACCTGTTTATCGACTTCGTGTACGATCAGGGCAGAGCGAGACTGTGGCTCCTTTCCCATGACCCGCTGGGTAGGGTGCAGGTAACGTGGACACACTCCTTTCATGTTGACGAATGGTTCCTGCATGTCGGGGAAGAACAGGCATGAACTTGAAGAGCACGCTGAGCTCCGAGGTGTCAGGAGTGCCCGGCAGGATTGGCGCCTTTAGTTCTGCTGGGTGGTGTTCCTGATCTCCAGATGCCAAGGGCCCACCAGTGGATGATGGGCACCCGAAGGGGAGAGCTGAAATGAATATCCAAGTCCCATCTTTTGCCTCTGTTGACAATGACCCCCACTCTGTCACTGGGAAAGAGATGTGCTCTTGGCCAGAAGATATGGATTAAGAGGGAACCGCAGGTACTATTATAATGTGGACAAGGGTGCCATGTGTAAAATCTTTGTGAAAGTTTCCTTCTTTCAGGTGGACCTGAGCTGTTGCAGTGTCTGCTCTTTTGATGTTATCTGGCTCTTAAGATCCTTTCAGTTTCCCTTAAATTATCCCCAAGATGTAACAGAGGTCAGGACCACTGAACAGGAAGGAGATTGGCATCAGTTACAGAAGATTTTGGGAGCAAGGGTTAGAGTGGGAACGTCTTAGGAGTTTCATTTGCAGACACAGGCAAGGACCAGACCTAGAAGAAGGGCTCCAGAAGGTTTTTTTCCCCTTTCTTTCTTTAGTATCATCACAATTTCAGACTGCATATAACAAGGAAGAGAATTCGGGGTAGGGAGGAAGAGGGTCATTTCTGGGATAACATTGCAAGGACAAAGAGAAAAGAGCAGTTACTGGGATTCATTAAGGTATAATCCCCTCAACACTAATGGCCCATTACTTTGGCCTAACATTTCTTCAGATTATTATGCTAACTTGCTTTTCAAAAAAAAAAAAAAAAACTTTAGGTCTGGGTTTATCAGTTCAATATTTTATTTGAGAAACAAGAATTTTTTAAGATTAACTAGGCCCTATTAGTCACTGTTACATTTTCTATCAATTTTTAGAGAAATGTGAAAAGAACAACGTAAGATAATGCGATTTTTTGACGGCTTTCCATCATCTTTTGGCTCTCATACCAGGAAAGGGGTGTTATTTTTTTTACGCTAATACAGATCACGAATTTTACTGCCATTGCAAAAGTAAGGATTGGCAAGATTAGACTTCTGATACCAGGTAATAATCATCAGTGGCAGAAAACAAGGCTAGGTGCCACTCCTTTCTGTTTTACTTCCTTTTTAATGATATGAAATCACCCTCAGATGAACTGGGCACATACCCTCTGCCACAGAGAAATGGAAACAATATCCTCCTATCTGCTCATGGAACCACAGAAATGTGTCTCCAGGGGCTCTGAGGAGCTCTGGTTCTCAGCACAGAAAGAATTCAGCGAGAGGCAAAATGATAGATAAAAAGTGATTTATTAGAATAGGACGCTTGTGAGTCTTACAAGTGGGTGGGCGAGAGGATGACGTGCCCGAGAACTTAGAGGGCTACAGTTTTATAATCAAAGGAAAAGTGGGGAGGGGAAGAAGACCACATCCTTCCTCATTCTTGAGTAGATGTCACTCTTCCATCATCAGCTCCTCCTCCACATCGGGCAGGGGAGTTTTCTGGTCCCTACATGGTAAAGCTGGGACTGTCATGGCCCAATGGAAATGAGCAAAAAGGCGGTAACATATACTAAAAATGGTAAATCATTTCAGGTTTTAGTACAATGTCACCCTTTCCTTATATTTTTGCTTTTAGTGTACCCCCAGGAGCATGTCCTAGGAATCATTAATTTACTAAGCTCACTGGGCAGGATGTGGGTCTCATCCCACCATTGTTTTACTGTTTTCGGTCATGTCTCATGCTTTTGTTGCTAAGCAAGCCTGCTTGGTTTTGTGATTAAGCAAACCTGCTTTCTTGAGTGATCATTAACTTACAGGGTCTCCCATGCTTTTCTCTCTACTTACAATCCCCTAGTGGGATTAACTATTTAATCACCTACTTTGTCCCTTTACTCTGATTAACCAAGAGCAGAAGACATGAGGTTCTGGTAACTAACTTTTTCATAAAGCTGGCTTGGAACTAACCATTCTTTAAAATGATCATTATTCAGGAGAGGTTTTGAGAATTCTGTTAGTTTTAACCAAATAACTTCCTGCCACTATTGTTGGTCGGGTTACCTGGTAGCACATTTTACAGCTAATCCATGCTGATGGATTCACAACAGACGTTTCACAGAAGCATTTTAAAGATTTTCCCATAGCCCTGGAGGGGACCATTAAGTAAAATCCATTTTGAACATCTTCCAAGGCGATGTCAGCTGAATCTTGCTGGGCACTGCAGCCCTACAGAGACACAATCAAGCTCTGGGTCATTTGCTGAAACAGACCCAAGACTGCTTCCTGAGGAAAACTGTGGCCTTACCTGCAGAAAGAAAGGGTAAAGGCATTTGGGGCAGAAAACCAGAAGCCCAGAATAGATCACATATACCAGGGTTGCTAAGAAGTTTAGAGCAGTTAGAGTTTTAAGATACATTTCTCAGAGAAAGAGGACAATATTCCATACTAGGTCTAACACCTAGAAAGTTAGTCAGTCACGGGGGTAATGGAATTCTTGGTGGTAGATGAGATCACCTGGAGCAAGACAGGCTACATAATCTGTGGGATCCAGGGCAAAGCGAAAAGGCAGAGGCCCTTGTTCAAAAATTAGGAATTTCAAGATGACAAGCGCAGAGCATCCATCGAAGGGCGGGGGTCTTCTGAGCACAGGTAACTGCACAGGTAACGGCACAGGTTGAATGCCTATCAAGTGCCCGCAGGGAGGAGATTGAGTGAAAACAAGCCTTAATGGTGGAATTCTAGGGAAAACCAACTGTTAAAGGGAAGGTAAAAGAGAAGCCAGCAGGCACTGAGATGGGGAGGTCAAGGAGATAGAAAAAGAGTCAAAGACAAATAGACTCTCAGAAGCCAAGAGAAGTCATACTTTTAAACACAAACCACATGAACCTTCTTACTTGTCCTTGTACTTCCAGCATGCTGGCAGAGAATATGCAGCCAACTGATGCATGATGTAATCACCTGTCTAATGTTCTAAAGGCCATCTCATAAAATGACTCAAAAGCATCCTTGGCATTTTGCATCCAAGAGGTCATCATTGATCTCTTTATTGAGTAATAAAAGAGGAACAGCCAGATGCTAGATTGTGCTAATGATGGACAGGGAGGTGAGATAGTGGAGACAGCTCCAAGGACCTGTCTGATGAGCAGGAGGAGAAGGACTGAAAAGAGGGCAGTACCAAAAGGGAGGTGTTGAGCTGAGAGAGAGGTGGTGGTGATAGTGGTGGTGATGGTAGTGATGATGGTGGTGGTGATGGTGATGATGGTGGTGGTGATGGTGGTGATGGTGGTGGTGATGGTGATGGTGATGGTAGTGATGATGGTGGTGGTGATGGTGGTGACGGTGGTGATGGTGATGATGGTGGTGGTGATGGTGGTGATGGTGGTGGTGGTGGTGGTGATGGTGGTGGTGGTGGTGGTGGTGATGGTGGTGGTGGTGTTGTTGGTGGTGGTGATTGGTGGTGGTGGTGGTGGTGATGGTGGTGGTGGTGGTGGTGATGGTGGTGGTGGTGGTGGTGATGGTGGTGGTGGTGATGGTGGTAGTGGTGGTGGTGGTGGTGGTGGTGATGGTGATGGTGGTGGTAGTGGTGATGATGGTGATGGTGGTGGCGGTGATGGTGGTGGTGGTGGTGGTAGTGATGATGGTGTGTCTTGTGTCTGTTTTGAAGATGGGAGAGACTTACACATATTTGCATACAGAAGAAAAGGAGGCAGTGGTACTAAGTGAAAAGGAGGAAGAGGGGAGAAAGGAAAAGAAGAGAAGAAAGGGAAAGACCAAAGCCTGGAGGAGAACATTCCTATGGGTTTGAATGGCATAGGATTCAGAGCTCTGAGGGAGCTGTTTCCTTTGGGGAAAAAGGAAGGTGTATTGAGGAAAAGAAAGTAAGAATGGGGGTGAGTGTGTAGATACATTTTCAGGTATACGCTTACATTTGGGGGCAAGCGACTTGGAGATGGGAACGGAACATGCTTTTGTGCTTCTTTTACCTTCTGTATGAGGTAGGAGACCAGGTCAGTAGCTGAGGTTAAATACTGAAATTCTTGCCCAGTAATAAAAAGCTGACTTTGATTTCTACAGTTCCTTCCCTGCAGACACGTCAAAGTCCTTTAGTAACTGCTACTCTCAAGGATCCCCTTCTGGTATTTTGATAGACCTTTTCATTGTGGTATTAATTTCTTTTCCAACTAATCATTCCTTTATATCAAAGAAAAACTTGGAAACTTGAAATATTTCTCCCAAGACTTATCCAATATCAAAAAGAGATTTTCTTTCTACAGCATTTTATAGGGCAATCATTTCAGAACACATAGAACTTAGAATCAGAACACATAGAACTTAGAACACAAGACTATTGGAGCAGGCCCCTTGCAATGCTAGTTTGCCTGAAAAAGAATATTCTGTTTGAACTAGAGCTCTGGTGGGGGAAATATTCTGTTAATTTTTCCCCCATAATACAGTGGCTTCAGTTTCTTTCTTGCAGAGGACTAGAGCTTAGTCCAAATGGCAGCTTATCCACAATGGTTTAATACGCACAACAACTAAGTGAAAATCACAGCCTGAGAGGGCTACCCTGCCAGTATTTCATACTGAGTCTTTATTGCTCTTGTTGCTATTATCTGATTGATGTAATATCTTTCCTTGGCTCAGAAATATTTGCGAGTTACCAACATAATTAATTTTCATTCATCAGCACTCCCAATCATTTAACTGTGTTATTTTATAGACTTAACCACCTTTTAATTTATATATAGATTAAGGTCTGTGTCCTCAACACCTAGAAGGATTTCTGGCTATAATAGGTATTCAGTGAATATTTGTTGAATGAATAAATAAAAACACATGTGTAATATTTTCTATTTCAGTGTATCACATTAACTTGCATATAGATGATAACACGGGATAATTTTCCATTCTGATCCCATTTTTCTTTGTGGAAATCTATGTCAGTCAGCCTTTTAAAAAACTTTGTCTGGGCTAAGAGGTAGTTACCGCAACTGCTTTGCCCCTTCCAAATCACAAACAGTAGAGGGAAGTTCAACTTGGAAAGGGACTCTTATGTTTGTTACGTCCATTATTGTTTCTCCCAATAACTTTATGAGCTAATTATTATTTCCATCTTATTGGAGGTAGTAACTGAAACCCAGAGAGGTTAACTTGCCCAAAGCTAGAAAGTGAAAAAGCAAAAACCTGAGTTTGAGCACAAACTTACTCCCAAACCAGAGCTCTTCCCAAAACTGTTTTGAAAATTATTCAATGACTCATGTTGTGTTGAGAAAGAAAGAACAAACAAGATGTATTTCACCTTTAAAAAAGAAAAGGCGGCGGGGGGAGAAACTAATGCCTGCAGTTTTCATCAGTAATTCCAACCCGGAAAACAAAATCTATTTCCAATTCGGGAAAGCAACCAGCTCTCTTAGAGAACTGATATCTTGGCTGGGATCTGAGAAGCTGTAGAAATACGATTCAAAAATGATGAGCAATTGAGAAATAATTTCTAGATACAAAAAAGTCTGAGGCAAACGTCCATTTTTCCTCAGTACAACAAAGGTCACTCCTCTTTGTTCAGGGCTAAGTTCCAAAATTTCTGATCCCTTTAATTTCACCTCCTCATAATGATTCACACAGGTTCATCCCCCGCAGACTCTGAGGAGGTGGAGAATGTGGGTGGGTAGCTACATCTTAAGTCCCTGCTGCCCACTCTCTGTTCCTTTTTTTCTTTTTCTTGTTTTCTATTTGGCTTTTATTTATAAACCACCAAAACATCTGGCCAATTCACTTAATATCCAGATGTTTTGGTCTAATTTACATCACAATTTTTTTTTTTTTTTTTTTTTTACTGAATGTATTGACTTTTTGGGTAAATATAGCCTGAGTGAAAGTGCATGAAGTTGCCAGATGATGGAAAATGGAACTAGCTGGTAATCAACAATCAACATCTGCTCCTCATTTCTCTATTTCTTCCTGGCTCAATCAAAAATAATGTGCCTAATCTTTGAAGAAATTTCTAGAGAAGAGAAAAAAATCACTTGACAATATTTACCTTACCAGTATCACAACCATAAAGAAGCTAGACATGGGGGCTTCCCTGGTGGCTCAGTGGTTCAGAATCTGCCTGCTAATGCAGGGGACACGGGTTCGAGCCCTGGTCTGGGAAGATCCCACATGCCGCGGAGCAACTAGGCCCGTGAGCCACAACAACTGAGCCTGCGCGTCTGGAGCCTGTGCTCCGCAACAAGAGAGGCCGTGATAGTGAAAGGCCCACGCACCGCGATGAAGAGTGGCCCCCGCTTGCCGCAACTAGAGAAAGCCCTCGCACAGAAACGAAGACCCAACACAGCCAAAAATAAATAAATAAATTAATTAATTAATTAAAAAAAAAAAAAAAAGAAGCTAGACATGACCAGAGGCAAAAACAGGATCCCTATCTGGGAAATGGCGTGAGTAGATGCACACATTGCACCATGGGGAGAAAATTAAGATAAGAATTCAGATCCCAAATCCTCAGAAGCATTTGTCACACCATCCCCACCATTCATGTTTCCTTTCCAACTTATCCCAGCATGTTCATGTTAAATTTCTTTTTTTATATATATAAATTTATTTATTTTATTTATGGCTGTGTCGGGTCTTCGTTGCTGTGCGTGGGCTTTCTCTAGTTCTGGCGAGCAGGGGCTACTCTTCGTTGCGGTGCACGGGCTTCTCATTGCAGTGGCTTTTCTCGTTGTGGAGCACGGGCTCTAGGCACGTGGGCTTCAGTAGTTGTGGCGCAGGGGCTCAGTAGTTGTGGCTCACGGACTCTAGAGCACAGGCTCAGTAGTTGTGGTGCATAGGCTTAGTTGGTCCGCGGCATGTGGGATCTTCCCGGGCCAGGGCTCGAACTCGTGTCCCCTGCATTGGCAGGCGGATTCTTAACCACTGCGCCACCAGGGAAGTCCTAGATTTCTTTAAGTATCTTGGTAAAATGCTGTCCTGGAGGAACCATAGACAAATGCCTCTCCCTCCTCTTGGACTGAGAATTGAAGCATCACTTCATCCTTCCAGTGTCATGTTTTAATGAAAGTCCAGTCCTGTGTTATACAGTGGTGTTAGTCCTTGACCCCAGAGCCCAGCCCAGGCAGACAATATGGCAGCTGGATTGAGTACCGAGGTCTAAACTAAATCATATTTCATGCCCTTCCACACAATTTAAAGGTGGTAATTAGATTGACATAGGTGTGGCCATTCCTATTGCCCTCAAGGTAATTGATTTCTGGTTGATAGGTCACAAGTCAAAACTCTTTTCCTATACATACAGTGTTATCATTGTAGTTCTCTTCCTAGAATCATGTTTGATGTCACAGAGACACCAAGCTGGACCACAAAAAGTCAAAAAGAGAAAATACACATACATGATTTTACAACTATTTATTAATATTATAAAACAAAGAACTTTATTTTATCTATTTACTTTTTTGTGGACTTTGTATGTAAGTACAACATACAAGCAGAAAAATGCAAAAATTGTACATTGGTCCCTTGAATTATCATAATTTAATACACCTGGGTCACTACCACCCAGGTCAAGAAGTAGAATATTACCAGCCCCTCAAAAGACCCCTCCCCATGGTCCACATGGTCTATTCCTCCATTTGTTCACTTCTATTTCATTTCTCTCAGTAATGTTTTATAGGGTATAGTAATGTTTTTATAGTTTTTAAAGGCCTTGCATCACTTTCTTTTTATTACTAAACATTTGGTAGTTTTTAATGCTAATGTAAACAGTACCATTTTATACGTTTCATTTTTCTCCTTATTGTTGGTATAAAAAAAGCAATTTTTTATATTGAATTTAAGATCTTTGATAAATTCATTTATTAATTAATTCCAATACTTTATCTGTAGATCCTTTGGCTTTTCTTCATAACAATCTTGTCACTGGTGAATACCAAGTTGTCTTTTTTTTTCCCCCTGCCAGTTCTTAGGTCTCTTCTCTTCCTTGTCCTATTTCTCTGGCTAGCTAGAACCTTCAGGAAAAGTTTGAGCAGAAGTGGCAATAGTGGGCATCTTTGTGTCTGGGGGAAAGCTTTCAACATTTAACCGCTGAGTAACATGTTTGCTCTGGGACTTTTTTATAAGCTCTTAGTATCATTGTTAGCCTGGTCTCATTAAAAGACATGGAAAATTTCCCTCTCTCTTCTTGGGGAGCATTTGTATGTAATAGGCATTACTGTTTCTGTTTATGTCTTGAAGAATTCACCAGTGAAGTCATCTGGGCGAGCAGTTTTTGTTTTGAGAAGGTTTCTAACTATGAATTTATTTTTTGTGTATGTCAATTTTGAGAGGTTGTATTTTTCTAAGAATGTGTCCAATACAACTAAATTGCCAAATACACTAACATTCGGTTGTTCATTATATCCTCTTATGATTATTTTAGTATCTGTATTATAGGTAGTTTTGCCTTGATATGGTTTAGTTGTGTTTTCTTTATTCTTTTATCTATCTTTTGCCTGGGATTTATTGAATTTTGTTATCCTTTCCAAAAAATCCCACTTTGGCTTGCTGATTCTTTGTATTGTGTGTTTATTTTCTTTTTAAATTCTACCCTTATCTTTATTATTTCCTCCCTTAAACTTTCTTTGTCTTTTTCTAACTTCTCGAGATTGATGACAAATTGTTTGTTTTTAGTCTTTCTTCTTTAATAATTTTAAACCATGAGTTTTCCTTGAAACGTGACTTGAGTTCCATCCTACACATTTTGTCAAGTAGTAATTTTTTAATCGTTCGGTTCAAAATAGTAGGGACTTCCCTGGTGGTCCAGTGGTTAGGACTTCACCTTCCAACGCAGGGGGTGTGGGTTCGATCCCTGGTCAGGGAGCTAAGACCCCACGTGCCGCGTGGCCGAAAAAACCAAAACATAAAACAGAAGCAGTATTGTAACAAATTCAATAAAGACTTTAAAAATGGTCCACATAAGAAAAAATCTTTTTATTTATTTATTTATTTATGGCTGTGTTGGGTCTTCGTTTCTGTGCGAGGGCTTTCTCTAGTTGCAGCAAGCGGGGGCCACTCTTCATCACGGTGCGCGGGCCTCTCACTATCGCGGCCTCTCTTATTGCGGAGCACAGGCTCCAGACGCGCAGGCTCAGTAGTTGTGGTTCACGGGCCTAGTTGCTCCGCGGCATGTGGGATCTTCCCAGACCAGGGCTCGAACCCGTGTCCCCTGCATTGGCAGGCAGATTCTCAACTACTGCGCCACCAGGGAAGCCCAAGAAAAAATCTTTTAAAAAGTATTATCTAATTTCCAGTGTGATTCCTTATTGTACTAATGTGCTATTTAGGTATTAATGCTTAATTTTCACACATGTGGAGATTTTCTAATTTATTCTACAGAGATCAGAGGACAAAATCTGTAGGACAACCCATTATAATTTGTTGAGATTGCTTTATGTCCAAACATATAGTTGATTTTGGTACGTGCTCCATGTAAACTTGAAAAGGAAGTATATTTTTCAGTTGTTGGGATCAGTGTTCTATGTATGTTACAAGGCCAAGTCTGTTAATCACATTGTTCAGATTTTCTATATCCTTACAGATTTTTGTATGTGCATTCTATCAGCTCCTGAGTGTTAAAATCTTTTAAAATCTTCCACTATGATTTCAAATTTTCCATTTCTATTTTTAGTTCTGTCAATTTTTGCTTTATAGATTGAGTCTTGTTATTAGGTAGATATGACTGTAAAACTTTTATAACTTCCACATCATCTCTTTCCCTTTAGTAATACTTCTTGCCTTAAAGCCTGTTATGTCTGATAATAAAATAGTTACTGCACCTTTCCTTTCCTTGGAGTTTGCATAGTTTATCTTTCTCCATCCTTTTACTTTCAACTTCCCAGGTCTTTATATTTAAGATGTGTCTCTTGTAAGCAGAATATAATTGTTTTTATCCAGCCTGAGTACTTTTGTTTTTCAATTGAAGCATAAGGTCTGTTTACATTTACTGTAATTACTATTTGTTTCTATTTGTCCCAACATTTTTCTGTTCTTATTTCCTTCTTTCTTACCTATTTTTGGATTAAATACTTTTATTATATCTATCCCCCATCATCTCATTGTTTTACTACTATCATGGTAATTATCTAGAGATTAGAACATCCCTCCTTGGCTTATTAAATCTAATATAAATCAGTACTCTTCCCACTTCCTGAACAATATAAAGGCCTTAGTAGTCTGTAACATCTTTTACCCCATCCCATCTTATATACTATTGTTTTCAAATTCTCCATATATTTTAAACCATATGACATTATTATTGTTGATTTTTATAGCCAATATTCATTTAGATTTACCCATTTATTTACCATTTATATTGTTCTTCATTACTTCCTGAATCTCTAAGTTATCACATAAAATCATTTTCCTCATCCCAGAATTACTTCCTTTAATGTTTACTTTATTATGGACCAACTGGTGTTGAATTCCCTCAAGTTTTTGTTTATCTGAAAATATGTTATTAGATTAATTTTTGAAGACATTTTCACTGGATATTTTCTTCCAGCACTTTGAAAATACAATTATTTTCTTGACCAAACAACTGATTGAATGAATAAATAAATGAAAACAGTGAAAGGATGGGATTATATACATGACAATGAGTAATCCCATTTGGCTGGAGTATAAGGAATTCAGAAGAGGAAAAGGAGACCAAAAGCATGTGGAGATGTACACAGACACACACACACACACACACACATACATACACACACACGCAAGAAGGTCTCATATCTAATGCATTCATCAATAAATGTTCATTAATTTATTAAATAATTCATATTTGTAATTAGAGTCTTACTATAATGGAGGATAGCAATACAAAATGCATAAAATGTTCCTTTAATTGTTCTGGGGGGTAGTAATAATCTAGTAGAGAAGTATATATTTGCTTATTTAAAAGGTAACTTTATGCTACTTTGAATCTTTCTTAAGGACCTACCACACTTTAATAACTTTAAGAAAAGTCAGTATATATATTCATATAGACCCATATAGTAAATCTACAGACTAAACCAGTGTAAATATTCACTTAATTGTGGAAGGAAAAAAGGAAGTAATTCAGTATTTAGCTTGCACGAAACAGTCTGATACTTGGAAAAACAATAATACATTTTAAAAGCATGAAGGAACTAAAACAATACAAATGAAATTAAATACGTTTTAGACATGAACAATGTAATGTGCTTATTTCGTTTTTACTTTTACCATGCTTTTGTTTATAGCAATAGTTTTTACAAATGCTTATCTTTGGATAAAGATAAGACAATATGGAAAAAGCTAGAGTATTTCTAAGAATATCTGCGTTCAATAGCTAACTCATACTTGCTCGGATAAACTTTGAATTGGGCAAAAATGTGGGGATACATACCTGATATAGTATACTTGTTGAGGAGACAAAGCATGACTATTCAGACAGAATGGAAGAGAGCTAATGAGAAAAGCCCTCGTAGAGGGAATGCATCCAAAGCAGGTCTTTCTGGGAGAGAGGCATGCTACAGGCCTAGTGGAAGATAAGAGTCTTCCAAATAGAGTGTTTCCATCCTGTTTCCTTTCCACAGGTGACTGGCTGCAAGGGCATTAATCAGCCGTCTCAAGCATCACTCAATGGTCGCTCCATTCTCACTCGCTTAAGGCATGAGTCCTTGTCTTGGTTCTCAGTGTCTCTCCAACCCTTTGACTCTGTGCTCTAGCTTTTCCAAACCAACGCAGGCCCTTGCTTGTTTGTTTCTCCTTTGGGGCGCTGCTCTAGCACTGACTGTTGGTATTGTCTCTTGGACACGATTTGGTGTTTGTTCCCTGGCTCCGTGTACTGTGGCTGCAGCTAAAGAAACACTCCTGCTTTCCCTCCTACCCACATATGCTTCATGGGGAGATGGGTTGGAGAGTGGGAATATGTGTTTACAAAAGACTTTTCCTAACTCCATAGCTTGGATATGGGAAAATTAACACTAATTTTATCTTTTGCTTATTTTTTCAGGTCTGTGAAATTAATATCCTTTTTCTGGGCATTGCTATCAAAAAGTATATATGTTAGACTCTTGTAGTCCCACTGTCAAAGATATGAAAACAATTGAATACAAAAAGGCTAGTTTAAAAAAAAAAGGCTTCAGTGATGGAGTTGTATTTTCTTTATAAGTAAAAATTCATGTCAAGAAGACAGAGCAGTCTTTAAAACTAATCATCTTTTTTTTTTCTAAACCCTATATTTAGGTTTTAGTGAGCTCTTTCAAAAATAAAGGATAAAGATCTACAAGCCCTACCTCACATTGTTTTAATAGCCTGGATTCTTCTTTTTCCTCTTCTCCATGGTTTTATGGCTCTCTCCAGGCCCATAAATTACATGGTAGTAATAGGCCCTTCCAGAAGAAAGTGACAAAATGAGATAATTGACATCTCCCCCAATCTTACAGCACTTGGGTTCAATTATTCTCTTCTTTAATGGACCTTTCCCCCAGTCTCCCTTCCCCTAACATAAATCATATGCTATATGCATTTCCAATTAGCTATAGGGCGGTCAGCTTCTGGATCGAAATGAGACTGAGCAGGAGAGCTGATTCCTAGACTGCCATTCAGAGCAGGCCTTTAACAGTTATCTAATGACCTGCTCTGTGCCCACCAGCCTCGTGTCAGATGTGCTTTCTGTTCGGTGCACGTGTTGGGAAGATTCCCCCCGCACCCTGGGCAAATAGCATGGCACCTTTGATATTGGTCCTTGATTATCTTGCCAAGCGCTAGTACAATGGCACCCAGAGGTAAAGGACTATTCATCACAAGGAACTCCAGTCAGTTGTGTTGGATACTGCAGCCCACTGATAACCATTTTTCAAGTGGCTTGCTAAGTTCTACATAGACTAGTTCAAAGCTCAGTTTTCTCCCCTGAGCATCTTATACTATGGTGGGAGAGGCTGGGGGAAATCTACTCTTCTGTCATTATTAATGTAATGTGACATGGCTTGTGCCTGAGTTTCGGAAGGTAAATATCTCTAACTTGAGGTCATTCATATATTAGGTGGTTCTGTCTATTATAATGAATTGTAGCTGTTGGCCAAGCAGCAGTTAGGTTATTTAAAATATTCTTCAAGTCAATAGTTGCTGTGCCACAGAAACCCCTTAGGATACTTGAGGGCAGGATGAGTCAGGTAGACAATTCCTTTACAATCAATTATTAATAAGCTCATGTCAATGCAATGGTCCAGGGGATAATGGTTTACAGCCTGCAACAGCACTGGTTGCTAAACCATCTACATTCACCATCTGAGACCTCAGTCTAACATATGTCACCATGAAATACTGGAACAACCCAAAGCAGAGGTCTCAAAGTCACAAAATGGCAGTTAATACTTAAAAATGATAAGATTTCACATAAAAGGTTTCACTTATAGCTTACTTTAAAAAATGAGGAGTTCTGGGGCACTTCCCTGCTGGTCCAGTGGTTAAGACTCTGTTCTTCCACTGCAGGGGGGATGGGTTCAATCCCTGGTCAGGGAACTAAGATCCCACATGCTGCACGGCACAGCCGAAAAAACCCAAAAAACAAACAAAAAAATGAGTTCTGGTAGCATCAGGCAGCAAAGCCTCCACCAACTGAAGGAAAGAAGACACCACCTCCTTCAGACAGGCATGGGCTCTAGGACCCATGTCTGGCTTCCCTTGACACGTGAGGCTGTGATTCCCATAACTCCCTTCCTGAAGTCCAGGTACTAAGTTTGAACTTGACTGCATAGAATTGGGGTTCCTGATAGTGTATAGGAATGGACAGACATACGTTAAATCTTGAACTTTGTCTCAAGCTCTACTCACAGGATCCGGCCGTTGTGACCAGTTCGTCTCATGGAATTACAGAATCACAGAGATCATTTAAATCTCCCCATCCCTCCACCGCATGTGGTTTCTAACCTCACTCTCATTCTCTGCCATAGGATTGGATCCTATGACACTGCTTTCCTCTCCTTATTGTTCATGCATGCTAGCTTTGCCATTTTCAACACAAACACAAGATCACGAGGTAAGAGACTGTATCAGAGAGTTTCTTTGTAATTCCCATATTACTTTGTACATTTTAAATGTTCACTAGTTATCAAATGGGTTGATTTAAGACAAGTGATTTCACTTTTCAATGCCTCAATTTATTTGCTCACAAAAGAGAGTGTTCATTTTCAGCCTCTTGAATATCATTTAAATCACTGAACCTGAGGGACACAGTGAGAGATTATTTTATAGAAATTACTTCTTTACAGAGAGCTGCTTCATACATGCAATGCACTGAATTAAAAATAAAATCCGGTATTTCAGTAAGAGTCTCTGTTCTAAATGCTGTAGAAAGCTCTGGTGGTTAGAATGAATCTTTTTTTTAAACTTTGGGTTTATTTATTTATTTATTTATTTATTTATGGCTGTGTTGGGTCTTCGTTTCTGTGCGAGGGCTTTCTCTAGTTGCAGCAAGTGGGGGCCACTCTTCATCGCGGTGCGTGGGCCTCTCACTATCGCGGCCTCTTTTGTTGCGGAGCACAGTCTCCAGACGCGCAGGCTCAGTAGTTGTGGCTCACGGGCCCAGTTGCTCCGCGGCATGTGGGATCTTCCCAGACCAGGGCTCGAACCCGTGTCCCCTTCATTGGCAGGCAGATTCTCAACCACTGCGCCACCAGGGAAGCCCTAGAATGAATCTTAAATATGGGAGGAAATGTGATTTTTGTGTTCATTTTGAAAAAGAGTCAATTGTCCTGGAGGAAATAAATCGAAATGATGGGGAAAAGTGCCTCCCTAGGTATGTTGATGATTTTAAGTGTGGGTTGTAAGAAGCTTTTTGGAGGGAGAGGAATAAATAAGTGGGGTAAAAGATTTGCCAAAATTTGGTGAACGGGGGTTTTGTATGCCTCCTTTTTCCAAGTCTCAGTTCTTTCTGGGTCTAGCTTGGATGACGACTGCAAACTTCAGCATGGAAATTTAAATTCCTCTTATGTGTTTCAAAGTATGAGGTCAAAAACAGACCTGAGTGGGAAATCTCATGTCATTCAGTAGTTCTCCCCAAATATGCTGGCCTGTTACCGCTGCTATTATTGTCAAGTTGATTTGAAAGCCTGTGAAAAGCATCCGTTACCACCAAGGAAAGCTGACTCACTGAGCCAGGAGCTGATTTGAAACGTTTCTCCCATGTTAAGTAAAGCCATTTTTCTTCTTTTCATTCAAAGCATGTGGCTTTCACTGAATTAATAAATCAAAGTTTATTTCATCTGTTAACAAGATTGTAGTGGTTAGAGGTTGGGGACAAAATGGAGAAAGGATACATTTCCCCTGCTCTCATAAGAATGGGCTACGGTTATCAGCCTATTGCTTGATTGTTCCCAGTTCTGGGGAGATATCTCTTTCTGCCTAAGTCACTCTCCTTTCTCTCTGGAAGTGAGCAAAGTGTCAACTCAAAGCAAAAGAGTGGGAAGGGATAAATTAGGAGTTTGGGATTAACATAGACACATTACTATATAAAAAATAGATAACCAACAAGGACCTACTGTATAGCATAGGGAACTATACTCAATATTTCGTAATAACCTATAAGGGAAAAGAATCTGGGAAAAAGTATATCTGAATAACTTTGTTGTACACCTGAAACTAACACAACATTGTAAATCAACTATGCTTCAATTCAAAAAAAAAAGTCAGTGTTGAATCTGTTCTGCTCAATACGTATTAACTATTTGACTTATAGCCCGGAAAGACTCCCTTTGAAATTGTCTTGAAGAAGACAGAAGTTCTAGTTTTATGAAGCACAAACTTGGTCAGGCTAATCCAGTCCTTTTCCCTGACAATAATCAACCAGAGAGAGAACCAGGGAAAACCACAAGTGTTTAGCCTCACAGAGACTTTTATTCTGGACTGTGTACTATACTAAAATAGTAGGACTACATGAGCTAAGTTACATAGTTACTATGTGTAGGATCCTACCCATGATAAGAAATTTATACACGATATTTTCAAAATAACAATGTTAACTTAAAATTGCATGACAACTGTTGTTCCAGGGTGTTGGTTCTAGACTCAGTACCACATAACCCCCGGATGCTGGAATGAGACCACCCTTTATTAGTTTTGCAGTTCACACTGAGACAGGTGGGACAGAGGCCTTAGAATACAGGAATTCAACGTGTGCTTGGTAAATCTGAACTGAGAAAAGTGCAGCAAGGACAGAGGAAAATGCATAAGTACAAGACAAGACAATTATGTGCATTAAAGGCGGGAAAATATTGAGAGGTTACAACAGATAAGGAGCTGACAGTCCGTCAGTAGTGTAAGAAGGCTGAGAGGGTCACAGCTGGGAACCAGGAAGTGTTACAGCAGAATGAGAACTGAATTCACACTTGCAGAATCCTGGGACCAGGAGAAAATGAGCTAGAGAAACCGGAGGGCGCGTGACACGTACCTACAAGCATGATTTTAAGAAACAGAGTTTTGGCAGGATTCTGTCTCTAAAAGAAATAGTTAAGAGCGACCCTACAGGCTTCGTGAAAACAAAGGCCATTAATCACATAGTAACTTTTTCATCTTAGGTGAGAAGAAAGAAATGGAGACAAGCCATGATGTGAAGGATTTGGAGAGCACATATTTGGAATGTTGCCAAGAACCTTCCATCCTGCAACCTTCTCTGAACTTGTTTAACTCAGTCCATGAAAACTGAGATGTGATTCTGCTGAGAGCTAGAGGGGTGGCTAAGATGATTTTCCATGGTCCTTTTTACAGCAATATTTGCATATTATTTTCGGAGGCTTTGGGACGTCTAATCCTCAAAACATCTCCGTTATGGAGGGATTGTTAGTCCCTGGGTATAAATGGGGATACCAAGTCTCAGAGAGATTAAGTTCCTCATTTGGCCTTGAACCCAAGTTGACCGAGTGCAATTCTCATGCATTTTCAACTGTGTCATGTTGCCTACAATTATGTGAAAATATATGTGTCTCTTTCTCTTTTTATAAGTTCTTGCAAAGAAGCAATAAACTGTGATGGATTTCAAGGGAGAAATTGCCCCCATTGGCTTCTTTCTCTATAAGGCAGGGATTGAGATAGAATGAGCAAGTGAACAGCCCTCTGGTTTAGCGGAAGTGCGGTGGAATGTGGGCTTTAGGGAATAGCCTATTTCATTTCTGTTTGTTTGTTCTCCAGCACTGTCTTTTCCTGGATCAATCATATTTTTTTACTCTTGGAGGACATTCAGGGGCTGAGATACATTGTGCCTATACCTTCCTGAGGGTTGTCTTCACCTTCTCAGTTTGTACTGCTGGTTTTTGTTTTTTAAATATTTTCCTTTATGTCTAAAATTTAGTGATCCAGATTCTGTCTAAACTATGTCTAAGTCATGCCCTGCATGGCTGTGCAAATATCGCCACGTCCTATTTGTTTACTTGGAGTTGATCAGAAGATATTCAAACGGTTTTTAAATTCTCTCCACAATTATTTTATGTAGAATTCAAAGTTTTCTATTATCTATTTTGGGGAAAAATCAGTTGAAAAACAGGCTTTCATTTTTGGCAGAGACAGTAATACAACTTGAAATGCAGTCTCATTACATTTACGGAAAGATTATATGATGGCCATTTCCCAATCTGCAATATGTAGGGGAATTTAGTTTCCATCCACAGCTTTCCTTTCTAATACATATACTGCCAATATTCTAAACTGACAATAGGCTCCTCTCATACAATTATACCTTGCATTTTTTCCTACTGATATAGAACCTGTCTGAATGCTTATATTTTGCTGCTCGCCTGGCTGTCCACTGCCCCTCATTTGTGCTTGAAACGTAGCCACTGTGAATGATAATACGGTCGGCCCTCCCTCTCCCCGGGTTCTGCATCCAGGGATTCTGCATCCGCGAATTCAACCAACCATGGATGGAAAATGCTAGGGAAAAAAAAAAAAAATCCAGGAAGTTCCAAAAAGCAAAACTTAAATTTGCCCAAAACTTGAATTTGCTGCTGTGCACTGGCAACAATTTCCATAGCATTTACATTGTATTAGGTATTATAAGTAATCTGGAGATGATTTAAAGTGGACGGGAGGATGTGCATGGATTATATGCAAATACTATGCCATTTTGTGTTAGGGACTCGAGCATCCTCGGATTTTGGTATTCCCGGGGGCTGGGAGTCGGTGCGGGTCTTGGAACCCCTCCTTCTCAGATACTGAGGAGCAACTGTGCTTCAGAACACTGGAAGTCATGGAGAATGAACGTCCAGAGAAGTGAGCTCCGGCTCCTAAGTTCACAGCAGCTTCTTTGCACTAAGTATTTTCTCCCAGGACCAACCTCTACTCTGGATCTGGGCTTGGCCTCTAGCAAGTACATAGTTGTCTATGAATTTAAAATTGGTCATTGACTCATCCCAGTATGATACATTGTGGCTGGAAGTTTATGGGGGAAAAAAGCCAACCAATGATGAATATGCCTTTTCAGATGTTTTCCAATTCTGAGACTCTTTGATGCTTCACAGAATTTGTTAGGAACAGAAAGTAGCAATAAATTGAATCACTTCCTCCAATCTTCCTCAGTTTGGGGTCAGATAAGAAACTGTCTTCTTATTTTATCTTTAGGATTTTGTTCCATAATAACATGCATATCTCTTGAGTGATGCCATAGTTCATTTGCTTGGAGGGAGCTGGCTCAATACCACCATTACATATTTATGTGGTTTTGTGGGGAAGTAAAGATCAATAGAGGCCTTTCCAGCCATGGGACCACAATGATGGATTTTTCCTGCTTTATTTATTATTTATTAAATACCTCTTTGTGAACAACATTGTCCTTATTCTTGAATATGATTGAATGAGGGGACTGTGTACAGGCCTAACCCAGAGCAGCGCTATTGCTGTGAAACTTTGGATTTTATTGAAATGTGCTTAAAATTATAGAAGCTATGCCCATTAAAAAACATTTTATCAGTCACTATCATGTTTCAAGATAATGTTGAGACACAAATTCAATGCAGTACATCTCTATTTATTCTTTGGAAAGCTTCCAAATTTAGTTTGAAACGTTCAAGCTTTTTCTAAAGTCATGAAATTCTGACTGGCATGAGGTGGTACCTCATTGTAGTTTTGATTTGCATTTCTCTAACAATTAGTGATGTTGAGTATCTTTTCACGTGTCTCCTGGCCATCTGTATGTCTTCTTTGAAGAAGTGTCTATTAAGGTCTTCGGCCCATTTTTCGATTGGGTTGTAATTCAGCAATCCCACTCCTGGGTGTATACCTGGACAAAATCATAATTCAAAAAGATACATGCACCCATATGTCCGTAGCAGCACTACTCACAATAGCGAAGACATGGAAACAACCTAGATGTCCATTGACAGCTGAATGGATAAAGAAGATGTGGTACATATGTACAATGGAATATTACTCAGCCATAAAAAGAATGAAATAATGCCATTTGTAGCAACAGGGATGGACCTAGAGATTATCATACTAAGTGAAGTAACTCAGAAAGAGAAAGACAAATACCATATGATATCACTTATATGTGGAATCTAAAATATGGCATAAATGAACCTATCTACAAAACAAACAGACACACAGTCATAGAGAACAGTCTTATGGTTGCCAAGGGGGAGAGGGGGAGAGAAAGGGATGGAGTGGGAGTTTGGGGTTACTAGGTGCAAACTATTATATATAGGATGGATAAACAACAAGGTCCTACTATATAGCACAGGGAACTGCATTCTATATCCTATGATAAACCGTAATAGAAAAGAATACAAAAAAAGAATGTATATATGTGTATAACTGAGTTGCTTGGCTGTACAGCAGAAATTAGCACACTGTAAATCAACTATACTTCAATAAAAAAACAAATAAAAATTTAAAAAAGAAAAAGAAAAGAAAAGGAACAGGCACAACCTTCTCATCAACAGTGTACACTGGATTCATTCAGTGTAGGTTTTTCTCCAACAAGCATAAGGGAGAGAGCTGCATTTTCACCAAGCGTTGGGGAAGGAAGGGCGTGGTCATGGTCCTGACATGTGAAGGTGGGGAAGCCTAGATATACAAACATCACCAGCACAAGCACCGTGACCCGGTGTGAATCACTCACTGGGTCTGTCAGTGTTGGAGAACTAGACAGAGAAATTCAGGAACTGGTGAGTTTCCTGAATTGGCTCCGTCCTTTCCCCAAAGTAAATGGAAGTGTTTGGCATGGCAAAAGAGCCACGTGCGAAGTTAGTGTGAGGGAGGGTTTTCACCAGGTGTTGTGGGATCTCTTAAAGCCAATCTGGCTTCTTGGGGGTTGGTGCACCCCTGGGTGCAGCCTCACACCTGTGGTCGCCCTTTCACTTGCCCTTCAAGGGTAAGGAGGGAGCTTCTGATTTCATCCTTGTTGAGGTGATGAAACCATTCATCATTGGTATCCTAAGAGTCATTTCCTCTCCAGGGCTATGTGTGTAGAAGTCTCATGAAGGGCTGGACTTAACAAAACATGACATATGATGAGATCTCCAAGTCAGGGGCCACTTGTTTGGCTTTATTTACACATTGTATTGGCGCTGCTGGGGGAGAAGGAAAGGAAAGGAGGGGAAGACAGTTTTACAAAGATGATCTCATCAGTCCTTGACGGGCGAAGTGGGGGCGAGTCCCGCTGATTCTGAGTTTATTCTCTCCTGGTGACAGGAACATGTCCAGCCTGCCCGCACTTCCCCGTGGAGGTGAAGAAGCCTCCCTCTGGTGCTATTCGCTTGTCCCTGTGACTGTCTCCTGCAGGTCTTCCCAGGTGCCTTTGTTGCCATAGTTGTTCCCGAGCACACACAAGATGCTAAAAATAAATGCCAAGTGAAACTTTCCAGCTGCCTGGAGAAGGAGAGTTTTCTGCTCTCTTTGTATTTACATCCAATTGGCTCACAGTTGATGTGATCTGAGAAGCTGGATCGAATACAGATGCCATGCCCAGAGTCAGCAGATGGGCTGGGGGTGGAAAGAAACTTTATGGCGTAAAGACTGCCAGGGAAGTCAAGAGCCTAGGCTCCCAAACCTTGCCTAACAGTGTGCCTCTGGGCAAATCGTGTCATTTCTCTGGGTCTCAGTTTCTTTAACTGGAAAAGGCGAAGAGCATCAAAGGAGCATTCTCATTTGAAGAGGGTGCTTATGCTTTCTGATTTTGGGTTTAAAACATTTCCGTGTACCAGACCTACCTCCTACATCGATTGTGTGAGCTTTGACAGTGCATCATCATTACCTTGAATTATTATAAATAGAACTTAAAAAGTATGCTTCATGTGACCTGATGTTAGAATTCATATGACCAAAATTACACGCAAACGCATAGACTCTGGTCTTTGTTTTTCTGTTGTTGTTATCCTTGTTTTTCTTTTCATTCATTCACTCCTTTCTTCATTCAACAAATCATGACTGAGTTCTCACTGGGCATCAGGCTTTAAAACAGCCAGCATGGAGTTCACTGCTGTTAAGGAAAGGAAGTGCTGGAGACTTCCCTGGTGGCGCAGTGTAAGACTCCATGCTCCCGATGCAGGGGGCTCGGGTTCGATCCCTGGTCAGGGAACTAGATCCCACACACATGCCGCACCTAAGAGTTCTCATGCCACAACTAAGGAGCCCGCCTGCTGCAACTAAGACCTGGTGCAAGCAAATAAATAAATAAATATTAGGGAAAAAAGGAAGTGCTGGAGAGCCTTAGGTATCAAATAAAAAGAACAAAGAATTAGGAATGAGATGAAATTAACATAATAAGGATAAAATGCAAACATAAAATATTTCAATGTTTTCTGATTATAAAAGATGTCTGTGTCAACTCTTAACTGGAAAATATTCAATATTGTTCGATATTCTGCTGGTAGTAGTTCTGACATTATGTCGTTTAACTTCTGAGTTATCGCAATTATATTAGCCTGAGCTATAAGAAGAAAGGTAAAAAACACAAAACAAAACAAAGTATAATGAGAAATACGTTCATGAATGAAATAGAAGTATTACAGAGGCCATGTTATGTAACTGATTAGAACCAATAATACTTAATACACACCAGACGGGAAGGATTCAACGATACAACTAAAATCAACCTTGTAATCTTTAGCAGTGCCTTTCAGGGCAGCGGCTACTAGAATTCTCTAGTTACAGAAAAGAAACAGAGGCAGAAAAAGGATAACTATGTTTCTACCATTATCTGGTATTGTTTCCAGAAAGGTTTATGCTGTCTTTTGGTTTTATATGCTCTGTATCCTTATGTGGAGGGATGAACGCCATCTTTTTAAAGAGTGCAAGGGATGGTCTTCTGTTATTGGCTGTATGTAAAGTAATTTTAACCTGGTGAGCTGGCAACCTTTGTGTTCCAAAATTAACTCCTCTGGGCTTGGAAGCCCTTCCTAAACTATGAGGACTGAAGACAGCGTAAGAATCTTCATGGGAGACAGTGTGACACAAACCTAGGGGAGGCTAGAGCTTGGGGACCTCATGGATTTGCAAGCAAATTTAGAAATAGAGAATTTCTTAAGAACTTTGAAAAATATTCCAATGGAAGGTCATGCTTTGAAACAGAGAGAAGCTGGAGTCTTCTGCTAGCTGCTGATATAAGGCAGAAAAAGTGTAGAGAATGAAGGTTGGCATCTCCTAAATCTCAAACCACATTCCAGTTTGCCTAGTTGAAAACCAGAGTGGAATAAGCTGAATTAATCTGGGGGCTGTATCCACTTTAGGAACTGGCTAGTGAATCTACTTCAGTCATGGAACAAGTCAGGGCCAAGGCTGGAAGTCAGAGGAGCCCAGTGTACAGGGTCCTGCATGCAGTAGACCATCTGGACATGTAGATACCTCCCCTCCAAGGCTCCTCGGAACTCGACTTCTGATGTGGTATTAGGCCAAGTCCTAGAAGAGATGCCAGATATACAATCTGAGTATGCAGATGTATGTAGTAGTGGGGAAATGTATACCACATGAATGAGTGGTGATACATCTTGTAATGTATAGAAATGTCAAATCACTATATTGTGCACCTGGAATTAACAGTGTTGTAGGTCAATTACATTTCAATTAAAAACTGGCATATGAATGACCCATGTTTGTTTGGTCAGTAGTTTATGTCAGTGCAAGCACTGTAAATTGTAACGCAGGACAAATGCCTGCACACAAAGTGGCAGATGGCGGCATTGCTGACTACAGAGGACAATTTATTAACCAGGTCATGACTACAAGCATCTTGTAAGTTAGAACCTGTCTGTTTAGGAAATAGCTGACAGATGAAGGAGCTTAAATTCATTTTCTTTCAACAAATATTCACTGAATACCAAATTTATATAAGAATGATGATAAAACTCCTATTATAAAGATGAAGAAGTGGTTTATTCCCTTATAAATTACTTAGATAAATGAACATGCCTTCTATGACATCACACATCTCTTGAATTGGATTTTATTGAGGAAAGAACATGGTTGAAACAGAAGAAGCAGCTTGTGAAAACCACTGGCACACTGCCTTGGAGGTTCGAGGACAGCTGGGTGGCAGAGAGGGATGGGCGTGGAGGGGCAGACCTTAGCCCATCATGGAGGGGAAGCAGAGACCAGAGAAGGAGGCGCCGTTAGAGGTTTGTGAGCAGACAGGGGGCAAGACCAGAGCTATACTCAAACTTAATCTGGGAAAGTTGTCTATCAAGCTGCATTGCTCCAGTTCGTTCAAGTTGATAAATCTGGAGGGAAGAGGGGGTAAATATGGTCCCACGTGTTCCCAGGCTGAAGTAGACATAAGTGTTTTTGGACCCTTCAGCTGGTAAATGCACATCTGGACAAGACTCTCCCACTAACATGACAGAAGATGATAGAGAAAAGTCAGACATTCCATTTTTCATGTGAAAGATCATGGTATCTGTATGTATTAGCCATGATAGAATTCCCTTTCTTAGGCCCTTGGAAGTTGGGAAGGTATTTCAGTAGTAAGATTTACTCTGTCTCTCTGCATCCATGTTTTCGAGGTATTAAAGCTGAACCCAATGTTACACCCTTAGGACCTGGCCCGAGACCCCTTGATGAGTAAATGATGTGTTTATTTACAAAAGGGCAGACAATATGGCTGGAGAAGCCACTCATATAGACCACATTATCTTCCTAGGAAATTACAAAACTATATCAAACCATATAAAAGTCATCCCTAATATCCCAACTGAGTATAGGATGGATTAGAAAGAAGGAGAGAGAACAGGGATGAAAAAGCCAATGGGTTTATTGCACTAGTTCTAGAGAGAATTAGCAGGAGCCTAAGCAAAGTTGGTGACAGAGAGGACGGAGAAGCAGAGTTCTCTCATAAAGGTACAAGAAAGGGAAATTGAGGGGGAGAGGCTAAAAGATGGCTGAAGTTTCGCATTAATAGGGGAGACCGATGAGGAAGGCTTCAGTGGGCAGTGAGGTCAGTTAGATGCGCTGGTTCGGAAGTGGTGAGAGGCCATCTGACTTGAGACTGGGGCAAATAGGGGAACTAGAATTCAGGGAGAGGCTGGGCGGCCGAGAGAAATTCGGGAAAGATCTGCAAAGAGAAATTTGAAGACCTGGAGGAAAATGCCGATTTCATATGGATATGGAGTTTTACCAATTTTTGAAAATATTAAATATTTAACAACAAAACCTAAATTGTACTTTTCCTTGAGTGGTAAAACTGACCTGGCTTCCCATTTATTTTAGTTTTTGTTTCTGGAGGCTCCCTGCAGCTCACTTGAAGCCTCCTCATCTCATGCTGGGACCCCTTGCAAAGTCTTGGGGCAAACACTTTGTTTGGTGCTCCAGAGACCAACTCAACTCCCTTCTCCTTTGTCAGCCTCCCTGTACTGAGCAGGAAATCCTTATTCCTGTGTCTATTCCAGCTGGAGCTGCACCAAAATGATACAAATGAACTTATTTACAAGCAGAAATAGCCTCACAGACATAGAAAACGAACTGTGGTTACCAAGGGGGAAGGCGGCGGGGCGGGGGATAAATTAGGAGTTTGGGATTAAGAGATACACACTACTGTATATAAAATAGGTAAACAACAAGGACCTCCTGTATAGCACAGGGAACTATATTCAATATCTTGTAATATTGGAAGATATACAAGATATTCTATAATGGAAAAGAATCAAACAAAAGAATATATATATATATATATATATATATATATATATATATATATATATATAGGAATCATTTTACTGTACACCGAAACTACCACAACATTGTAAATCAACTATATATTTCAATAAGAGTTAAAAAAAAATTAGAAAAAAAAAGACCCATAGACTGAGAGAGCTTGAAGAGAAGCTTAAAGCTGTAAATGGGCTGACTTGGCCTCTTTCCCTTCTGCTTCATCCTACCTTGAACACGGACACTGCACCGGAGCCAGGACTGCAGTCCTGTTACAATGAGGCAGGAGGCATGAGGGAAAGGATGGGGGAATTTCAGAGGCAATCACCCTGTTGGAGCTGAGCCTCTAAAGCCATGCCAGCAGCCTTCTACTCCAGTTTTCCCGCTATGTGAGCAAAGCAAATCCCTGTCTGTGTAAGCCAGCCTAAGTCAGCGTTGCTATTCCTTCTAGCCAAGTCCATTCTTAATTGATGTACTCTACCTCGGCTTTGGGGGGATTCCCCAAAGGGTGTGCTTGGGTTTCCTACCACTGTGTAAGAAGCCACCTCAAAGCCTAGAGGCTTAAACAGCAACAACACTGTTTATTTTGCTCACAGATCTGTAATTTGGACAAGGCTCAGTGGGGATGGTTTGTTTCTGTTCCAAGTGGCGTCAGGTGGAGAGGCTCAATGGGAGACTGGAGAATGCATTTCAAGATGGTTCACTCATGTAACTATTGGTTGGTCTTGGTCGTTGGTCTTGGTCTTGGCTGCTGTTTGGGCAAACATTGGGTTTGGAACCAGAAGCTGCTGTTCCCCCTCCCTGTGAGCCTCTCTGCAGCTGCCTGGGCTTCCTTACAACATGGTGGCTGGATTCCAAGAGTGAGTGTAGCAAGAGAACAAGGTGCACGTGTGTGGGATTTTTATGATCTAGCCTTAGATGTCACGTAGTATCACTTCCACTGCACTCTATTGGTTGAGACGGTCACACACACTGGTCCAGGTTCAAGGGGAGTAGACATAAATGCCATCTCTTAATAGGGGTGTAGCAAGAGCTTAGAGCATGAGGGACAAGAGCTATTGCTGCAGCCATCTTTGGAAAATGCAATCTGCTGGAAGGTGTCTTACAACATCAGAGGGCCATTGCTTATTGTTACTTTTATAGTCACAGTCTAGAGATTAATCTTTGGCTATTTATATTATAGAAAAGAGAAATAAGTCAATATCAGAGTATTGATTTATTGCAAAAATCCTGCCAAAGTGTTTGAATAAGAGAAGTCACAATGGCCTCACAGACTCCCCGCTTTTTCTGTGAGGTATTTTTTTTTAATTGAAGTATACTTGATGTCTAATATTACATAAGTTACAGGTGTACAATATAGTGACTCACAATTTTTAAGGTTATACTCCATTTGTAGTTATTATAAAATGTTGGCTATACTCCCAGTTTTGTACAATATATCCTTGTAGCTTATTTTATACCTAGTAGTTTTTATCTCTTAATCCCCTCCTGCATCATGCCCCTCGCCCCTTCCCTCTCCCTACCAGTAACCATTAGTTTGTCCTCTGCGTCTGTGAGTCTGCTTCTTTTTTGTTATATTCACTAGTTTGTTGTATATTTTTAGATTCCACATATAAGTGATGTCATACTTATATGTGTATGTGTCTTTGTCTGACTTATTTCACTGAGCCTAATGCCCTCCAAGTTCATCCACGTTCATCCATGTTGCTGTAAATGACATAATTTCATTCTTTTTTTATAGCTGAGTAGTATTCCATTGTGTATCTATCTATCTATCTATCTATCTATCTATCTATACCACATCTTCTTTATTCATTCCTCTGTTTCTGTGAAGGTATTAACCGGGTATCCCAAGACTTGTCTTGGTGATGAAATGCAGTCTATAGAGTCAGAGCTGGATCATGTTCAGTTCAAGGTTATAACTGGGCTAGAGCTGTGCAGGCGGCAGGTATGTCCTACCTGCCCCCAGCCAGGTAAGGAAACTCCACTGGGAGGGCGAGAATTGGGGTTTTGTGTGCGTTCGTGTGTATGTTTGTGTGCATGCGTGTGTGTATGTGTGTGCGCGTGTGTATGTGTATGCGTGTGTGCGTGCGTGCGTGTGTGTGTGTTGGGGGTTCTTTGGTGAGTAGGAAGGTTGGAATATAGCACAAGGCCATCTCATAGGAGAGTAGAAGTAATACCCTTTGGTCCCAGAAAGAGCCACAATTACCATTAAATAGTTCTCTTTAAGATAAAAATCCCCTTGTGCTGTTTGCCCAGTTACATCAGAAAATATAAAAGGATACTATGCCGGTCAGTAACCAGTCTGATCTGAGACCCACCCCTGCCCTTGCCCTGCTCTACTGTACGCAGAGCTGCATTTCCACGGAACTGCACTTCCAAGACTCTCCTGCCCGGTGGGGGCCTGTAAGAGATGAGAAGGTGAGAGAAAGGAAGAGCTAAGATAGCTCTCCACCCTGCTCTGCTTCTTCTGCCGTCTCCTGCAGGGTCTGTGTCTCCCTGCGTGGTAGGCATCTTCTGCCATGGCCCCCGAGGCCCCCACCCTCCTCGTATTCATGCTCCTGTATGATCCCTTCCCCTTGAGTGTGAGCTGGACATTTCTAATGAACAGAGCATGGCAAGAATGACAGGATGTCACGTCCAAGATTAGGTGAAAATAAAAGATGGACTTCTGTCTTGTTCACACCTGTTTGCTCTGATGAAGCCAGCTGCCATGTTGTGAGTTGCAAGAAACTGAGGGAAACCTGTGGGCAACAGCCCAGGAAGAGCTGAGTCCTGCCAACAATCACTTACATCAGGTCTTCAGATGCTGGTAGCCCTGGCCAATACCTAGGTGACAGCCTCGAGGGAGCCACAGCCTGGGGACCCCACCATGGCCATGCCTGGATTCCTCATCCACGGGAACTGTGAGATAATACATGCAGTTTTAAGCCATAATGTTTGGGGTGATTTGTTACGCAGCCATGGGTAACTAATACATGTGTTTCAAGTTCCCACCAGCAGCTTCTTCCTCTGTTATCGGCAGATCGGACAGGGCCTGGGCTCTGGTGGCTTTACCCATTGTCACTCCTGCCCTGGGGACAGAAGTGGTGTCTGCTCTTGCTAAATGCTATGTTGTCTCCCTGTCCTCTGTTTAGGTTTTCAGATCCCTTATCTACTGTATAATGTCCCACCCTGAATAGTTTTTGTTTTTCTAGGTGAATCCTGACTGAAGAGCTTACAGCTCACAAATGTGGTGAAATGCCTCTCTTTTGCGTCCATGAGGCTTTTTCTCTTTCCATAAAAGTCAGAGGCTTGAAGGTGGTGGGCCAGGGTTTGTATCCCAGTAGGAGTGAGTCTCATGGTATCCAGCACCCGAAGCAGGTAGGTAGTGGCAGAGAAGGGAGTACACTTTCATACCTAATTTTGTATTTCTAATTCTGTAATATTTTTCTTAAAGGGAGCACTCACATTTATTTAAGCTTCATTTCCCATAAACCTGTGTCTGCCCTCCTGATTCAAACACATTGGATACCCAAACCGTTGAAGGCCTAAAAAATCTATTTAATCCAATTAAAACAGCTCTTTAATTAGAAAAAAAAAAATCTAGAATAAATGCTTTACTGTCTCTTGCCAAAAGCTTTTGCTCTTTTTTATTTTCCTCTTTTCACCATTTGAGTTGGTCTTGAAAAGAAGCACATCACAACATAAAGATCAATAGGATTAACTTTTGTTGTAGGGGATAAACTCATAAAGTTAGGCATTTTCTTTGGATGACCAAACTTATAGCCTTTTGTTCAGAGAAGCAGGTCCATAAATCTTTTCTTACTTGTCATATAGCAGGTCTGATTCCTAGTTAAAATCTTTTACCTTTAGGAAGAGATTGGTAACTAATGAAAGAAGAATGAGTGAGAGTCAGTACCGCTCCCTGGGGAAAAGTAGAAGTCATTCTAGAAGAAACTTCCATGTGACACTCACTTTATTAGTGACAGACAAGGCTGGGAGATACTATCTGTTGAGTCCAATACTTTGAAAGAGAAGATTCCTGCTCAGGCACAGGTGAGTGGGAGATTGACACTGATCAATACTGATGAAAAAAAAATAATGAAAAGACACATAACTACCACATCAAAATTCTTTAGGAAAAAATAATATTTTAAAGTACTTTTAAAAACGACAACAATAAAATAACGACAGTAAAGGTTCTTGTTATCTTGGATTGATTCCTAGAGAGACCAGGAAACCTTTGTAGTTTTCTTTTAGACTTTGAGATTCTGTGAGCTGACTCCACTGCTCAGAAATAATTTCCACTCCACTTAGTGGATCTCTAAAATGAAATAAAAATGATTACATATTCTAGCCGTAACTGCCTTAATTTATAGAAAATAGCAAGTCTAAAGGAGGCCAACCAACCCTTTTGAATCATTGGTTTTTAGAAACGTCCTGCCTTGAATATGTTTTTAGCAGAACAAATGCAGAAACACAACCGATTGTATTTAGAAAGTGACATTGTGTTGAAGAATCAGAAATATTCCTCTTCTGTCCCTGAGCAGAAACCTCTCAGAGTAGAGTAGCTTCTGCTAAGCTTGAAGGACTGCATACGCCCCATCCCTTCCTTACAGATTCTTACAAGGTAAGAGCCAGGAGGAATCTTAGACATTATTAATTCCCACTCCATCACTGGCAGCCAAACAAACTGAGGTGTTCAGTGATGGAGTGAAATCCCTAAATCTCATAGTTAGTCTGTGACAGAGCCAGGCTAGACCTCAGACCTCCTGGCTCCAAGTTCAATGGGAGAAGAAATATCATTGCCTGCAAATATGGCACTTATAGGCAAGGTTGGCTCAGTACCTGTATCTTCCCTTAGAGGCAAATTCAGGACTCTACATAGGAGAGTTTCAGTTGTCACTTTTGGGTAGTAGGACCTGTCTTACTTGAATGAAAGAAGTTCTGTCACAATGAGAATAATCATGGGAGTGAAAATGGTCACAGGTGAATCATTGGGTTGCAACAAAGATGAATAATACTGTCATATTCTCTGAACAATTCCCAAGCTGGAAGCCAGATTGCAGTCTCTTTCCTTGATGTGCTTTATTGCCCTTTTAATTAGCCTTATCTATTTTCCTACTTATAAATGGGATAAACTTTAAGAGCAGCTACAAAAAGGAACATGGTGTCATGTTCTATGTCTTGTTTCCTTTAGAAAGAGCCAAAAACGGTTAGTTAGCCAAGTTTTATGTACTGAAGGATGATGGAAAAGCAGGTTAAAGTTCAGTTAAGTACACAATAGTCGAACCTACACATGGCAATAGAGATAAAATCTATATTCTCTCAAACTAAAATGGAATATCCCTATAAAGTTCAATATCTCTGTTAGTACAAATCCTGACTGAAAATTTCAAGAACAAGAGGTTATGCTAAGGTTGTTATTTTTTATTAAAAAAAAATACTCATTCAGATTGAAATCACTGAATGGATCACATGGTATTTAAGAATTTAAGGAGTGTTGAAAATTATGGCCATGCCACATGGATGGGTTTATATAGGACTCAGAGACTTAGACTTTTACATTTCCTCATATCTGTCAATTAAGTTTGATTTTTTTTTGCTTACCTTCCCAGCCAGAAGGTAAAAATGGATGAAATGATAAAACAAAAAGATGTAACCTTAGCAAAGCAATAATTTCAGATAAAAATACCAGCTTAAAATCTTTAGGGAGTAAATGTCAATTCAGATCCAGGAGATTTCATCTTAAAGAGTAAAAGAATTCTTTCCACATTATCTCTAAACTGGAAAATATTTCCCTGGATTTTGTTCAAAAATAACCTTGATGTATTATAACCTTGAGCAGAAGCCAGTAACAAAGTTAAAATACAGGGAACTATTTCCTTGACCAGAGTTAAGGAGTGAATAGGTGAAAATCAGAGAAAAGTGACAGCTAAAAAGGAACTGGGAAAGGCATCTTAATCCAAAACAGGCTTCTTCCCCACCTGGTTAAGTATCTGGCATTTTGGGGGGGGCTGACTTTCACATCGTATCTCTTCCTGACTGCTGGAGTGCATTCAAATCCTAGAAACTATCCTACTTTTTAATAAATTACTAATCTACTTAATTTCTCTTCCACTAGTGACGGAGCTGTAGCTAATTTATCTTTGGAACCACAGTGCCTAGCATGATGCTTGGCATACAACAGCACACAAAGACTGTTTGATGGATGTTGAGGTGGATGGATGAATGGAAAAAAATGAAGGAATAGGCATTTATTCTAGGGTTGTTTTTTTTATATCCTTTTCACGTGCCCTATCCTCTTGTGGGGTTTTACAGCCCCAAACTAGATATGAACCAGTTTCACCTATGAGATGGACCTGTGGTGTGGCACCACTACCCCCAGGAGGGTACTCAGCATACAGTAAGAGTTCAATACCTACTGACTTGATAAGTGACCACGCTAAAGAGAGATTCTCTGACCTCCAAACAGCAAGTAAGAAACCAAGAGCACTGATATTTCTTTACAGGAAAGAGGGAAAACAGACTGTTTGGAATGAATGATCTCAGTGCTTTAACTACATGTTTACGATCGATACAGATGCACTTTCCTCTTTGCTGTCTTCCACTGGTACACAGTGACACACCCCCTCACCGGATCCACTCTTTATAACCATGAATTGGGTGTAAAGTGCCTGCAAATTTGATTTTATTGTTCCACATGAATACCAGTCAATTTTCCAAGTGGGAATACTAAAGATGATAATTGTATGTTGTCTAATCTTGTCTGGATGGGTCCCCTCTAGTGGTTTCCCACTGGTAAACCACTGAAGGCATGAAAGGATCAGAACAAGAGCAAATGAAATGTAATGTGGTCTCTTCTTTGAGCTAATGTGAGCCTCCTGTTTGAAGGGTATCACTAATGTGTGTACAGACATATGGAAAGGAATAGACAGAGGTATAATTTTTTTTCCTCTAGGGAAGGCTTTACTCGGGAAGTATACTGAGTAATAGCCAATGGAATGCATGATAGTAAATGATCAGACTGCACATTTGGGGCACTTGACTAACTATCTTGACTGTTAGATGTTGTGTGATGCCCTCGCTGGTGCTGCAAGCCTTGAGGGGTGCCTTCTGTTCCCTTCCTGGGGAACACAGGCTACCAGAGCTGGTCCTTGGTGGGTAATTACCAGGCAATCAGATACCATCTTGAACAACACATTAACGTGAAAAAATCTTGTCTGAGACTTTGTTGCTTTGTGCTTTATCTCATATAACTTGTCTTTTGGGAGGAAGCAATCATAGTCTATTACTGATGACTTGTGTTATTGCATGGAGAAGAAAAGTGAATAATGAACCTAATAGGAGCCCTAACGCAATTGCTTTTTGTTAGGAGAATAGAGTTGGAGAGAGCACTTTATCATAATTACTCGCCCACATATACCTTCTACGCTCACTCTTGACACTCTTCTCCTCTAATTTCCTATGGGAAACAGCCGGGTAGATAATGGAGAGAAAAGATATAATGAAGAAATGACTATGTTTAAAACATAGAAAGATAGTGAAAAAATTGGCATTCTGGCCCTATGTACTTAAGAGACAAAAGCCCATTTTCAGACATACCTTGTTTTATCACGCTTCGCTTTATTGTGTGGCTCAAATATTGCATTTTTTACAAATTGAAGGTTTGTGGCAGCTCTGCATCTAGCAATTCTATCAGCACCATTTTTCCAATAGCATTTGCTCATTTTGTGGTTCTGTGTCACATTTTGGTAATTATTGCACTACTTCAAACTTTTTCATTATTATTCTACTTGTTATAGTGACCCGTGATCTTTGATGTTGCTACTATGATTCACTGAAGGCTCAGATGATGGTTAGCATTTTTTAGCAACAAAGTATTTTTTAATTAAGGTATGTACCTTGTTTTTTTTAGACATAACGCTACTGCACACTTTATAATAGAGTACCGTGGAGTGTAAACGTGATTTTTATATAAGGTAACTGGGAAGCCAAAAAAGTCATGTGACTTGCTTTATTGGGATATTTGCTTTATTGCCATGGTCTGGAATGGAACCCACAGCGTCTCCGAGGTAGACCTGTACATTTTCCAAGTTTTACACCCTCAGAGGGGCAAAAACATGAGTCCTGCCTCCCTCTGTATTATATTCTCAAAATAATACCATACACTCATAGCATTCCTCAAAGCTCCTTGAACAGTGGCCAAGTTACAAGACAGATTTATCTCCATCCCTTATCAAATGCGGTTAGAGAGACAAGACATAGATTGTCCCTATTACAATAATAACAAGGAGTTGGAGATAATATCTATAAAACCCAGTGAAACATACACTCAATTTGGACGTGACCGAAGATTCCCTAGTCTGGGTTCAGGTATGGAAGGGACCATATGCAGTGTAATCATTGGTCTTTCATTGGTCTTTCTGCTAATACAGAATACCACCTCTGTACAAAATCATGGGCTGGCTCACATATTTCTGGGCATCTTCAGGGCTGAGTCTCAAGTACACATGACTGATTCTTTCCTGTATCTTCCACCAGGTGTATTGTGTCTTCTGGGTCTCTGCAGCTGGTAAGAGGTGCAGCTTCCTTTACTGGGTAAAGCCACATGACCAGACACCACCACCGCCATGGGCTTTTTCTGTCCTCTCCCTCCTGGCCCCGGTCCCTGACACCCTGCTGCTACTTCTGCAGGGCATTGCTTCCGATGTGCCAGTGCTGTTTGGAGGTCAGGGCTGAATCTAGGCACAATCTCACTGTGTAGGGTCACACTGTAATAGAAGAAGACAAATGCAACTTGCTTGTGCCCTAGTGCCACGCTGGATTTCAAATGATAATTTTAAAGTGTAACCCTGTTCCTCCCTAGAATATGGCTCCGGCTATATGGAGGCAGCTTCCAAGATAAATTGATGTGAGTGTTAGACATCATTTTGCCCTAAGTATCATGCCTCCCTTTCAACTCTGAGGTTCTGTAAGTGGCCAAATACGTCCTTTTCCCTTGGATGAATTGGTTCCCAGTAGGCACGTTCGAACCCCTGCCGAGGTGATAAATCACCCCAGGCCCATTTTCCCCAGATGCACCAGCAAAGGACTGTCTGGGGTCCAGGTTGGGATCTTTGGCAACAGCGACTGGGAAGTCAGATGTAGATCAGGCTGTGACAGAGTATTTCATAGAGGAGATGATCAAGGCCCTAGAAACTTCCTGCACTCACAGAGTTTCCATTCTAGTGGGGAAGACAAGGGCCACACACACAAGGATGCAGGGGAGGTTTATGATGGGCCAGCTCGGGATGCCACGAGAAGACAGGGGTGACATAACTTAGTGCAGGGTCGACGAGGGTCCCCCCGAGGCAGTGCTTTTTGAGACCCTAAGGATGGATAGGATTCAGCCAGACAAAGGCGGGGAGAGAGGAGGGCTGGTGGCAGAGAGAAAAGTCTGCTGGGGGCTCCGAGGTCAGGTGTGAGGAGCAAAATGAACTGAAAGGTGCTTGGTAGAGAGCAAGGTGGGAGGTTGCAGGGGGCCAGATTGAGGAGTTAAGGTTTTATTTTACTTTAAAAAATTTTTTTAAAAATGTATTGGAATATAGTTGATGAACAACGTTGTGTTAGTTTCAGCTGTACAGCAAAGTGATTCAGTTTTACATATACATATGTATACTGTCTTTTAAATTTTTTTACTTGAGAGGAGTGAAGGTTTTATCTAGAGGGCAATAGGAAGACTCTGAAGGTTTTTTTTAAAATTTTTATTTTATACTGGGGCATAGTTGATGAACAATGTTGTGTTAGTTTCAGGTGCACAGCAAAGTGATTCAGTTATACATATACATGTATCTGTTCTTTTTCAACTTCTTTTCCCATGTAGGTTATTACAGAATGTTGAGCAGAGTTCCCTGGGCTCTACAGTAGGTCCTTGTTGGTTATCTATTTGAAATACAGCAGTGTGTATGAAGCAGGGAGGGGAGTGATTTGACTCGTGTGGGTGAAAGACTGCTGCGGGGCAGATGGATGGGAGATAACGAGACAGGAGACAGGAAGACAGATGGCCTACGAGGTTGTTGCTATTGTCTTGGCAAGATATGATCGTGCGGAAGGACAGGAGAGGCACATACATGCAGGAGAGACCTGAGGGGGGCCGGGTGGAGTTGAAGGCTGGGTCATTGACTAGATGAGTGGACGAGAGAGAAGGAGGAGTTCGGGAGAAGCCCCAGGTTTCTGACATGAGAAATACATGGGTAGAGATGGCATTACTGAAATAGAGATCACAGGAAAAGAGGGGTTGGGGAGGTCAAAGGATGTTCAGATTTGGGGGTATATTTTGTTTGAGGCATGTTGAGTTGGAGCTACCTTTGAGGCGTACAGGTAGATGTAGACTCAGTCCTGAGGTTGAGGGTGAAAAGCTTGAAGATGGTAACGGTAACCACTGGAAAGATGGGATTTCCTAGGGAAAGAGGAAGAGTAGGCGGTAACCCCATGGGGCATCAAGTGTGAAGGTGGTAGAGGAGAATAGGAGCTTCAGCGGGTGTGAGGGGTGGGCAGAGAGGGAACAGGGGTTCCAGGCAAAGAGAAGTGGGTGAGAAAACATTACCAAGAGGTCCAAGAAGCTTGGGTTGGGGCCAGATTGTGGAAGGTCTGAATGTTAGGAAGGTGAGGGGAATTTGGACAGTATCCAGTAGGACCCAGGTAGCTCCGGAAGGACTTTGAGCCGGAACCTGTACACGTAAAGTACTGCCTATCCGCTGATTTGGAAGTTGAGGGGCAGAAAACTAAGAGCTCATTTAGGAGAGTTGTCTATACTTGGGGAGAAAAGCACCTGGGGGAGGGGGTGACAAAGGAGACTGGTGCGAGAGACCTTTGGGGAAACCAGAGTACTTCCATGTTGCATCATGGAGGGCAGAGAAAGAGAGACCCTGCTGTGTTTGCTGTTTAGCAGAGTGACAGCATTGTGGTCACAGAGGTCAAGGTTGACAAGAGGAGCCCAGCCTCTGGGGAAACTGATAGATTTGGCTTTAGGTGTGTGGAGATGTAGTCAGTATTGCAAAATACTGATGGAGGTTTTTTGAAGGCAAATGAAAACGGCGTTGCTACAGGCGCTCTGCTCCATCACGTCTCTGCCTTTCCAGAAAGAAGGGAGTAAAATTTCACGGTAGTCAAAGTTCATTTTTGCAACCTCTGCACCTGAATTTACAATTTCTGGAAACACTGGATTTAGGAATACTATGGGGTTTTGATTTTGTTTTATCATCCTTTTTGCCTTACTTTTCAATCTTAAAATATGGGCTTATTCTCTCCGTATCAAAAACTGAATGCTCTGAATTTGTGGAAAGAATTTACACAGTTTATTCTTGGCCACTCTTCTCATATTTCTCTCTCGTTGTCTCCTCACCCATCGTTCCTTTACGTTCCTGTCTCTCTCCCTTTGTTCTCTCTTCGCCTAGGTCTCCCCCAAGAATGATCAAGTGCAACTATTCTCAGCCTAAATGCCACAGACAACCAAATGTCAGAACGAGGAAGCACAGCCTTGCTAATCCCCCTAGGAACTGGAAAGCAGAAACTCTCTGGTCTTGATCAGACATTTGGAATCCACCTCTATTTCTCCCTTGTAACTCCTAGCAGTTTCTAAGAAACACCTGTCCTCTTATATGATTTAAATGTCGTCTTATAAACATCTGTCTCTTAATATTCTGACAGTTTTTCTTTATGGGAGAGCAGGCATATCCTCAAAAGTGAGTCTTATTTACCACTATAACCCTGGTACAGTTCTGGAGCCTGGTCCCCAGCTGTTGAATGAATAAAGGGTTGATGAAGTCTGGCAGAAGAGTCTGTCTGCCTTTTTATTTTCTCCCTAGGCTTTCAGCTTTTTCTAACTTTTTCTTTTAACCAGGGGTAAGTTGTTCCATCAACACAATAGAAAGACTTGGAGAGTCATCACCAGGTACTATGAAATGTCTTGCACATTGAGGGTGCTTAGAGTTTAACAACTAAAGATGTTATAGGAGACTAGAAAGCAAGGGTTTGCCAAACTGTTGGCAGCTCTAAATTCATAACCAATCTGGAAAAGAAACCATATGTCAAAGGTAAATATATATGCATATATGTGTGTGTATATATGCCTTTTCTGTATTCATTTCTTTAGAATTATTTCCTATCAGAGTATGCGTGGTGTTTTTGGTGTTATTATTGGTAGATGCCATCTAGTGGTGTAGAATAGCATCGGTTCTTAGAGCCGTTCAACTTCTAAGTTGTTATAATTATTATTATTACTTTGTTATTTCTTAAAAGTAGAACCAAAAACACTGTTTAAAGAATACTGTAAGTCCCAAGTAGGAATAATATTTGGAGGATTAAGATATAAACTTTAGGGGGCTTCCCTGGTGGCTCAGTGGTTAAGTGCCAATGCAGGGGACACGGGGTTCGAGCCCTGGTCCGGGAAGATCCCACATGCCGTCGAGCAACTAAGCCTGTGCGCCGCAACTACTGGGCCCGCGTGCCTAGAGCCCATGCTCTGCAACAAGAGAAGCCACCGCAATGAGAAGCCCACGCACCGCAACGAAGAGTAGCCCCTGCTCGCCGCAACTAGAGAAAGCCCGCGCAGCAATGAAGACCCAACGCAGCCAAAAATAAATATAAATAAACAAATAAATTTATATTTAAAAAAAAGATATAAACTTTAAATCTCCTATGGCAGAGAATTGAAAAACAAATACAGGACTTTATCTCTCAGTGTAATCCATCCACCCGCTCTTTTATTCATTCAACAGATATTTATCAAGCCCCTACCCTGTGCTAGGTTTGGTGTGAGGGACTTGACATAAAATCCCAGTGCCTACCTTGAATGGTAAGAGGAAATGGTAAATGTTGGTGGCCCACTGTGTTTTCGGCACTGAGGCCAGACCTGACTCAGTGCCACACACTTCGTACCCCAACCTAAATCATCTGGAATCATCACCACAGCCCTCTGAGGTATGGTTGTCCCCGTTTTTCAGATGAGGAAAATGGAACTTTGAGATATAACTTGTCTATAGTCCTGTATCTAAGAAGCATGCAAACCGATTCAGGGCCAGGGTCTGAAATCAAAGTGTGTAAGCTCCTAAAAATCCACTCTTTGGGCTACAAAAGCAAGGGCAAAGGTGGCAGATGCTTCTGAATTACATACAGTTTAGGGCTTTTTTTTTTTTTTTTTGAAGTGAAATGAAGCGAGAGGGCAGAAGACAATTTTAAGTAAGTGGTAAAGTTTGTACAAGTCATTTAGCTGTGGGTCTGGACTGGAGAAGGTAAGGGGTAGAAATATGAATAGGTATGGCCAAAAGTTTGGATCATCAGAAAAGGAATAATCCATCTGTCTTGGACGATTCTTGGAGATACATTGGATTGGGAACGTTACAGCAAAGACCAGCATATAGGAAGCATGTTGGTCACTGATCTTTGATCACTCCATCCAATATTGCCTTTCCAGATCTCTATAGCATGTCTATACAACATGACATTTTTAATGTGTTGCCTTTGCACTGTTCTTCAAATTATTTCCTGTGTAAAAAATCCCAGCTCAGCTCTCTCGTACTTCCTTGAGGATGGTCTCGTTATTTCTAGGTAATAATCTTCTTCTGTATCCCCCAGGGCAGGACACAGTAGGCCTCCAAATATACTTGCAGAATTGAGGGTTTTTAAAAAAATTATTAGATGGGTTTCTTCTTAGCTCCTGTGGATAGTATGTGACATTTAGCACACTCTTTAATAACTCTGACATTATTCTACTGGGTTCCACTTGAAGAGGAACACATGCTTTATTTTTATCAGGAATATTTGCATATTGATATGTCATATCACATCAATATTGTCATATTGATGACAAGGACCAGGAACCCAGCTTTCTGAACTGCAGCTTCACCATTTTCCCTCTAATTGGAACAGAACTTGGCACTTCTTATTTTGTTTCACAAGGCCATATCCTACCAAGTTTCTGTTTCCATTTTGAGAGAAAGGTGAAGCAGTGCCCAGCGCTCTTCCACATGGGAGTATTTCTCCTCCAAGAAAACAGGACCTGGCATGGATAAGGCACCACATAACTGTTTGTTACATAAGTGAATAAGCCCGTGCTTGACTAAAGGGCACAGCTGTTTCCCAAACATGCGTCACACCGTCAGTTCCTGTGGGTTTGCCCACTGTGCTTCCTCTTGCTTGCAGTGTTCCTACTCTCCTCCTGGCTCGGCCAGTCTGATGCCCTTGGTGAAGCCTTTCCCACGTGGCCCAAGCTTTTTGCCTGCAGACAGCTGGCTCTCCTACTCTCCCTGTGGGCACCACTCATCGATGGTCCTGGAGCACCTTCTCATGAAATTCACAAATGCTCCGCTGTACAGCCCTTTGGGTCCTTCGAGTCTGACATAATGCCCTGAATGTAGCACGCAATCAATACATATTTGTGGCAAATTATGAATATTCATTTGACTTAAAAGAACTACTTTCAAAAAGTGAGTTGATGGTAGAGAAGGGAAAGAAGAAATGAGGGTGGGAATCTAAACACTTACTTAACTTGCTCTTCAGGTTTATTACAGTAGATGCATATCGTCTGTGAGTAGAAGCTTTCTGGAGTGTGTCAAGGAAATCAAACTCTCGTTCTGCTCAGTTCAAAGGTAAATAGATACAAGTACCAGCCAAGGTCAGCCGACAAGCTCAGAATCTTGGAATGGGGTAGACAGCTGGTATGTCTTTGAACTTTACACCTTTTAGAGGAAGATAGGTAAGATTGATGTTGGAATTATTTCAGAGGGAGTTGATGTGCTGATTCAGAAGTGCAAAGAGCTTTACTCCCTTGAGTTTGTTGCTTTAGGAGTTCTTAGAGCATGATGAAATTCATAGGAGGAAAAAAAGACTTGAGAGACAGAAAGTCAGGTTTAGAGAACAAGGGAGTCTTTTTTTTCCTGAATTTTATTTTATTTATTTTTTTATATAGCAGATGCTTATTAGTTCTCTATTTTATACATATTAGTGTATATATGTCAATCCCAATCTCCCAATTCATCCCACCACCACCCCCGCTTTCCCCTCTTGGTGTCCATACGTTTGTTCATTCTCTACATCTGTGTCTCTATCTCTGCCTGAGAACAAGAGAGTCTTGACCTGAGGGAAGGTGAAGGTGATGAAACACAAGATCGTTCACCCTGGTTTTTAGGCAAATACATTTTCACACTTCAGAGTGATATTCTTCTTTAAAACTTTAGGGAAGTTTATAGCTTTAATAGAAAAAAGAATTTTTTTTCAGTAAGATATTCTAAGGCCAAAATGATGAACTGATATCTCAACAGATGCTGCAGTTCCACAGGCTCTGGCCTAAGTTTCCCTTCCCTGAAAGAACAAGAAACAAGAGGGCTGCAGGAAAGAAGACCAGCGAGGGAGGACATACGCATTACATCTAATAGGATTTCCAGAATATGTTATTTGGTGAAGAAGATCCCAAATCATCCCTCGGCTTGGCCTCTTGAAGATCTCACAGTCTGCCAGAAGGTGGACACTTTGTAGGGGTGGCCCTGGGTCGGATCACCACCATCCAGAACTGGCCAGGCCCGGCCAAGGGGCCTGGTCATGTTTGCTGAGGCCTAGCACGTTCTGGAGGGCTGCATGTGACCTGTGGTTCTGGGAATGCCAGAAACTCTCAAGGACTTTCATAAATGCACACAACTGTTTACTGTCAGCTACAAGCATTTAAAAAAAATGCTGCCAACTTTGGTAGTGGTCAAGGGCTTAGGTTATTTCAATTTTAGTTTGCAAATCTAGACTGAATCACTTTGCTGTACACCTGAAACTAACACAACATTGTTAATCAACTGTAGTCCAATAGAAACTAAATAGTTAAAAAAAAAACTAGCCTTATTGCTAATGTTTATATATATGAAATTAACCAATTGATGTCCTCCCGTAAGATTTTGGACACTCCTGGACTTCATATCTTTATTTTAATAGTTTAGTTATGCCTGACGCAGTAATGAACCTTGTCTGTAAGCACTTTTCTTTAAACTTACCGTGGATATATTTTGAAATTTATGTATGTATGTATGTCAGAGCAGTCACCTCATGATTGGTTATATTTATAGTGTTTGCATAAGCATTGTTTATTTTCTATTAAAATATATTTTGGTTGTTGAGCAAAAAGAAATAAAATGAAATAAAAAAGATAAAGACTTCCTTATCAGATCGTTATAGTCATTAAGGAACAGGTCAAAGCGTCCTCCTTATCTATCAGACAGTGGACAATACAGCCTCAGCACCAAGAGCCACCTTGGTGACAACCCATGGACCCACACAGTCGCTGCTTTACGAGTCCAAACTCTCAGGGGGAAGTGGCTCTTTTCCTCATGGCCCTTACAGAACAGTGGAAAAGATAATGACATGTGCAGTTACATGAAGAGTGAGAAGTACTGTGATAAAGTGCTGTGAAGGGGGGGTGGTGTCTATCCTCTATTGGCTTCTGCAGGAAGTGTCCCTCCAAGGCTGCTCCTGTGTCCATACCTCTCGTAGAGCATCTGCCAGATATGGGGATGGGCACAGGTGAGATGGAGCGATGATGAAAAGCAGGACCCGTGTCCTCTGCAGGTTTATATCCCCAGCACCTGGCACCTCTGGATCATCGCAGGGTCTCCATACATGTTTGTTGAATGAATAAATGACAATCTTGGTAAATGCTGTTAATGAGGTGACAGTTGGGAGAACTCAGGAGTCTGGTCATGTCAAAACGTTGCTCTCTGATGCATTTGATTATACGCATTCCCGTATTGTATGCCCTTATTTTACACAGATAGAAAAGGCTGTACAATATTTACAGGCTTTGGATCACAAAGAAATATAGCATGGGAAGGACCACCTCTAACTCTTAAGAGGGTTATGTTTTAGGGCGTGTTTGGGATAGGGAGGTACAGACAACATGGTCTCTCCAGGAAGAATTCTGCTTCCAGAAAAGGAGGATCTGAAAACTCTGAAGCCAGTCTCAGGAAACACAGCCCTAGCAGCTCTCCCACAGTAAAGCCGGCTCAGGAAATCCTACGGTGGAACTGGAAGGTCAGGTAGAGTCTCTTCCTGCTACTGGTCCCTTTAGGCAGAGTCAACTCCTGTATAGCTTAAAAAAAGTCCTCTGAGATCCTTTAATGTTTCAGCAACCAATTCAAGTGTCAAGCAATTTACATGAACAGTTTCAGGTAAAGCTTCCTCCTGGGTGATCAAGATCTCCTAGCAAAGTAGAAAAGGAGGGTAACAAAAGTTCATTTTCTTTCTCCTCGTCAAGATCAAGATCTAAGAGCATTTCTCCCTTGGGTGGAGGGCTGCCTGGAGGCGGGGTGGGCGGGCCCAGGGGCTGGGCCGGGGGCGCCAGGACACCACGCCTCTCCCAGCCTCCTTCCAGGCTCCGCAGCATTCCTGCGCGCTGGCACCACCTGACCTCTTGCGCGATGCTCCGTGCGTCCTCCCACCACAGCTGCTGGGGTCAGGGGACCGCCTGGGTGATCCGGGGCGCCCTCGGGGGTCGGCACACAGTAGGGCTTGCCCCTCCCCGCTGTCTTCCTGTGAACACAGCGATGCGGCGATCCTGCGGCGTCCTGTGGCAGGTGCCTGCGCAGCGCCCGGCAGCTGTGGCGACGTTCAGGCTCTTTGGGGTGGGATGGGGGGAGGCGCGGGGACCAAGCGCCGGCGGGCGCGATTCTCTCCACTCCAGAGAGCGGAGGCGGGGCAGGGACACTGGCAGGGGGCGGCGCGGAGCCAGATTCGAGGGCGTGTGTGCGTGTGTGCGTGTGTGCGTGTGTGTGTGTGTGTGTGTGTGTGTGTGTGTGTGTTTCTCACTGCCTCTCTGATCAGGTCTTTATTCAAAGTGAGCTGTCCAAAATGATTTGACCTTCAAGGGATAAACACATCTAAGTTTATGCAGCAGGATTCTTCTCCTCTGTGGTGGGTTTTCTTTTCTGCGGGCTCCCCAGCGGCCGGTTTCTTGGTAGCTGCGGCCTCCTCCCCTAGCCCCCCACTGAAGGCTTCTTCTGCTTCTTTATGCCAACAGCCTCCTTTCCTTTCTTCCCTACAAAAGGCTTCTTGCCTGGAACCCCTCCCCATCGGATCCGGCTTCTACCGCCGCCGCTGCCCTATCCACCTGGAGTTTGTGATTCTCAGCCTGGCGAAGAATGATGCCCAGCTACACGGTCTTTGCATGTGGGTTTAGTTAGATTCAACATGATTCTCAGGTTTTTCAGCGGATTCTTCTTCAGGACGCTGCGATGACTCTTCTTGCGCCGTGCTCTGGGGTTTTCCAGGGTTCTGCCAAGGTCTGTGTTGAGCGTCTTGTGCATGGGAAGGTGGTAGTTACTCTTGAAGGACTCAAGTGCCCTACAGATCATCTGACTTGCTGAAAGGAAATCTGAAACGGTGCCCACCGGGAGCAAGTTCCCAAACGTTCAGTTTTGCTTACATTAAGCAGAATCATTCCTTTTAAAGGGAAAGGAGAATTAGGGAGCCAGGGATGTTCCTCAAGGCCTCGATACCATCGTCCCCATGACAGATGATGCAGGGTCCCCTGCCGTGCACACCCCGCGGTGTCTCACTTTGCCCTTTGCCAGCGCGCATTTGCTCAGAGGCACAAACCTTCTTGATATGATTCCAGGCCTGCAGTTTCTTAAGAAGCGCAACAGCCCCCGTGTTCGTCTCGTAGCCTTCAACGTTATCTTCCACCACCAAAGGAAGTTTAGGACTTCCTCAGTACAGTGACCTTTAGCCATGACCAGCGCCGGTAAGGCCGAGGCAGCCAGGGCAAAGCAGATGGCACGTCACTGCGGAGCCAACGTGCCAGGTTTGGTTGGCTCAACGTGCAAACCCAAGACACATCTATTTCCCCAGTTAAGAATCACATTTCTCAAACTGTAGGAATTAAAAAAAGATTATGTCTTGCTCAGTAAGAATTTTCGGCAACTGTCACTGAGAACGCAGGAAGACACCAATTACGACATCCCCGCAACAGATTCGGGGTTTTTAACTTATCGGTGCCAGAGGGAGGGGTGAAAACGAGTCCCGAGGAGGACGGCGACGGCGCCGCCGGACTGCGGGACCAGGTGGGCTGCGCCCCGCGCAGCGCCCTCCTCAGGAAGACCGCCGAGCCCCTCCCGGCCGCCCCGCTCCAGCGCGCCTCGGGGCCTGGGAACCGCGCACCGGCTGCGCCCCGAGCCCCGCGGGGCGGCGGGACGGACGGCGCCCGCGCCCAATCGCGGGGCGGGGCCGAGGGGGCCGGCAGGCGGCTGCCAATGGGAGGCCGCGGGGCGGGCGGGGGGCGGTGCCGCCGGGCGGGCGGGCGGAGGTGTCGGGAGCCGGCGCGGCAGAGCGGGAGCCCGGGAGGAGCCGGCGGAGCGGGAGGAGGACGGAGGAGGAGGAGGAGCAGCGCCGCGCCCCCGCCCCGGCCGCCCGCCCGCCCGACCGCAGGCCGACCGCTCCAGCCGCAGCCGGCGGGTCCCGGCCGCCTCCCGCCGGAGCCCGGCGCGGGCAGGGTCCGGGCCGATGGGCAGCCCCGGGCAGAGGCGGGCGGCGAGGCGGCGACCCCGGTACGCGCCGCCGCGCGCTCGCGGGCTGTAGCAGGTCCCGGCGGACTGCGTCTCCGAGGTGCGTTCGGGGCGAGGGGGGTTCCGTTCGGAAGCCTCCGGGTCGTGTCCGGGGACCGTCCCGAGGTGAAGGGCCCGCCCTCGGGGGCGCCTCGGGGGTTGACGGGGGGCCGGGGCGCGGGGCGAGGGTCCGGCCGGCAGATGCGCCCGCGCTCCCGAGCCAGGGGTGGGAGAGGAGCCGCTGCCGCTCGTTCTCAAACTTATCGATCGGCTGAAAGGTTATCCCGTCTCGTAGACGCGAGCACTAAGCAGGACTCTCCGGGCGCGCAACGACTCCTCCGTGACTAACCGGAGAGGAGAGAAAAAGGTTGCCCGGCGCGGTTCCCCGGCGCGCCGGGCGGGGTCACTTGCTGAACTTGCTGCGGGGTTTATTCCCCGGGACGGCGTGTGCCCGGGGCGCGAGCCCTCGCGGCGCCCACCCCTCTTTGTAAGGTCCCAGCGGCCGGCGAGCGCCCTTCCTCGGGGCCCGACGGCTCCCCGGCTCCCCCGGCTCCGCGTCTCGCTCCATCCTCCGCTCCCGGTCCTGCTCGGGCCCCCGTTTCGTGGAAGCTCGTTTGGCCAGGTCCCCGGAGTATCCCCACGAGCACCTACAGATTAATTTTCAACCGCGCCGCAAACCCAAAGAATCAGTCTCGGTTCATCGTCTACCAGCGAGAGCCGATGCTTCTCGGGAGGAGAAAACAAGTTGGCATGACCCCTCTGGGAGATATTTGTCATCATTAACCTGCTTCGGTTAAATTAATTCAGCCCAGGATGACTCCAGCGTGAGTATTGGAAACATCAAGTGCATTGGTCACGGAATGGTGGTCACCAAAACCTGATTTTGGTAAAAATTGCAATTGTACAGTTTTGGGATTTTGTTTAGATTTAGACACGGTTTTTGATAAGGATGGACTTTTTTTTTTTTTTTTGTAAACAAAGAATCTTGGGGATTCTCATAGGTTTGCTCAGTAAGTTCAAAATAGTCACTTAGATGTTTCTTTTCTTTGCCTCTTTTGTCTGCAGTTTTCATTTCTAAATGTTAACACTAGATGGCTTTCTTATGACAGGCATTTAGTAAACTGCGCTTTTGAGTTGCCTGTCTGCAATCCAGGTTGTAATTTTTCCAGTTTTCCAGTTAGTAATGGGAGAAAAAAAAAAAATCTCCAAAACTGTTGTTTTCCTTGAAATACATTACTTCCCTATAAAACCAATATTTGTGCAGACATCAAAAGATGGCCTATTATTTCTGGCATTCCTAAAGATGGATTTCAAGGGACAACTTGGTTACTGTCTTTAGTCACAAATTTAAGGATGTCTGTTTTGACTTGAGGAATTCAAAGTGCTACAGTGAGATTTGTAATTCTATTTCTATAACATTTCTGCTAAGGATGTTTTCTGCTTAATTTAGTAGTTCATTGCTTGATTCAGAGAAGTATAAAAGAATATTATTCTTGAGAAAGTGCAGTCTTTCTTGAGTTTTCGGTACACATAACACTGATTCTTCCTGAAGGCTCTGTTGAGATGGAGTTGAAGTATACATGCATGAGTCATACCAAGGATTGTGTTGGGGCCATCTTTATTCTCCCCAGTTGATATCGCGTGTTTCATTTCTAAAGTACAATGGCCTGTAGTTGGCCATTTTGGTAACATCGGGTTCTCAATTATGTGTTTTCAGTACTTTTTCTCTAAAACAAGATCATGGCAGCCTGTCCAAATCTTGCCTACGTAGGCAAACTTATTTATAAGCTGGTGAAATATCTCGACATTCCTTATAGCTGTTATTTATTGTGTGTCGTGCCCAGCCTAAAATATGATATGTTAAATTTGTTGGTTCTAAATTAGAGCATATTCGCAAATAGCTGAAGGGGGAAAAAAAAAAAACACAACCTCTCTCGCAAACATCTGGGAAGTTGGGAATGAAATGAAATCAGAAACAGCTTTTATCAGTACCCATATGCTACCTATAGATGGGGTGAAATGAACTTGGATAAGAAGCAGTTGTAAGCATTTGGTCTGGAAAATAAAGCAAGAGATAAATGGAAGTGGAGCTTCTGGCTTTAGAGTATGGGCTGCAGATTTTCCCTAGTTGATTTAAGTGTATATTTTCCATCACATGCTTTTGATGTTTTTAAATCTTAGTCTTTCTCAAAGAGCTTTAATTTTCAGGAATGTAAGAGGGAAATTATCAGTATCAGGATTTGACTATTATGATACTTATTGTAGTTAAAGCTGTGTAACAGGGTTTGTACGTTTTGTTTTATTTCGTTTCTCTTGAGACTGGAATGGTATTTAGAAGGGTTCCCTGATACCTGAGCTTGGTAAACACCTGTGCACCTTGGGGGATCTCTTTACCTGAGGCAAAAGGGTTACTGGGTTATTCATTTTGAAAATCTATCTATTCTTCAAAGTGAGGAAAATAATAGTGAGCTATCTTGAAAGGGCAATTGTCTGGTAATTGAAACTGGTTTGAAAGTGCTGTGTTTGGTCATCAAAAGTAGTTTAAAAGGGGTTGAATTTACTGCATACTTTGCAAAGAACTGTGTTTATGTTGATACAGCCCCCAAACCCCAGTCATGATTGGTAGATGCAAAGGTGTTTTGTTTGTTTGTTTGTTTGTTTGTTTTTGTGAGATTGAGGAAGGCATTGAGCCTTTGAACTTACGATCTACTTAAGGTGACGGGTTTAGGATTACAAATCCCTTCAAAGATATGCTGAATTTGAAGAAAATTCAGACTGTTATTGTTAGCTGAAAAGCAAAGGGTTTTCTTTTTTTTTTTAAATCTGTTTTGAACTTGCATGAAATATGAAGTACAGGCCTAAAGAATATAGGGAACCGTGTTCCACATTTTCTCCTTCTGTGAATGTACTTAGTTCCCTTGCAGGGTGATGGGATAGAAAGAGCATTAGGCAAGAAAGACAGGAACCTCTCTAGCTTCCTGCCTGTAGTGCCTGGCACAAATGAGTTTGGATAAAGTTTTTTCATGATCCCTTTCAGCACCAAAATTTTAGGTTTCTTTAATGTTTCAAATAAATGTATGGATTAATGAAAATGACTGATTGGGGTAGTTTATATTTTTTCACGATTGTGTCTTTTCTTTCTTTGGTTTATGAAAGTTTGTATGTGAACATTCATGAGAGTTATAGCTTACTTAGTTTACCTGGAAATCAGTGACTCAGAAATTGCTTTTCTGTTGCAATCACATCTAGCTGTGACCCCTTTTAAAGGAAGGATAACAGTGTGATAGGAATTTAAACGCTTCAGAACTTCAGAGGTAAATTATTTTGATCCTTTCTGAACTTGATTCATAAACTTTGGTTCCAAAGAGTGGTCCAGGGGAGCCGGATATTACCCACAGTAGAGGTTCTGTTTCTTGGGAGATTTCACATTTAGCATAACCTAATTCCTTGAGATATGTGTATATGTACACACACACACACATATATATATATATATATATATTTACCCCCCCCCCCCCCCCCCCCTGTACAACATTGTATAGCCAACTTGGGTGATAGCAAAGAAGAAGAGATGCAGTAATTTGAGTCTAGTTGTCATAGCCTCTCTGTACCACAAAGGTCCGTAAGGTCCCTTTATGTCATTCCTTTACTTTTTGTTTTTATCTACCTGTAAATTAAAAATCGGAAACACATCAAATTTTAGGGATTGTCAGATTCATCACTATGTTGTGGTATAGATATATTGAACATTTACAACAGCGGTTACTGTCTACTATCAATGCATTTCACACTGATACACCAAAAAGAAAAGAAAAAAAAAAAAAAAAAGGGAGGGGTACGCATGCTGACTTAAGGAAAGTTCTTCCCATCCAGAGAGGGCATTGGTTAAAATTACCCCCATGTGCATATATACTCACTCACACACAGACACTTTTCCTTTTGCACAGACCAGTGAAAACTTCACTAAGACCCAGGGTTTGGAAATCAATGACCAGCTCAACTAACCCTTCTTTGATGCTTGGATCCCTTTATATACTCTGCACGTGATCTAGTAAGGGGTGGAGAGTTCCACCTTTCTCATGTTTTTGACCAGTAGGAGGTGTTTTTTACTTGTAGAGTCGAAATCTAATTCTGCCTGTTTATTTGAATTCCCCCCCCACCCCACTTGGTGGCCTGCAGAACTAATCCTTCTGTACAGATGTTCCAGTTGTTCACTGGACAATACCTGTCCAAGTGGGGCTCAGAGCCAAAGTCTTCCCACTCACCTTGACCTGCGCAGAGTAGAATAGGGGTGCCCTTCCTTCAGCTTGCATGTCCTGCCTGCACTGATACGGTCCAAGTTCACATTCACTTTTCTACCCAGACTCAGTGAGTTTCCTCACTCAAACCCCTGGGTCCTAATCACATGCTGTCTTGAAGCCACGTCTTCCCATCCTGTCCTAATGTCACTGCAAGACCTAACATTTATTGGACTTTGTCTAACTTTATTTTAGCTTGTCCTTCCCGTGATGCTTTTGGGAGTTTGATACTATTATTTAGCACCTTTGCCTGCCTTCTCAAACAAAGGCTGTCTGCACATTAGATCGGATTGTTTTTTATATCTTACCTAAGTTGCTGATAGAATTGTTAAACTGGCTGAACTACGAATGGTGTCTCTGGAACTTTCCTTCTAGGTTTGGTTATAGTTAAGTACTAATGCTCCTAATTTCTTATAACTAGCCATTACTGAATGCCTCTTCCACACAGATATCCCAAAAGAGCACGTCAGGCCATCTTTGCTGGTTCTACTGACCAAGGTACTCTTAAGACCTGAGTTCATTTTCAGTGTGTCCCTAGTAACTTGAACCGTGCTCTACGTGGTGGGAGATTAAGAAATAGATGTTCAGGGCTTCCCTGGTGGCGCAGTGGTTGAGAGTCTGCCTGCCAATGCAGGGGACACGGGTTCGAGCCCTGGTCTGGGAAGATCCCACATGCCGCGGAGCGACTGGGCCCGTGAGCCACAACTACTGAGCCTGCGCGTCTGGAGCCTGTGCTCCGCAACAAGAGAGGCCGCGATAGTGAGAGGCCCGCGCACCGCGATGAAGAGTGGCCCACGCTCGCCACAACTAGAGAAAGCCCTTGCACAGAAACGAAGACCCAACACAGCCAAAAATAAATAAATAAATAAATAAATAATAAAAATAAAGGAACTTCTTTAAAAAAAAAAAAAAAAAAGAAATAGATGTTCAGTGACTGAGTGACTGAGAAGCTAGGGCCACACTGTGAACTGTGACCTCTGGAGGCCTCAGGCACTAAAAAGATGGGAAGAAGCAGAATGTTGTGGACTTCCCTAAACTCATCTTGCAGTTTGGTATTGTCTTCTGTTGAATTGCTTTCAGATAGCTGGGGACGAGAACCACCTTTTCCCAGTTTCCCAGTGTTTTAATTAGTTGGTACTCTTTATTTGTTCCTATTTCACAAATAAGCATTCAGCCATAAGGGGTGCATTGAGTGCTACCGATTGGATTACTCCCTATTTTTCACTGTTGCGTAGTTGCTACATCCGCCAGAAGAAGCTCCCAGTTAGTTGCGCTGTTTAGGAAATCAGAGTAGTCCAAAGCAGGCTGTTCAGTGGTGTATTCAATTACTCTGAAGTAAAAAAAAAAAAAAAAAATCTAGGTAAAGTGCTAGTGTTAAAAATGGTTACTGTGGAAAGTAAGAACTCTTGGGTGAACACAAAATTATGTATGCTGAGACAAACTATTGTGTAGACGTTAAAAAAAAATCTCTGACTGTAATGCTTAGGGCACAGTAGCGGGTGCAGTCTTCATAATGATTGCTTTCGCTGTATTCAGGGGGGTTTTGATAATCGTTTGGTTCCCTGTGGAACAGTGGATATTCACATGGTTCAGGAATAGGGTGGGGATACAGTCCTCTTCATATTAAAGCTTCTAATGAGAAATTTTAGGAATCACACTTTGGATGCTTCATACAGGACACATGCTGTTGTTTGGAGTGTTTAATGCCCTAATCCAAAGAACAATTATTTCTTTGTAGTGGGGTCTCTAAACTTTTTCCAGTGTGCAGCCCATCTATACAGAATCTCCTGTGTGTAGTGTCCACATGTGCACATACACACGTCTGTCTATATGTGTTTGTGCATGTGTGTATATGTACAGTATAGTGTGTGTGTGTATATATATACGTATATATGTAAAACTTTCCCATGCTAAGATATGGACACTATATAAAACATAATAATATAAATTTTGAGAAGGCTGATAATAAACAAAAATGAATGTTGGAGTATTTTCTTTTGCATCTTAAAGGCTTGCTCGTTACCCTTTGAAATGTGTGGGCCAGGTCCCGAGACCACTGTTCTCCCATCCTCTCTGCTTAGAGTTCACAGCTGTTTGGAAGCAATTTCTAGGGGGCCTGCAGGGTCTTGTGAGGGAAGCTTAAGACAGATTCTACCCTTCGTGGACCCTCTATTTACTGTATGTATTCTTTTTCCTGAGGACAGTTTTTACCTTGGCCAGTTTTCTTCCAGAATTGGTTGTGGGTTGCTTAGCTTGAGGTTTAAATTTTTTTGGCGGGGGAGAATAATAGTGTGATGGAGGATACCATCCTCCTTGCAATGTTTCTAGTTGAACTCAACTGTTTGGGGAGCATTGTACTATCGACACACAGCCGACACCAGACCCAGAATCAGGATAGAAGGACGTAACTCATCATTTGCTCATCCAGAAACTTCTGAAGAGTAAGAACAACTTTGAAAGTGCAGATTAACGTTGGCTAGAACGGTAGCACACGGTCACCCCTCGTGCAAGGGAGGCCAGCGTCCCAGCCTCTGGAGGGCACGTGGGCTGGAAGGGGTGATGGGAGGGCAGGGCATCCGCACGCCACCCAGCCTCCCCGTGTGCTGAGCGACTTTAATCTATAGCATTTATCATTGCCTGACATGATATTGTATATTGATTTTTCTATGTTTGTCTTCTGCCTCGCCTCAATAGAATATAAGTGCCACATGGGCAGGGACATTTCTGGTCATTACTGCTGTATTCCCTGTACTGCCCTGGTTTCTGCCACATAATAAGCACTTAGCAAATGTTTGATAAAGGCAGGATTGAAAGCCCGCGGTTTAAACATGAAAGAGCTGTGTGTCTTGGCTTTTGTTGAACTAAGTAAGTGTGGCCTTAAGGTTCTCATTATTTCTATTGTAAATGATCTACCGAAACAGCCTTTTATGCCTCACTTTATATCTTCTCGGGGTCACTTGAAGTGACCTGTAATTGAACTCTGATATCAAACTGGTAAAAATGGAGAAGTAGTTTCTGAAGAGGGTAACAGCAGAGTTCCATCTGTTACATCAGGACCTTTATTGCCCGGTTCTGAGGGGTGTGGTTTGGGGAGGGTGGGCACCCTGGGGTGAGAGGGTGTGCTTTACACCTTTCCCAGGTTTCAAAGTCTGATCCCAGCTGATAAGCACACTGTCTTGGCCTTATTGGAATCAGATGAAGCCTGCAGTTCACTTACAAGCTTGGTTTGGACTCCTTAATAAAGGTAACTGGAAAGAGAGGATTTCTGAATTGTGCAACGTTCTCTTTTCTCTCTCAGTCCATGATAATTTCTACAGGAAATAATGATTTTTTAAAACCGATCAGTAGTATATTGTACATCTTCTGTTAATTTAGTCCTTTTAATTTGAGGATGGCAGAGTATGTTGGAATATTACTTAAGCCTTACATATAGTAGGTGCTCCGTAAGCATAGCTTTAATTTTACTGGTAGAAGTCTTTTATCTTAATATCCTGACCTACTCCTAATTTCTATATTGCATGAATTCAGGGGGATATCATCCTAACTCCTGCTTGTTTAAATGTGTGTATTAAGGTATGCTATGATGAGAGCTGCAGGCGAGGCTGAGAGATTAGCCTAAATAAAACTAAAATCACCGAATTTACCAGCCATTTTGTTTATTTGAGGGTCATCGTAAGTCATTTGCTTGGAATAATGGATCTGTTTTCCTATTTAAAAAGTCTTAAATGGTGAGAGGAGTGAAAGAGAGAGGCTAATGTTTTTGACTTAGGAACAGGATAAAGAACTGGGGAGAGAGATTCCTGAAGGTAGACTTCAAAACAGCAGTTGTGCTTGAACTTTCATTTATGGTCTCTTGCAGACTGAACAAGAACCTTGCAAGGCTGATGGGATTATCCCCCTGTACTGACGTGAAAACTAAGATTTAAGGCGAGAACACACATGGCTTTCTGAATCTTAGTTCTTAGAGTTTAAACCCATCTCTCTGCCCACTGTGGTGGCCTAGATGCTTTGTGAGGTCCTGTTGATCTCAATAAATCATAAAAGAAATGGGGGGGGGGTGGTGAAGAAGGTGCATGCAGAGGAAAATGCCAGAATTATCCCACTACTGTCCCTGCAAGCGGGAAGTGGTGGCCGGGGGCAGGCTCCTGAGCTATTGTTCTAGCCTCCAAATGCCCTGTTCTGTCAGCCAGTGGATCGTCTGTTATTCGTGAGGAATTTTGTAGTTTGTGGTGAGGCAGCAGTTCTGCTGACTGAGCCAGGTTCTCTCGTCTTTGCTGGGAAGTGAGAGGGCGCTGCTGTGATCCTGCAGAGAACATTTCTTTAGCTTCCGAGTCTTCGCCAGAATGAAAAGAAGGAGCAGAGGAAACCAATTTTCGTTTTGCCTTTATACTTCGCTAGATTTGCATCATCTTTGTTTGAGTCAGTTGAATGTGAAGCCCTAAATAAATTTCAGGCATTTAAATATTTGAAAGGATTCCTCCACCGTACTTTACTCACCCAAAGAATAAGGGCTTGCAGCAAAACAATCCCCTTGCAGATGCAGCCCAGACAGGCTCTGCTCACCTTGTCACTGAATTATCAGGCATTAATAGTGAATCGAGAATGGGAACAGCCAAGGAAATGCTTGGCTGGCTCTGTTCCAAAATATTGTTTCCCTGGTAGAGAAAGCAGGACAATTTGTTTAAAACTGGCAGTCAGCCAGTCAGAAGAGCTCTGACGCCATCCGTGCAGTAACTGCTCTGCTCCGACTGCTAATTTTAGGCCGGTTAAATCTGGGTGATGTCTGATGGCTGCTGTTGCTGTGTGTCTGGCTATGTGGAGCTTTCTAAATCCATCCTCCCAGCCTGGCATCGCAACTCACAGTTCTTTCCCAGACGAGCTGAAGCGCAAGAGGGGATGTTGAGTCGGCCTAGGATACGTGGAAGGAGTGAGGAGCAGGCCCTGGGAGGGTTTTAGAAGGCACTGCCTTTCATCTGACTATTTTCTTCACCACTAGGTCCACAAACACTTACCCGCTGTGCCTCCTGCTGTGGGAGGGCCTGGAGGAGGATGCAGGCTGGCCCAGCCTCCAGCGAGCAGCCTCGTGACAGCATTCACTCCTTTTCCATCCATCCCTGCAAGCTTTCACCTGTTCAGAGCTGACCTTACTGGGCTTCCCTGGTGGCGCAGTGGTTAGGAATCTGCCTGCCAACGCAGGGGACACGGGTTCGAGCCCTGGTCCGGGAAGATCCCTCATGTGGCGGAGCAACGAAGCCCGTGTGCCGCAACTACTGAGCCTGAGCTCTAGAGCCCGCAAGCCACAACTACTGAGCCCACGTGCCGCAACTACTGAAGCCCGTGTGCCTAGAGCCCGTGCTCCGCAACAAGAGAAGCCACCGCACTGCAACGAAGAGTAGCCCCACTCGCCGCAACTAGAGAAAGCCCGTACGCAGCAACGAAGACCCAACGCAGCCAAACATCAATAAATAAAATAAATTTAAAAACTGACCTTCCTGGGGAATTCCCTGGCGGTCCAGGGAATTCACTGCCGAGGGCCCCGACTTCGATCCCTGATCAGGGAAGTAAGAGCCCACAAAACCGCGTGGCCTGGCCAAAACTGAACTTTCTGGAAAAGGTAAAACTAAGGAGAAATATGAGAATTTTTAAAAAAGCATTTGCAACATCCCATGGAAGAGCACAGTAGCATTTCTTTGTTGTTGCAGAAGACGGAGGTGGGGTGAGGGCTTGGTGGAGTGCTTCGGCGTCTGCGTCTAACTTACTTTGCTTCCAGGGCAGTGAGTAGGAGCCAGTTTTCAAATGGGGACTCGGGGCCACACAGTCTTGAGGTCTCTTTAAACTTAGGCGTGCTAAGATTTCCAGGTTAGCAGAGGGTGCCCTTAGGGTGTGAGACCCTGGGGGCAGGGACCTGGTCACTGTGTCCCAGTCCTCTGGCCCAGGGAAGTGTCTGGCACAGTCAGCAAATGAACCAACTCAGTGTTTCAGTCCTCAGGGGAACCTTAGGGTGGTCCTGGAATCAGTCTTCCTCATGGTGCTGATTCGTAAATACGAGAATGTAAGAGAATGGTTTACCACCTAGGCCTGCTGATTTTGGTAGAATGGCTTGCCCTGGTAGGTGATAAACTGTAGGTGTGCTGGCCTGGCTGATGGCCACGCATGATGTGTATTAGAAGATTCCTGTGTAAGATGGGCACTACAGCTTCTTTCAGAGGAAAGACCCTGTGGGTGGTAGAGGGCCTAGTGGGTGGGCATAGTCAGGAGAACATTCAAGGAAAAGGGAGGACCCGAGTTAGGCTTTGGAAAATGGTCAGGGTTTGAATTTTTGTTGAAGGGCTCTTGTATGCAAGGCCACTCCTGGCTCTGCAGGGGACCAGCAAATACAAATCAAACTCTCTGTCTCTTAGCCCTTTGCTGGATCATAGTACTGTCTCCATGAACTTACTCTGCCTAAAACCAAACTCAGATCCTAGCCTGGTTTGGGTTTTGCAACCCCAAAACTGAACTTTATTAACAAAAGCAACTTCAAGAGAAGTGATGGACATTATTTTTGGAGTGGTGATTAACTTGTCTATCACGTAATAATCATCACAATAAGTCTAGTTAACATCGCCACAGTTACAAAGTTTTGTCTTTCTCTTGTGATGAGAACTTTTAAGATCTACTGTCTTAGCAGCTTTCTTTTTTAAAATAATTAATTAATTAATTATTTTGGGCTGTGTTGGGTCTTTGTTGCTGTGCACAGCTTTGTCTAGTTGCAGCGAGCGGGGGCTACTCTTTGTTGCAGTGCGCGGGCTTCTCATCGAGGGGGCTTCTCTTGTTGTGGAGCTTGGGCTTTAGGCACACGGGCTTCAGTAGTTGTGGCACGCGGGCTTCAGTAGTTGTGGCACGCGGGCTCAGTAGTTGTGGCTCGTGGGCTCCAGAGCGCAGGCTCAGTAGTTGTGGCGCACGGGCCCAGTTGCTCCGCGGCATGTGGGATCTTCCCGGACCAGGGCTTGAACCTGTGTCCCCTGCACCGGCAGGCGGATTCTCAACCACTGCGCCACCAGGGAAGCCCGGCAACTTTCAAATATACCTTACGCTATTATGAATTATAGGCATCATGCTGTATATTACACCCCCAGGACTTGTTCATCTAATTAACTGGAAGTTTGTACCTTTTGACCACAATGTTTTGGTATAAAATCACTGAATCTGTTTCAGTTATTTGTCCAGAGAATACCACACATAGTATTATATTTGGGATCCAAGGTCACATTGTTTTGTTTTAGGACTTTCTGTTTAGGAATTTATAACTTTTGGTAATTGATGTACCGAAGTGATTTACTTTGAAATTATTTTGAATAATCAAAGTTTTAAACTGAGGCAGCCTTAGGAAGCATGGCTGCGGACAGTGAGGGCTTAGGTAGCCCGAGCACCTTGTCCACCACCCCGGCCTCCCTGGGACACGTGTTCATTTGGTGTCCGCGTGCTCTTTTTATGTCGCAGGAAGTAGTCGTAAATGCTGGGTAAGATTCGCATTCTCCTTTAGATTTTAAAGCAAGACATCCCAGCATATTAGCGTATACTTGCCCTCGGCTTTTTATCATGCAAAATTTCACACATACAGGTAAGTTGAAAGAATTACTTAGTGTAGTGGACACCCATATACCCACTGCCCAGATTCCACAAAGTGTTAGCATTTTACTGTGTTTGCTTTATACGGATCTATCCACCTCTATCTACCCATCAGTCCCTCTTTTTTTTTTTTTTTTTTTTTGGAAGCATTTCAAAATAAGTAACACACATCAGTACACTTCACCGCTAAGCACTTCAGCAGACATACCATAAATGAGTTTAAAACTCACATTCGTTTTTGAGGCAAAGTTTATAGAGTGAAATGTATACATTTTAAGTGTATCGTTCTATGAGCTTAGACAAATGTATATACCTATGTAACCCATACTTCTATTAAGATATACCTACCACCCCAGAAGGTTCTCTCAGGCCCCTTCCCAGTCCCCGTCCCAGGCAACCACTGTTCCTCCCCCCACCTCAACCCCCAGTGGTAAGTTCTGCCAATTCCTGAACTTCATATAAATGGAATCCTGCAGTGTGTACTCTTTGTGTAAGGCTTCTTTCACTCAGCATAGTGATTTCTGCTTTGCCATATACTTTTAAATATATTACGCCAGGCTGGCTTACCTCCACCTTGGTCACAAGCTCTTTTCAAAGATCATATTGTCAAGTGATACTAGAAACAATTTTGTTTTAGGTATTTGTGTATTTTTCTTAAGTCTCATCTTCCCCTTTCCCAACAGAGGTGTGATTTTCATATTTGATTGGGCCATTTTCTGCCTGGGTTTCTCCTATGTATTCTGAAAACCAGGTGCTTCTTTTTTTTTGTGGGGGGGGGGCTTGCCGTGTGGCATGTGGGATCTTAGGTCCCCAGTCAGGGATCGAACCTGTGCCCGCTGCATTGGTAGTGCAGAGTCTTAACCACTGGACCACCAGGGAAGTCCCACTAGGTGCTTCTTTTGTTAGTTTGCTAACACGTTCTGCAGGGCCAGCTCGGGGCATTCAGCTGAGTTCTCTTGCTTCTGAAGAGATGGTTCCTGACACATTATTCACTTATTGTGTCTGCTACTTGGAAAACTTTAGGTAAAAGAAAATATATCTACTTTTGCAAAGCTTATTCTTAGCTTTGTGATTAACTTCTTAAACAAGTTTTTTTGTTTGTTTGTTTTTAATAAGGCATCTTTGAGGAATACAGTTGATCTTCTATATCCACAGGGATTGTTTCCAGGACCCCCCCTCAAGATACCAAAAGCCAGGGACACTCATATAAAATGGTGTAGTGTTTGCATATAGTCTACACACATCCTCCCATATACTTTAAGTCATCTCTAGATTACTTATACTTCCTAATACGATGTAAAATAGTTGCTGGTGCGTGGCAAACTCAAGTGTTGCTTTTTGAAACTTTCGGAGTTTTTAAAAAAAATAGTTTCAATCTACGGTTGGTTGAATCTGCAGATGTGGAACCTGGGGATGTACAGGGCTGACTGTAATTTCTAGTTCAAATGCAACAATTTGGAAGACTAAAATTTCCTGACTTTTGTTTTATGACGCTATATGGAGACTAACAAAGTAAACCTGAAATATTAGGAGATTTTTAAATCACCTGTGTTGAGATATTGGCTGGTAAAATAAAATCCTCGTTGACTTAAAAAGTAAAATTCTAGGGACTTCCCTGGCGGTCCAGTGGTTAAGACTCTGTGCTCCCAATGCAGGGGGCCCAGGTTCGATCCGTGGTCGGGGAACTAGATCCCGCACGCCGCAACTAAGAGTCTACATGCTGCAACTGAGAGTCCACATGCCACAACTAAGAAGTCTGCATACTGCAACTAAAAAGAAAAAAAAAAATTTCCCTCGTGCCGCAACTAAGACCCAGTGCAGCCTAAATAAATAAATAAATAAATATTTAAAAATAAAAATTAAAAAAATCTATTTCTAGACTTAATTAACTGCCCCCTTTGCTATACCCACTATTACTGGAGTTCTGAGTTGCTAAACCTCTCCAGCCATGATCAAAACCAGGAAAAATGTTCTCATCAGTACTAGTTTAATGTTTATATATAAGGTACACACACACACAGTGTGCGAAGACTTTGCCTTGGGGCTGTATTGGTTAGGGTAGTTCTGCCTGCTCTAAAAGAGACTCCAGAATACAGTGTCCAGACAAGAGACAGGCTGACTCCTTTCTTGTGTGACAGCCTGAGATCTGGGCAGGTGGGCTGCTGTCCTCCACCTGACACTCAGGGACCCAGGTTCCTTCCATCTTGTTTCTCCACCGCCAGGCCTGGGCCTCACTGCTTGCAGGGAGCCCACTGGGCATGTCTGCGCTCTGGCTGGCTGGAAAGGGAGGGGGCGCCCAGGAGGTGGTCACACGAAGACCCCAGAAGGGGTCTGCATCACTGGCGCTCTCATCCTCTGGAGAACTCAGTGACCTGACCGCAGCTGACTTCAAGGGGGTGCCGAGCAGTGTCATGGAGCCGACCCTCCACGCGCTTCTGTGCTTATGCTGTGGATTTGGCCTTGCCTGTGGCATTGTGGGCGCTCCGATGGAGTAGCTCACTTGTCAAATGCTTCCTGCCTGCTCTGTCCTGCCGGGTGCCATCTTAGGGAGGGACTCAGGTTACAAGGGTGGGTAGGCAGAAAGGGGTATTGCTCTTATGGTACTTTCACTCTGGAAATAGAGTCGATCTCCTAATAACATTGCTCTCAGTGGATTTTTTTTTTTTTTAATTGGAGGCAGTGCTGTCTTCGTAAAGTGAAGCTTAGTTCTGGGTGGTGGAAGGGAGAGTAAAGTCTAATAATAATGAGGTTGCAGACAGACTCTGTAACTTTGAAAAAAATGTTCCTGGGGACGTGGATTAGGGAATGTAATAAAGGACCTCGTCCCCTGTTTAAAATTCAGACTCATAATAGAAGGCTTAAGAGACACTTGATGAATGGGATCCCAGTAATCATTTATTCAGGAGCCAGAGAGTTTCTGGGGAGCAGAAACCTTCCCAAAGATGGCAGGGGCTCTGGCTTGCGTGTCATTCAGAAGGAAGTTCCCTTGGGTCCTGGGGTCTCTCCCACTCAGACAGGAGCTGTCACAGGGTCACGGGCGAAGCCTAAGGAAGCGGTTGTGCATGTGACTCCCCCCTCCTCTAATGAGCTAACATTGCACGGCTTTCCCCCCAAATAACTCTGAATAGACTATTTGCCAGCCGCTTGAAAGGCTCTTTAAGTGATTGTCTGATCGATGGGAGTGGCTGCCTGGGGGACCCAGGGGAGCAGATGTGAGTCTGTCCAGGCTTGAGGGGCCAAGGTCAGTGCCCCCTGGATGCCGAGGGTGATGCGGGGCGGGGGAGTGGCCACCGTGCGTGGGCTCTGAGTTCTGTGTTCTCTAGTCACACCCCGTGGGCTTCCATGGATGTGCAGAGTGATTCTCCTGGAACCAAACGTAGATGTTCCTTCCAGATGGTCAAACTAAGCGAGAGCGTTGCCTGTGTCGTTCCCCACTAACCAGTGAAAAGGTGGCGGGGGGTGGGGGGAGAAAAACTCCTGGCTGAAATAAATGACGCTTGACGTTTTTTTAGGGACGGGGAGGCCGAGTGGTTTTTATTTCAGCAGGAGCATCCCGGCCTCTTGATCATCTGGAAGTTGCCTCGGTTTCCTCTTGCTGGCTGCTGTCTGCTCAGGAGACTGTGCAGAATGGGTTGCGCGGAGTTTGCTAATTTTTGCCAATAACTTCAGCGCGGAAGGATTCAGGGAACCTCCTGAGCGATGAGAGCACAGATGCCAAGGATAACTTGGAGCGGAGAGGAGCGCTCCTTGAGCCTTTCCCTTGATTTGGGGGCAGTAGCCGCGGCTGAGCAGCTGCAAATGGTGTGTTTGCAGTTCACACTGTGGGAAGTTTTGGGAGTGTTTTTACATCGTTTTGTTTGTAGTGAACAAAAGAGCCGTGTGGAGCTGAATCGGCTGATCACGTGTATATCAATTCCCAGGACTGTGTCTCTCTCTTAACGGAAATGTTAAACTTATCTGTAAGGGAGGAAAACTGGCCTGGTGATTGATTGGTGTCTGACTGCGTCCTGCATTACACGCGTCTAAGGTGTGTGCACTTGGACCTTCCATTAACGGGTCAACATTCGCATTGGCCTTTGCCCTTATAACTCACTATTCCATCCACCCAAACCCTTTATCTTTTTCTGCCTGCGCTGTTGCACGAAGTATTTGGCAGCCCCTGCAGGGAGCGTGGGCCTGTATTTCATACATCAAGTTAGTTTGATTTGTTGGTGGGATGGTTTGAGAAGGGAGTGCTTCTGGAGGGGGGACGGTTTCTCAGGGGTCATGTCTTCATGGGGAGAGGGGGAGGAGATGCCAAAGAAATTGCAAATATCCTAATAATCCTCACAGAAGTGGTTTTCACCCAGCACCTCCCACTCAGTGTCTCTTGTTATTATTGGACTCAGAATAAAGACCTGCTGGGCCCTGCCTTGAACCCCGGGGGCGATTCCTACGTCGTTGTGTCCAAAACCATCCCGGCGTCCTGTTGTTCAGATGCCGTTGGATTGAAAAGGCACACAGCACCCGAAAGATCCTATCCTGCACTCCCTCAATCGAGATGAACTAGTTTGGTCCACATCAAGAAGTTTTTCGCCATTATATCTTTTCTGTTCTTGAAACACAACTTCATTGGAGGTTTCCAGATCCTTCTATTTTTGTCTCTAAAGTAGTATCTCTATTTTGTTCACAGTTTTTAATCCTCGTTGTGTTCTTCTGAATGTTTCGATTACAGGTAGTTTCCAGAATTGTTGGGAGACAGTTCCATGTTTGACGCCTTTGGAGAATACGTAGAACCTTGTTGATACCTGGAGATAATCCCCTTGACGGCATAATAGGAGTGGATGATTGTTAGAGACCATCTATAACTTCGCTTTTTTTTTTTTTTTAATTTTTAGTTTTATTTTTGGCTGCACTGGGTCTCCGTTGCAGTGCGCGGGCTTCTCATTGCGGTGGCTTCTCTTGTTGTGGTGCGCGGGCTTCAGTAGTTGTGGCATACGAGCTCAGTAGTTGTGGCTCGCAGGCTCAGTAGTTGTGGCCCACCGGCTTAGTTGCTCCGCGGCGTGTGGGATCTTCCCGGACCAGGGCTCGAACCCATGTCCCCTCCTGCATTGGCAGGTGGATTCTTAACCACTTCGCCACCAGAGAAGCCCTATAACTTTGCTTTTTAATTCTGGTCTGGGACTTCTGCAGCTTGACCATCAGCATACCTTTGAAAAAAAAGTCTAGTCTGAAGGGTCTTATAAAAATACCAATATTTTCAGTAATACCTTTCGGAATAGAGACATGGTTAAGTTCACTGAAAAAGTCCTCCTTAGTGTCCCGCTCATTCTGGGTGAGGAGCCGAAGGTCACAGAGCATCTTGTTCTCTCTGTGTTTTGGGCCTTATTGTTATAGCACATACAGATTTTTTTTAAACTCATTTTAGAAACCTAAGTCAAAGTTAACTGCCTGGACATAGGTGCTTCCCCCTATTGTAGTGCCTTTATTTATTTCATTCTGTGTATTCACTTTATTCTACTTTTATCAGACACCTGCCCTGGTGTTCTGCTGAGTTCAAGCTCATGGAGACGGGTGTTGAAGTTCCCTCCCCTCCCCACCGCATGCTGAGGGGACCTGAGCCCTGAGCCAGTCCTGGGACCTGGGGTCCCGTCCATTTGCCAGGGTTGGTCCTTGTCAGTGTTACACGTGGAGTTGTGTTTGTGAGACTTGAAGGCAGATACTGGAGAGCTTACGAATATTTTATTGTTTATCAAGATCTCGTGGTAGAATTTCTTGTATATTTCATTAAAAAAAAAAGACTACAGAAATAAGCAGGGCTGTTTCCTTCCTGTTGTTTTCTTAGACAACCCAGATGACACTCCTGTGAATGTAATCACAATACACATAGGAAGAAAGAAAGGCATTTAAAGAATTGTGCAGTTTATTCACTAGGACTGTGCATTGAGGAGATTAAAATAACGAGTCACAATTATACACATAACATTTTCTTGTTCTGCGACTATGACCAAACAAAAGTGATGCAAAAAGGAGCAGTTTCCCATGCTAAATGCTACTAATTCTGAACAAATACCACGTGTATCAGTATTTAAAGGTTGAAATGTAATGCTTGCTTCTTAATTTATCTAGTCAGGGTCAGATTGATGACATGCTATTTGCAGGGGATAATATATAGCTAAATAATTTTTACATATTGTTTTAATAACACTGGTTGTAGAGAGACCCTCTCGTGGAGGACATACATTGATAGAAATGAAGAAGAGATTTTAAAGCACTTTCAGTAAGTTCAGTATATTCACTTTAAACTTGTTATATAAAAAGTAAGCAAATAATGTATTTCACAGTTTATCTTTTATCTTTGGTGGCCAGTGTATTCTGTAAAGTATAGTTCGTTTGTCTTTTGGTGAACAAAAGGCATTCTAGATTTTGTGCACTTTTGTGTCACAGTTGACAAGTAACTATAAGATATCACAGTCATAATACTCCTAATGGTCATGATTAGTCATGTGATTCACCATACCGGTCTAACAGCTTCCAAACTGCTCTGCAGGTAGTTTGATGTGGGTGATTATCTTGAGTTAGCTTTCAGAAAAATGAGGTTAAAATTGTGGCATACAAACCATTAGAAAAGAGGTCACTTTTTAAAATCAGCTTCCTCTTCTTTAAAATGGGGGATATGGTGTAGCGTTAGGTAATGTCTAACTTTATGAAGACTGGCCTATAGTGAGGAAGTAGCTAGGGGACAGGGAAGTCTTTGGAAGAGTTCTTTCATGCTGGGAATTGAAGATGGCGTAGAGGAAGGTCATATAGCCCCTCTGGCCAGGTTGGCCTGCCTGGCACTTGGTGGGTATTTCGGGCCCGCGTGTCTATCTTACCTGGAGTGCTGGTCAACCCCCGACTGCGCACACAGGCCACCTCGTGTTTGTGATATGTGCAGGGAGATACGGGTATGCGGCAGATACAGAAAACCTTTATTAACTTGAGTCACCTGACAATACCAAAGTGCAAAGATAATTTTTTCAGTGAGAGGAGGACCGTATAATTGGCTGAGGTGTGGCGTTAAGAGGGTAGAAGAAGAGATAATATTGAAAGCAGGGCACAGGCCTGTGGATTCCAACACATTTATTTGTTTTCCATTATTTCAGAATCTTTTGTACCTGTTGCAGGTGGTCTGTCCTCTGCCCCAGTCTCTTGCTGGACATTTGCCCCCTTGTGTGAAGCTGTACCTAAGATTCTCTGTCCGTTCCCCTCCAAAGGTGAAAGGTGGGGACAGGTAACCCTATACCTGTGCTTGAAGACATCAAACCAAGCTGCTCTTCCAGGGCACTGGGTCAAAGATTAATAGGCAGGAGGAAAGAAGGGACGGTGTAGGTTTCCTTGATGCTCTGTGCTCCGACCACTCCAGTCTGCTAGGCCGAGCTCTGTGCAGTTTTTAGTGAAGTAGAAGGTTAATAACTGTGTAGGGATTTGGGCTGAGGCATTTACCCATGACATAATCACAGTGCAAAAGATTTATATATAAAGATGCTCGTGCAGTAATAGTTATGCTGTGAGAAACTGGAAAAATACTGTCAGTGAGACATTAAATTATGGTTCTCCATACGATCAAGTAATTTAAATCAATTAAATAGCTTGTTTTATAAGGTCTCTTAATGACATGGGAAAATGTGCACAGAATATTAAATGAAAAAATTTTCTTGCTAGGCAATATATATAATAGATCCGCATTTTACATGGAAAATTAAACATGCATATGCATTAACAGAATAGGATACATTAAAAAATTTACGGTGGTTATTACTTGTGGTTGCTTTATGTCTAATGATCATATTCTCTTCTTTTTGCATTTGTTTTCCAGTTTTTTCTAAAATGAACATGTTAATTTTGTAACAGGAAAAAAACATGATATTAAAATATTTGATTCGGAAAGAGAAAAGCAGATACTGTATGCTAACACATATATATGGGATCTAAAAAAAAAAAAAAAAAGTTGGTACTGATGAACCTAGTGGCAGGGCAGGAATAAAGAAGTAGACATACGGGCTTCCCTGGTGGCGCAGTGGTTGAGAATCTGCCTGCCAATGCAGGGGACACGGGTTCGAGCCCTGGTCCGGGAAGATCCCACATGCCGCGGAGCAACTAAGCCCGTGAGCCACAACTACTGAGCCTGCGCGTCTGGAGCCTGTGCCCTGCAACAAGAGAGGCCGCGATAGTGAGAGGCCCGCGCATGGCGATGAAGAGTGGCCCCCACTTGCCGCAACTAGAGAAAGCCCTCGCACAGAAACGAAGACCCAAGACAGCCATAAATAAATAAATAAGTAAAAGCTTTATAAAAAAAAAGAAGTAGACATAGAGAATGGACTTGAGGACCTGGGGATGGGGGGAAGCTGGGGCGAAGTGAGAGTAGCATTGACATATATACACTTACGAATGTAAAATAGATAGCTAGTGGGAAGCAGCCACATAGCACAGGGAGATCAGCTCGGTGCTTTGTGACCACCTAGAGGAGTGGGATAGGGAGGGTGGGAGGGAGGCTCACGAGGGAGGGGATATGGGGACATATGTATACATATAGCTGATTCACTTTGTTATACAGCAGAAACTAACACAGTATTGTGAAGCAATTATACTGCAACAAAGATCTATTTTAAAAAAAATTTGAATTATATGACAGGTATATGTATCCTTTAAAACTATTAGTCTGTTTCAATATAATTTCTTGGCTCTATATGTAAATTTGGATTTGTTTTATTTTACTATATAATCTTGCTTGATTTGTATTTTTGAGTTATGAAACAAGTTTTCAAGGCAAGTAATTAGCAAGCATTTATTAGGCACCTATTATGTCTAATAAATATATTTTTGGTACATGTTCTTTACCATAAAAGCATTTATAATTTAAGTTTAGTGTCATGTAGGTAGATATCCTTTGAAAATTATTTGCTGATCTTGTATGTAAGAGTTTAAGCATTATATTTTTTTAACCTTTTGACTACCTTCTTTCATTTAAACTTGTTGCATAGGAAAAACACATACATATATGTATACTTTTAAGGCATTAAATTTATTTCAGGGAATTTACTTTTTACTATTGATAATGTAGTTTATTGGTAAGGCACTGAATGACTTGTGTTTGAATATATTATTTTATTTAATTCTCACAGCTGTCTTTCCTTAACAGTGGGGACATCTTTCTCAGTTGGTATTGAGAGTTAAGTTAGAGACTTTGGCATTTACTTTAAAAATACCATTAATACTCTTTGCTTATCTGTGAGAGCAGTGATACCTTGACTCAGATGACACCCGTGTCTTCTTAGCATTATAATTGCTGGCCCTTTGATACTATGCTTTTTGACATTTACATTACAAATAAAAATTAGTTAATTTGTAAGTTAAAAGGTCTCAAAAAAACAGTTCATTCTTCTTTCATGCCTGTTAGTGCTTCTATTAAAATTCTGAAACGGCTTATTAAATTAAGTGCAGTGTCAAAGGCTAATTGTCTCTCTGTGAATTAGTCTATGTGACTTATGAAAGCATGATTTAAGAAGTACGTTTGAATAGCAACTCCGAAGTCAGCTTTTAGTATCTATCAAATTGTGATGATCATAGATGAAGAGTATTATTAATAGATTATGAAGTCCATTCTCGTGCTGTTACAAAAGATGCCTCTAAAATACGTGCGGTGTTAGCGCCCTTGAACTTGTTTCACTTGCAAGCAGCCTCCCACGTCTGAGGCACAGATGTATGGTCTGAATGCGCTGTGTCCCTAGCAGCCCTGCCCGACGGTCAGAAAGCTGTGAAGACAGCCAGTGCGTACGTGTGATGCGTGTAGGAAGGGGTGGTGGATTGGTGGAGAATCAGAAATCCCATATTTAAAACAACCTTTTTTAGTTTTTGAAATTATATTTCACAAGTCAGCGTAATTTTAGTGGAATGAATGAGAGGTTTGGAGCCACCTTTAATCAGCCTGTCTCTTGAGCACCTACCGTGGTGGTTTGGACACTCTGGCAACCCCGGGTTTGAAGTCAGAGCTCACTACCACGTTGGTGAGTTGCAACTCGGTTTCCCCATCTCTAAATGTGATGGGACGGGATGCCTGTTGTGAAAGCTGGTTGTGAGATCTCTGAGGGTGCTTGTGGAAGGGCTTTGCTCGGCACCTGGCGCACAGTGGGTACCCAGTGACCCCAAGTTACCGTTTCTCATCGGCCTTACTGAGCGTTTAGTGTGAGCCGCGGGGCTCATATGCCGACACCCCAGAGCGCAGGAGAGAATGCGCTGGTGAGGAAACAGATACCACTGCCTGACGGTTAAAGCCAAAACACAAAGGAAACCAAGGTTCTCTTCGAGGATCTCTATTCCTCTCGTGAGTGACCGTGAAAGTCAGAGGCAAAGTTGACTGGAAGAAACTTGGCTGGATTGTTGCAGGGGAGTTTCCCTCAAGCTTAACAGCCTGCCGGAGTCCTCTGAAGAGGCTTAAACCGGGGTAAGGAAGGGCCTGCCTGCATTGTGTTCTTCCGCTGGCTGTAATTAATCCCCGTGCAGAGTCAAGTCAGTTTGCCTGAAGAGTACCATTCATCAGGTGTTAAAGAGTGAGTATGTAGGTGGCAGACAGGTGTAGGATGACAAGAGACTTTTTGTGGATTGAGTATCATGTCCATTCCTGTTAAGCTTCCTGGTCAGTTAACTTCCTGGGTGTCAAAGGATGTCTTTTTGCCAGATAACCCTTTTACTTAGTCAAAAATAGGTAAACTACCTATTGTTCTGTTGGGGCCTAGAAAAAGAAATTATCTTGATAAGAGTGGCGACGTAGTCTTGTGGCTGGCGTTAGAGTGGGGCCTGAGGGCCCCAGGTGCATCTAAATGCCACTGTGACCTCCCCTGTCACCAAATGAGCGGTCAGCGCCCAGGACCTGCCTGCTCACAGCACCCACCCGTGCTCCCACCCCTCTGGTACCTCCTGCCCAACACTCACTTCTTGTCTCCTGCCCTTCACCTGTCCTTCCGCCCACACTGTGCAGCTCCTGGTCTCAAGAGAATCCCCGGCTTGCCCTCAGGCCCGCCCTTTGTGCTTCCACTGCTTTGACCCCAATGAACACCCCCGCATTTCAACACCCCCATCTCCCTCCCCTTGGCTTCCTTGGCAGCCCTCTCTTCGCCTGGTTCTCTGGGTACCTCTGGTCATTTCCCCTCTGCTGTCGCTGGGCTCTCCTGCCCTCAATACCTTTGAAATGTTGGGGTTCCTTTGGTTTTCTCCCTCAGGGTGACCCTCCTAGTGGCCTCTCTCGCTACCTCTGTGATGGTGACCTCCGCTTCGTTACCTGTCTGACCTTTTTCTAGCCGCCTTCTTGCCATTTTCCTTGGATAGTCTTGATACCTTTCAAAGTAAATGCGTGCATTCTGGAGCTTTTATCTTCCCCACAAATCCCTGGTACACGCTCTTCTTCCTAGTACTGTAATATCAGGAGCAACCTAGCCTTCCAGGTAGACCAGGCTTGCCATCCTCCTTAACTCAGTCCTCACAGCACTGTGTCCAGCTGGTCACCACCATCTTCCAGTTCTGCTTCAGAAACGCTTCTTGAGTATCTTTCATCTCCACTGCCCCTGCCTCACTTCAGGACAAATCGTCCCTCTTAGAACTCTGAAATAGCTCTTTAGCCCCTGTGTCCGGTATGGTACACACAGCCACATGTGGCCATTTACATTGAACTTAATTAAACCTGAAAATGAAGATTCAGTTGCTCAGACTCACGAGCCGCGTGTCAGGCGTCGGGGAGCCGCACGTGGCTGGTGGCCGCCGTATTGGAGAGCACGATGGGGCACTCCCATCCCCACAGATGGTTCTGCTGGACGTCACTGTACAGCTCATCTCCCTGCTGCCAGTCTTCTCACCGTCTCCATCTCATCCTTCGTATGGCCTCCAGCATTTTCTTCGCAGAAGCAGCGACCCAGTTATGCCACGCCCCTGCTTAAAAACTTCTGTTGGATGCTGGCATATGGTCTGTGCCCTTCAGCAGGGCACACAGGTCCTTCATTGCCCATTCTGCCTGCCCTCCAAGCTCGGAGACCCCTGCCCCTCTAAGCCACGCCTCTCCCCTTTTGCACCGTTCCTCTCTGCTCGCAATGCCCCCTCCTCGTCTCCTTCAGAGAAAGCTCATCATCCGTCTCTGGTAGTGACGCTTCCCCACTGCCTTGCAACCTGTGTTTGCTGCCCTAGCCTCCCCATCTGAGGGGTGTCTCTAGGGCACCGTCTTCCAATGTTTCTGTCTCTGTACCTTCTGAAGTAATCTTTTATAAACTATGTACTCCCTCCCATGGGAGTACGTATGTCTCTTACATTTTATGTAATGTAGTGTCAACTTACATTTTAAGTTGACATCCGACCTTTTTTTTTTTTTGTAAATCACAAGATCAAATGATTTATTTTTGGGAAAAAGAAGTAGAAAATATTAAACATCTTACAGGATGCAAATAATATGAGGATTGACTTAGTTGGAATGAATCTTTGACAGTATGATTTGAAAGAATTTTCACATTTTGATTTTAACCACGTAGTTGAGAAATATAAATAGTTCAAGTATATTTGTTATCTGTGGTGTATCTCTAGCTTGGCTTGAACGTTTTGGCCTTTTGGGAAAAAATTCCAGGTATATTTAAGAGAATTCATATCCTTAACCTACATTTCTTCTTCTTCTTTCTTTTCCCCCTGAATCCAGGACATCCCCAAACGGGCCAGCTTTTACCCCTAACAGAAATATGTTTAAGACACATAAAATGAGGAATCTCTCTGAGTTCAAGGGGCCATGATTAATCATTAAAGGATACTTCCCTGATAATCATCATTTTGAATTACCCCCTTTGTTTGGTGTCCCAGAGCTTTCTGAATTTTGAAACAGTGCACCCAGGTAAGCTTTCAGCGAGAGAGGGGCTGCTGGGAAGATAGGAGTGTCCTTGCGTTTTCAGGAAGAGTGCAAGGGCAAGGTGGGGATCCGGAAATTGATTCCGTAAATTACCCTTCAAACGACTCCTTGAACTTTTTGCACATGGGCCCCTGGGAGTCTTTGGGGCCCACGGGGCCGCCTGCCTTGGTTGGAGGCTGCAGCTGTGGGACGCGTTGGTCCCCATCATGCCTGGCCTGGCGTTCAGATGTGGCTGAATGAATGCGTAGGTCTGTCTCCCGTCGTAACTGGCTGCAGCCTCCCCTGGGGTTCACTGCTTTCCTTAGAGGGGCGGCCGGGGTACCACTGCTGCAGCCTTCTCTCTCCCTGTGGATTTGTCTCGGCCGCCGCCGGCCACAGGAGGCAGGTTCCTTGCCTTATGCTTGGGGAGGAGTGGAAGTATTTTTGTCGTGAAAAACAACTGTGTTTATAGAGGCCTGCGTGATTTTGTGGCGCATTACATAACCAGTCTGAGCGGCCGGGGAAGAGCATCGCCTTCCCTCGTGCTGGCTGCGGGGCTGCAGTGTGTCCTGCGGCTTCCTTCCGTTCCTCCCTGGAGGGGCTGCATTCCTCCTGCTCTGGAACCAGGAGCCCTGGGTCAGCCTCTCCTTGCTGCTCGGCCTGCTCAGAGGTGGACCGGGCCGTGCCTTCCAGCAGACACTCTCTTTAACATGTCATCTCTTTTAGGAGATTATATAAACAGACACCCCCAGGCGAAAAAAAAAAAAAAGAAAGGCAAAGAAAAAGCCGGTTTCAGGCAGCAAGGGTTTGTTGCTGTCATCCTAGCAACTCACCCTGTCGTGCCTTCACACTCGGCTCCAGCTTCACAGGGAGTCAGGAGTGTGCCCCGGTGAGGCCGTCTTGCCCTTCCAAGCTTGAAGTAACCAGAATAAGTTAGAAATGCTCGATTGGAAGTAAAAGGGCGTGTTGATTTTGGCCCTAACTTATTAGGGAGGGTAAAGTTGATTTTATGCTTTTTGTTTTCAGAATCTGTTTTCTAATTCTGCTTAATAGAGCACCGCCCAGATAGGCAAAGAAATGTTGGCTGTGTTTTGGGAGGGGAGGGATAACTGTCACCAACACTGTCCCTTCATTTGAAAACTCAAAGTGTCTGTCGTGCTTATAGCTCCTTCCAGAGCTGAGCTTAAAGTTCTCAAGCATCCCTGGCAAGCACCCAGCAAAGGCCAAGTCTTGCTTTCAGAGCCTGTTCAGGCCAAGGGAAGGCGATAAACTCTGACCTGGATTATTGCCCGTGGTTCTGGCAAGAGCCCTGCACATACGCAAGCAAAGCCCAAGTGTTTGCTTTCTAATCGCTAGTACAGTTCGTTGCTAAAGTTTTTATCCGGTAAGTCTAACACACCTTCAGGAAGGTGCTTCTTAATCTTGGACAGGAGATGCCAAGGTAGAGACGGGATTAATGCGTGGTTTGGGGAGTGCATTTGTTTTTTTTTTCATTGTTTGTTTTTGGTTTTGGCCCCGCAGCATGTGGGATCTTCGTTCCCCGACCAGGGAGCGAACCCGTGCCCCCTGCAGTGGAAGGGCAGAGCCTTAACCACTCGACCACCAGGGAAGTCCCTGGGGAGTACTTTGGAGCAATGCATTTCTGCAGAGCCTGCTGAGATTGTGCTGTGGCCTCCCTCTAGCCTTGCAGTGTGTGGTGACAGTCATTTTCGTGGGAAGCGCAGGCCTCGCACCAAGCTATTTACTTGGCTCTGCGGGATGCTCCAGCAGGCCGTCAGGGAGGGGGACTGTCTCAGAGCCCAAAGGGGGCAGTGCAGCCACCCTCGCTAAACTCTCAGAAGCCATCACGGCTGCGTCCTGCCAGCGAGTCACTCAGGGTGGGCACCCAAGGGCGCACACCGTGGATTGTGGGTTTCCCCAGAATTGGTAACACGTTGTGAACTGGTAATGTACAGAAAGTCATGCAATTTCCTGCAACAGGTAAAAATTTGCCCTTGGCCAGAATTCTTCCTGGCAAGGCTTCGCTGAAAAGCTGCCTGCCATTCTCTTGTCCTGAATCCTCTTGCCAAGTGGTGCAGTTACTGGGAGAAACAAGATGTCGGCAGACAGCCATTGGATGAGGTCCACCGGGAAACTCAGTGCTTACTGGCTTGGGCAGAGTGGGTAGCTTTGCAGCAGCTGCTGTGTTCCAGATGACCAGCAGCAGCTCCGTGGTTTATTTTAAAAAGAATGGATATGTAATCCACATCTGGGACTCCCACCCCCATTCTGTCGTGGTCCAGGTATTAAAGCCTGTGACCCGGTGCTGTTTGCCCAGTGGGTACCCCTTATTTGCTCAGGGAAGGGATGTTACTGGATCTAATGGATTTCAGGTCATCCAGGAAATTGCTCAGTCAGCAATTGTTGAATTAAATTTAAATGAACAGGCTAAAAATCTCATGGTTTGGAAACGTTTTATTCGGGGCAGGGGGTATCACATAATTCAGGGACCAGCTTCGAGCCAGAGAATAAGCTTGTTTCACGGAAGGCATCTCAGTGACTGCCTTCATCCCACGAGGCCAGGGACGGTTTCAGAGTTGAGGTGCTTCTGAGGCCTGATTGTTTTGGTTCGTCTCTGAGTCTGGCTCACCAGTCTCTAATGCCTTCTGGATGAATCAAAGGACAACAGGTGCCTTTGAGTTGGGCACAAGCTGTCTTTTAAAGGAACACTGACCAAACAGAGCAAGTTTGTCTTGGAGAGCCAGGTAAGAACAATTAAGAGCTCAGGGTGGGACTTCCCTGGTGGTCCAGTGGTTAAGAGTCTGTGCTTCTAATAATGCAGGGGGCGCGGGTTTGATCCCTGGTGGGGGAACTAAGATCCCACATGCAGCACGGCCGAAAGATTAAAAATAAATAAATAAAAGAGCTCAGGGCCAGGCCTGAGGATGAAGACATAGTGATTAGCAAGCCTTGTCAGTTTCAGGACCGGCTGCATTGCCCATGCCGGTGTGTCTGGCTTTCAGAAAATGGAGGTGTGAAGATCTTACTGCAGAGAACAGATTTTAAAATGAGGTGTTTATTTGCATTGCAGAAGGGTTCTTTCAGATGCCTCAGACTCATCCTGTCCAAAAGGAATTCAGTTTGGCTCTACTCTGAAATTTCTAAAGTCTTCACTGTTAACTGCAAGGCCAAGAGCTGCCTCTCTTGCCTGGATCATTTACAGCAGTGGCCTGAGTGATTCTTCCGACTTCCCAGATCAAATCTTGAAGTCCAGACCCCTAAGTGCCACCGCAGAGGCTGTCGTCGCCTGGCCTCTGCTGGATCCACCATCCGTACCTGCACCTTCCCACCCAGACCCTTCGTCCTGTAGCGCTTCTTCCTGGGGACGGCCACCTCTGCCCCATGCTCTCCTCCCAGCCCTTTCCACTCCGTGCTTGATTGGGCAGCTCTGCTCATCCTTCAGTTCTCCACGGAGACACCAGTGAAATGAATTCCAAACTTACACCGCCACTGCGGCATAGTTTGCTAAAAGCGTTCTCACTGCTGAGAACACTGTCCTGACCCGCTTGCTGGTTCTGGACTCAGCTCTGCCCTCCCCAGGCATCCTCATCTTCTCCACCTGGCACATAACTACAACTCACTGTGTCTGCCTGGGGCTCACCTCTCTTCCCAGGCGGGCCACACGCTCTGGGGCCAGAGACCAAGGGACCGCCTTACTGACCACTAGAGTCTCGGTTTCCAGCACGGTTCCGAGACATAACAGACAGTCAGCAAAGTTTTGTGGAACGAATGAGGGTATAAGCTTTCTTTTAAATTGCAAGCATTTCTAATGTATTTTAATAGCTACCTTTCAAATAAACCAACCGTGATGCAAATTCAGGTATCCTGATTGGGGGTGGTGTGTGTGCTTATAGATACCATATTTTAATTTTAGCTGCGTTCAAAAACTCAAGAATATTAGATGGCACTGTCCTTTTGGGAAATGAAATTGATGCTGACACCCATTCACAGATGTTGGGGTCTCAGGCAGGCCCAATAAGTAGTGCCCTCTTTTCCTGCCCAGGCTTTGACAGAGTTGGAAACTATATAAACGAAGTAAAAGTAGAGGCCAAAATGCTCATCTGTTATCGGTAGAGGTTAAGTTGGAGGGCTCAGCTTGGGGTGAAGACCAAATGCTGACAGAGTCTCAGGGTTAGGCCGTGTCTCCATCCAGGCCCGGGCAGCACGGGGCCCACCTGGGGGCCTGGGTCTTGGGGAGCCGCCGTCCCATCAGGCCAGCCCCTCCGCCTTGGGAGTGAAAGAGTTCCAGAGTTAACTAATCAAGCCCCAGCCAGGAAGACATGGGAAGAAGCCCTCCTTCCCTCTCGTGATTGTTTTAATATCCAGAACGCTCAGGTTATGTTTCTCCAAATAGGTAAACCGTGGGGCAGTTTTCCTGGAGCCCCGTGAATGTTGGAAAACTCTTCCCATGAATGCTCTTTAGGTTTGGTGCTGTCTGATGAGGGAAGATGGGTGAGTGAGAGAGAGATTGAGAGAGAGAGAAGTGAACTCGGAATGCTACGCTGTGTTCCAGGGTTGCCTGAATTGAATTGAACGCGAGTAGCTGTACTTCCAGACTCGCCCCTTGACTTGCTGGAGTCTGGTTTTCTACCCCAGCTTCCTCTGTGTCTAGCCACCATCCGCATCCCCATCCCCAGCTTAACTTTTCTTTATAAAGGTGGTGTTCTGAAAGCATCATTAGGGAATCAGAGCAGTTTTGAAAACAGCGAGGGAGATCACTCACTTCTTTCCCAACCAGTGGGCCTTGCAGATGATGGAACTTGCCAGCCCCGATGGGGGGCAGCGTTAATATTTACACTGACTCAGTCAGCGTTTAGGATTTGTGGATCCATTCGTAATGAAACTAGGATTTTTCCTTTGAAATTTTTAAAAGAATAAAACTCAAATTTAAAATGTCTCTAAAAATCAGATGTTCCTTTTTTTTTTTTTTTTTTTGAGAGCATATTAATTGGGGGAGAAAAAAGGTCATTGCTGCACAGACTCTAATCCTAAGGATGGAAATATATATGAACATAGTTCCTCCCCGCCCCCGTCCCCCATTGAAAAGTTACTTTAGACCGTTGGTATGAAAGTCAGGATTCTGAAAACCCTTATTGCGGGGGAAGCACAATAGACGTTTCTGCAGCCCTCAAGCCCAGTTTGAGCTGGAGAGAATGAGATTAGTTAACTTGCAGGGAGAGAGTGTCCAGGCCCCTGGCCCTCTCTCCTTTGTGAGGAGGGTGACAGCTGAAAAGAGCCAGGACCCGCCCAGTGACAGCAGTGACAGTTGAGCACAAAGGGTGGTGTACTCCCGATGACCTCTGCCTGTCCTTGGTCCCTGCTCCTGCATCGACGAGTGGGGAAGGATGGAGTGGAGGGCGGTTGTTTCGGGTTGAAACTTTTCGCTAGATCTTCAGTTGTGCTTAGGGGACCCAGACTTCGACATTTTCCTCTTAGATGCTTTAATGTTCTTAGCCAGTTGATTAGAGTAAGGCCTTCACTGCCCCAAGGATGTGCTCTCTGGAAATTAAATGCGCCGGGGTAGTATCCTTTGTATGAATGAAAGGGAGGGCTGCCAGGAGTGACCCCGAGACCCAGCTCGACCCCTCCCTCGCCGGTCAACCAGTGATTTCCGCCAGCAGGTGGATTTATACGAAGTGAGAGGGCAGCTGAAACGCGGTCACTGAGGTGATGCAGCAGAGGACAGTGTAAGTGCCCAGCAGGAACCAGCTGTTCTCAGGTCAGAATCAGGGCTTTGCTAGTGTTTCTGTAGTCTGATCAAACTTGGCTGCACATTGGAATCATGGGTGGGATTGCTCGGGCCCCAACCCGGAGATTCGGATTGAATTGGGTGGGCCCCATGCCGCATCACGATCGCGGCCCTTCTGCTCTGAGCCTTTCGGCTCACGACTACTCTTCCTGACTTCTGGACTTGATGCTTTTCAGCAGTGAAATGGTATTAGGTAATTTCAGGAGAGATTCTGACTAGATCTAAGAGAGAGCTTAGTAAACTGAGGAGACTTGGGCCATTTAGGGTTGTCGGCCTGGGAGAAACTTTGGTGAGAACATTGGAGCTACCGACGCTCCTGAAAGCTCCAGGGGGATACAGCGGGCTGAGTGTCCGCAGGTTCTGTGGATACGGAGGACCAGCTGTGAAGGCCTTGAGCATCCGTGGATTTAGGTATCCTTGCAGGGGGGCCACGGTCCTGGAACCGGTACCCCAATGACTAGTTAGAACAGGGCTGGGGACGGGAGAATTGAACTCCGCTCCCTTTGGTGCTGGTCCATGACGGTTCTCCCAGGAGGAGAATGAGCATGGAACTTTTGGGAAGAACAGTTAATTCTATCACACAGTCTTTCCAGACAGAGCTGTTGGGATGTGTGGCCAGGAGCACAGAATGGAGGGATCCCTGCCCTGGTCCTCGGGGTGTTGGCCGTGTCTCCCCTGATGTTTCATCTTGGACACCAGACCCCCGGACTCAACTTCTTTGTTTTCATCCTCTTCCCAGCACCAACTACTCATTTGTATTCATTCACTTTCCCCTCCGCATAGCCTGCTTCGTGGGCCTTCGCCACTTTGGGACTCTAGCTACGTTTTCCTTTTCCCTCTCCTCTGGTTCACGTTTTATACCCACTGTTTGTGTAGTTATGTGGACGTCGTGGGAGGGGATGATGGAGTGAGGTGGTGAAGACCAGAGGGGAGCGGGCCTTGAGAAGTAATGGGACTGGGACCAGCCCCGCGGTTGATGGGAGGTAGGGGCTAGAGGGTCAGAGGTCCCACCCTTGAGCAGGAGGTCAGGGCAGCAGCTGAGCGGGGCTGGCAGAGGGGCCTGAGCTCGCCCGTGTGGGCCGGCACTGACCATTCACAGGAGCTGGACGTGCCTCTCCAGGCAGGGTCTCTGCCCTTGATGTGTCCACAGAGAAGAGACACCCCTTAGGTCAGGTGGTCCAGATGCTTGCTTGCTAAAGGTCAGCTTTTCTAAAGCTCATCATTCTAGCTCTGCGAATATTGCTTATTTCACAAGAGGATATTTTTTTTAAAAAATGGAATGTCTTTATGTTGTTCTCTGTTTGGCTGAGAATTTCTGTCTTTTCCTTTTATTTAGACAACTTGTTGGAAAACTCTTGCCACTCTGCTAACTTTCAAGATGCCTAGCAACGTTTTATAGATAGTTTGGAACGTTTCTCTCTGATCAGTTTAGTGAAACCATAATAAATCGTTTTATGAAAAGCACCCTAGAGACAGTAAATCTTTCCAGAGAGTTATTTCAGAATTCCTTCGTTTACAGAGCTACTTTTTTAAAAACTGGAATGTAGTCTGTGGGTCAGGCCTTAGAAGGAACACCCCTAGCTAATGTCCCGCTGATGCTCAGGATATCTGGAAAGGTGAACTGATGTTTTAGCCACAGGCTGAATGCACGCAGCCTGGCCCAGGCCACAGCGGGGACCCCATGAACACGCCCCATCGTTAGTGCTCCTGTTAAGCAAATGGATATTTCTTGACCGTCAAGAGGGGAGTTTGGGGGCTTCCCTGGTGGCGCAGCGGTTAAGAATCCCCCTGCCAGTGCAGGGGACATGGGTTCAAGTCCTGGTCCGGGAAGATCCCACATGCCGCAGAGCAACTAAGCCTGTGCACCACAACTACTGAGCCTGCGAGCCACAACTACTGAGCCCGCGTGCCACAACTACTGAAGCCCGTGCGCCTAGAGCCCGTGCTCTGCAACAAGAGAAGCCACCGCAATGAGAAGCCCGCGCACCGCAACAGAGTAGCCCCCGCTCGCCGCAACTAGAGAAAGCTCGTGCGCAGCAACGAAGACCCAACACAGCCAAAATTAAATAAATAAATAAATAAATTTACTTAAAAAAAAAAAAAAAGAGGGGAGTTTGACCAGATAACTCAGTGTAACATTTTAAAGACGTCTTTGTGAGAGAGTAGAATATTGGATTTTGAACTTTTTAGAAAACCATCTCCTTATTTTTCTTAAGCGCGTTGTTTTTGTGTTTGTTATAAGCGTGTGAGATGGAATGTGATAGTTTATGCAGCCCCAGAGAAGACATGTCTTCAGAGTCATTTTGGAGCTGGCATCTGAGTTTCCTAAGTCATTTGGATTTATTTACTTGCGTTAAGTTCAGCCCTAGGGTTGGACCTCTTAAAACAGAGACTCTTGAGGTTAAGAATTACAAGGAACTGATTTTCTTCGTTACTTGCAACTAACTTTGTCTCCTCTTCTCTTTTTCTAAGTTGTACAACAGAAAAGTCTGAAATACAGGATTTAAGGAGAGAACGGCATTTTCACTTCAGTTTTTTTTTCTTTTTCTCTGAACACATGGAAAGGATAAACTGAAGTCTGAAATATTAGTGCTCATTTTTATTTTATATAAGAAATTAGTCCTGTTGCTAGTTTCCTAAGGTTCTTTAAGGAATGGTTGGAAAGGTTCTGAAAAAGAACTTTTTTTTTCTAAATTCTAGAAGGCTTATCAGTTGACCAAGCTTTTGGTCAACAATAAACATTCCTTTCTTTGATGATTCACAAAGTTTTTCTTAGTCTTCCGATGCCTTAGGGCCAGGAGTGTACTGACAGCATGATAAATCAGCTTTTGTTTTATTTTCATATATGAACCAGAAGCTATTTTGATTTAAGACCAGCAGTCTTACTTTATAATAGAATATGATTTTTTTTTTTTTAGATGTGAGCATTTTAGGTGGCCACAATTGTTTTGGAAAACAAGTGGCAGGTGGTCCCATTCAGCTTTACCAGTTTAGATGTGTTTACCTCCCGAGATGGAGTGAAAGTAATTGTATCTGGCAGAGAGCAGAGTCAGATTGTCTTCACTGCTAATTATTCACTGACTTCCATCTACGCAGCTTCCCATTTTAATTCAGACAGTAAGTGTCTGCAAATGTCTGTGCTAAATATTCTCTCGCTATCAGACAGCCGCGAAGAGCGTGTGTGCGCGTCTGTGTCTAAGAATTGATAATTTCACTTCTTTCCCTTCTCTTTTCTCTGGTGGTTTATTTTCGGTAGTTAAGTTTGTGGAAACAGATAATTCGGTCTTCTTTCCCCCCGATTCTGGTGACCCCTTTCCAGCACTGATGAGTGGGAAAGGGCTCAGTGCACTGAATCGGGAGGACCGTCCCTCTAGAAGCACCCGGGGGAGTGGCCCTTCCTGGTGGGCGGGGCTTAGAGGCCTCTGGCTGTTACCATTGCAACTGTGGTTATTTTCTTAAGAGTTTTACTTAGCATATTCTAGTAAATTAAATTCTCACATGACTTTGGAGTAAGGATCAGTTGCTTTTGTAACCAGAGCCCATCAATCGTTTAAGGAGAAATAACCTCCATTCACTGACTGCCTGGTAAGCTTGGAGTTTTTTGTCACAAGGGCCCTGAAACATTTGCCCGTCTCGTGTCTATCAGGGACCGTGTCTTTTTGACTTTCTTAGACTCTGTCCTGTCGTGGCCTCGCTGGGGAGACTAGAGGGCCGAGAGAAAGCCACGCTAGTGTATAAATTGCACTGAGAGGACTTAATGCCAAAAGGCAGAGGTGCTAGACAGCCAAGCAGGGCCAGGTTAGAAGTTAAGCCCGGGTCTGCCTGAAGACCCAGCTGGAGGTGGCCACATCCCTGCGCCCCGATGAGGGGTAGCTGGCCTGGGAAGGCCTTTGTGGCAGGTCCCCGGGCTCCCTGCGGTCCTGTCTGGTCCAGTGGGAACACCTGGCCCCTCTCCAGCACCTCCCCAGCCCCCCTGGTCCCCTGCAGCCGGGCAGACCTGGGGTAGAGGAGGAGGTGCCAGGCAGCACAGGACCTGCTGGTCCCCGTGCCCAGGACTGATTCCAACCCCCTGCCGACCAACGTGGAAAATTTCAATACTCTTTTTTTTTTTTTTAAACCACATCCCTGAAATTGTAAACAGTTGAATTATTTTCCAGTTTGGTCAGGGAAGTAGAGAATCACATGTGAAATATTTTGGTAATAGGCAGAGTTACTCATTTTTGTTTTACTAAGTCTTTCCGTTCAAATACCCTTGGCTGTTTTCTTATCCTTCCCATTTGGGATGGAACCTTCACACAGGGCGCCGGGGGGTCCAGCAGGGCTGAGAGGGAGGAGAAGCACTCCGTCCTCGTCCCCAGAAAACAACCCCCTCCTCTAAGAGAACCTCATTTACCAGCTGTGCCTTCTTTCTTTTTTAAATTTTATTTATTTATTTATTTATTTATGGCTGTGTTGGGTCTTCGTTTCTGTGTGAGGGCTTTCTCTAGTTGCGGCAAGCGGGGGCCACTCTTCATCGCGGTGCGCAGGCCTCTCACTATCGCGGCCTCTCTTGTTGAGGAGCACAGGCTCCAGACGCGCAGGCTCAGTAATTGTGGCTCACGGGCCCAGTTGCTCCGCGGCATGTGGGATCTTCCCAGACCAGGGCTCGAACCCGTGTCCCCTGCATTGGCAGGCAGATTCCCAACCACCGCGCCACCAGGGAAGCCCCCACCTTTGCCTTTAAGTAGCCCTTTGGCTTGATCAAGGGTTAGTGCCTCTTGTTTGTGCTAAACTGTATTGAGGAAACCCTTACAAAGCACAGCCGTTCCTGTTTGTATTACTGCGTTTTCAGTGGATGGATTTCAGTTCTCTCTTTCGGGGGTTGCTTCTCGCTCCAGTTTGCTTCCTCTAGTGCCTGGTAATGAATTTGCTGTTTGATACTGTGACTTAAAAGCCTGCTGTTAGTTGGAAGAGCTCAGCCTTTTCCACTGCAGGACCATTTTATCTTTTTTGTGGTGGGGCACATATAGGAGAAAGGCAGCAGTGACCTTGTGTATGACAACTTCTGTGGCCTGGGCCCGACGCTGCCAGCTCCACGGAGCCAAGGTCCTTTACAGGAAGTAGGTAGGCCTGGGGTCTGAATTAGCCTCCGGCATCAAGTTCTTTGTGCTTTTTCTCTATACCTTCCTCTTTCCAGAAAAGAATGGGTATGAACTCAAAACGTCCCTCTTCCTCTAGCAACTGTGTTAATGTTGATGCTTTTACTGAGTTACATTTCTTTCTTTTCTTCTTCTCTTTCTCCTTCTTCAGTTTTTAAACTTTGGCTTAAATCGGTTACTTTCTCCACCCTCCAGTTGTGCACAAAAATAAATGGAGCCTTATGGAATCTCACTGCTTAGACTGGCGACAGCCACATTTTAGAGAAATCCACAAGAGTCATGGGACTTCCCTGGTGGCGCGGTGGTTAAGAATCCGCCTGCCAATGCAGGGGACACGGGTTCGAGCCCTGGTCCAGGAAGATCCCACGTGCCGCAGAGCAACTAAGCCCGCACGCCACAACTACTGAGCCCACGTGCCGCAACTACTGAAGCCCTCCCGCCTAGATCCTGTGCTCCGCGACAGCAGAACCCACCGCAATGAGAAGCCCACGCACCGCAACAAAGAGTGGCCCCTGCTCGCCACAACTAGAGAAAGCCCGCGCACAGCAACGAAGACCCAATGCAGCTGCCCCCCCCAAAAAAAGCGTCATGGTGGGCATTCTTAAGATAAATTCTTGAGGCTCTGAATAGCTGGCCTGATAGAACCCCCGAGATAGGGATGGGAGAGTGTGGGAATGGGGACACGAGGACGGTGTCCTGACCCATTGTGTGGTCCCGTAAGGTGTCCGGGGATCTTCTTTCCCGGGGGGATGAACAGAAGATGTTGAAGGCCTGCACGGGTCTTGCGTCCCTGGACTGCGGGTACTTCCAGGCGGGCCGTAGAGGGCTGCAGAGGAAGCCATTGCTTGTGCAGAGATGAACTTCCTCTTCTGCTTGGGGGTCCCAATCCTAGAGTAGGTGAGTTTTGAGTTGCTGCAAGAGTGTCCATCTAGCTGCACAAGTATTGTTTCAGGAATTAGAAACTCTTTTTCCTTCTCTGAGGCTCATGCTTTCCTAAGATAATGAATTTTCTGTCTTACTATTCTTGTACCTCAAGCATTCCACTTTTATGAGTGAGAGTATATGAGCATTCTTACCAGTCTTGGGCTGGGTTCAGTAAAACCGATTTATTCTAAGATCACCTAGTGAAGTTGTGGAATTGTCAGAGAACAGAGGGAAGATCTAAGTGAAAAACAGCAAAGTCTGGAATCCAGTGGAAAATAGGTCTTTGCCCAATAAAGTATCTGACAACTGGGTTATTTGTTAGTTATGCCAAGGGTATTTTTAGAATTCAGTATCTGTCTCATCCTTAGGTTTCCAATTATTTTGATTCCCCAACAGACGCTAAAGGATACAAGAGAAATGAGACTGGAAAAAAATAAGTTCTACAGAGATCAGCCCAACTGAATCTTACTATGGTAATTAATTGGCAGAAAATCAGTAATTCAGCGAGAAGTCTCAGCCAATGGTGGCAAAAGACAATGCAGTGAATGTTGGTGAATTTGGGAGAATGTACAAGTATCAGTGAGCTAATTGCGTGAATTTACGTACAGGGTGACTGTATTGTCACACGAGACTAGTCATTTGGGAGATTTATAAGAGCTTAACGGAGACCCAGATGTTTAAATTCTTTACCCATTTGTCTGTCCCTAAAGAGAAACCTCAGTAAATGTGTATTTGGCTAATGAGTTAAAATGGAACTGCTTTTTTGGCATTGTATCATCTGATGACTAAGAAATGTTGGTTTACCTGCTTTCTTTGTTTCTCAAGTTTGTTTCCTTGTGGGAGTTGCCATCTAAAAGTTCCTTTTAAAATGTTTTACTCTCAGAACCTTTTTATACTCTTGAAAATTATTGAGCACTCCAAAGAGCTTTTATTTATGTAACTTATATCTATTGATATTTTAGCCCATTAGAAATAAACCCCAAGAGATTTTAAAAATCATTATTGAATTAAAAAAATAATAAACCTTCTACATGTTAATATAAATACCATTTTTATGAAAAGTATCCATTTTCCAAAACGAAAGAAACCTTATTGAGAAGTTTTATAATTTTTTGCAAATATTGCTAATATCTGGCTTAGTAGAAGACAGCTGGTGTGTCTCATCTGGCATCTGCATTCATTCTGATATCCCATTGTTTTGGTTCCCATGTACGAAGAAAGTACAGCCTGACACAGATAATGTAGACGCAAAGGGGGAGTGTTTTAATTTCTTTTTAGATAAATGTGGATTCTTCTTTGATACTATGCTAAACAAGTGGTAGTTTCTTAAGGGTTGGTTGAGATGTAGATTCCGAAACCCTAGCTATGAACTTTTAAAACTCTGTTCATGATTTTGAATATCACGCATTGGTCATTTGGAAAATCTCGCAAATGTTGATACATTTCATTTTGCAATATAAAAAAAAAATTATATCACCAATGAGAAAAGTCTAAAGACAATATAGGGAAGTCGTCAGCTTCACAGTGGATGTGGACACACCAGTTTTCCAAAAGCCCAGTTTTTGCATGAAAATCTTGACTCTTATTTTGTCAGTGTTTTCCTTGAAAACAGGCCCGTTTTGTTTCTTTTCTATAAAATGTCTTCCAAAGAGCCATATCTGAATAATCCCAGTTTGTATATCGTGCTTTCAAGTAAAAGGTGGTGTTTCTTGAAAAAGTGGCTCATCCACCCCACAGCTTGGGTCTCACAGGTGCTTTTCCTGGAAACCCCAGCTGCATGCAGCGTGGGGCTTTTGCTGTGCGCTCCCCTTTCATCACACAGAATGTTGACAAGCACGCGCTCCAGGACCGTGCTTTGATAAAATTATTTTACTTCTTCATCAAGGACATTGAGCGAGACCCTCCGTTCATCTGTTGGTTCATTTTAACTGCAGTTGTGCGATATGGTTACTAGTACAGTTTGGTGCCACTGCCTTGCTTGTGCTAAGGTGCCAGCAGTTTTACATGTTGTTACTTCTGTGCCATGGATGCAAACAGGCCGATAGTGTCTCAGAGTTATTATGAAAGTTTTTTTTTTTTAATGGATCTTTATTGGAGTGTAATCGCTTCACAGTACCGTGTTAGTTTCTGTTGCACAACAAAGCGAATCAGCTATATGTATACATATGTCCCCATATCCCCTCCCTCTGGAGCCTCCCTCCCACCCTCCCTATCCCACCCCTCTAGGAAGTCGCAGAGCACCAAGCCGATCTCCCTGTGCTATGCTGCTGCTTCCCACCAGTCAACTATTTTACTTCACACATCCCACTGAAGGGCCTCCAGGATGCCAGCAGGGCCACAGTTTACACTTTTGAGAACCGTTGCTTTATGGCCTTTGGGAAAGGTGCTAACTGCGGCAGGAGCTAGACCTGATTTGTCCTAATTGAGGGTTCCAGAAATGAGATGGCGCATAGATGTCGTGCCGGGCAGTGTGCGGGCAGGCAGGGCGTTCAAGGTGCTGGAGAGAGGAGCTTTCACTGGGGGCGTCAGCTCACGCATCCTGAACATCTAAATCAGTGCCTGGTACGTTACTCGAGAAATATAGGTAGTACTTGGAATAATTAGACTGAGAGTAATGGGTTTATAAATTCAGTGGAGTTTTAAAAGATCAAATTCATCAAAGTCTATTTTTTTCTTGTGTTATAAAGGTAACAAAAACGTTGAGAAATATTAAGTCGCAGAGCCCGTACTGTCCCAGGCTCTCCTGTGATACCGTAGCCTTCCTTGGTCCCCTGGCCTTCGTAGGTCTGCTTCCCGTTCCATCGAGGTCCCTGTCCCAGCTGTGCAGAGTCACTCCAGCAATAGTAATTGCAGCATTTGTCAGTTTTAGCTTCAAAAGCCGACAAGTGTTTTTCCTGATGGGGAGATGCGCCCCAGCGTCAAGGACAGCGTCAAGTCGGTAATGAGATTAATTCTGCTGGGTGTGACAGTGTCATTCACTCCCGTGTTCCCAGTGTTTTTGCTCTGTGGTTAGTGTTTAGGCAGTTTACTCTGCTTTCTGTGTGTGTGGTTTCAGAAGTGTGTTGTTCTTGGGTGTTTTCAGAAGAGGGACGTTTCTCTGCCTAGAAGAATACCTTGTCGTGTCGATCAATGCCTTTCTTTGTTCTACCGTAAAAGAAGTTTATCTTGGTAATAGTGAGGACTAATTTATACTTTTATGGGTTAGAATTACTACCTTTGGACGTGCGTGTGTATACACACACACACACACACGTATGTCTATGTATATATAAATAAATTTAAGTCATTCAGGATGGCTGGTTACTAGTGAGTTGGTATTTCGCGCCATTTTATTTTTCTCTTCAGTTCTCTGATTTTGTGTGATGACTTAGGGCGCTCTTCCTGTGAACTGGGGAGACTCAGATTAGAGTAAGTCTTCTAGAGCCTGCTGAGATGAAGACTGGTTTCCTTCCCCTGCTCATCCCATTGGGGATCCCCAGTCGCAGAGGAATCATGGAGATAAAATGATAATGTCTACATAGAATGAAAATGTCCGACGAAATATTAATAAATACCTTATTGGACGTCTGCTCCTGAAGATGTGGATGAGAGAAACCTGGACATTCTGTTTTACAACTGTCTTCTTAGTTGATTTCACGGTGATAAAGACAGGACCCACATGATCGAGCAAATAGCAGAGGACGGTGTGGGCAAAACTGTAGCCCCTGTCCCAGCCCCATCACCGTTCTGAGCAAAACAGACAAGGGTTTGAGGAGGAACCGAGTCTTGCGTTTTGCTTTCCTGTGGGATTTTTCTGGATTAGCTGATGAAGCCAAGCTCAGTAAATATTATCTTCGTTTCCTGTTGGCCTTTTGTTTTGAAATATCATTCCAGTTCTATTCCCTACATCGTTTTCTTTTTATTACTATTATTATTTTTACAGAGTAGAGGTACCACCTTTTCCAATCTTGCTCACTACGTGTTTCTTACTTTGAGCCTGTGAAATCTTTCATTCGGTTCAGCAGGCCCGTACGGAGTGTGTGAAAGTCAATAGCTGTCTTACTACCAAGCCCGCATCTTTGCTTTCTGCCATTTCTACAAACCCTGTGATTTGCACGGTGTGTACCAGCATCCTCTCCTCTCTGCTTTTTTCCCTCGTCAGGTTATTAAGATGAAGGGAACCTTGTGATGGAGAAGGAGTCTCCCAGGACGGATTTTCTGCCTTTGTTCTCTTTGTGTGGTTTCACTGTTGTACTTATTTACTCTTTTATTTGTGAGCAGGGCCTCAGGTGTCAAGCTGTTGGCCCCTTTGGAGTGGAAAGACATTTCAGAGGTGAGAGAAATAGTACGGAAGAGAGAGGAGGAGAAGGGATATGAAAGAAAAAGATTATTCCTCTTGCATCACTTTCCATTTATGCAAAATTCTCAACCTTTGGCCTGTCTCCCACCCACCCCCTCCAACCGGCGCCCCACTTTACTTAGACAGAAGCTGTACCTCTTCATGTGTGCTTGTATAATACGGCCTGTATTGCTCTGTGGCGCTATGATGATCACTTCCGTAGATAAGTTTGTAAAATACCATTTTTTATTGGGGAAAGTACAGAGACTTAGCTAGAAAATAAACATCAGCCTCTAGAAAAGTATACTTTGCTGACTGTATTTATAAGAACTGTCATCTAAAGATCTGATACATTGAACTGAGAAAACTGATACAAGTTATGTTTTCTTGAATACAGGGTATAACCTAAATGGATGGGTAGAGGGTATTCCCTTTTATTACATTTCAAATGGCTTCATTGTATTTTTTCTCCAAATTGTGTATCAGTTACAGGAGCTAGCTTTGTATTTTCTGTTTTTATCTATATAAAATAAAGCGCTACATCTCCATTGAGTAGATAAAGAATTGTTTAAAATCTGAACAATTTGAAGTAATGGGGCTTAAATGAAATACATCCTTACCACTTAGTAAATATTTGATACATATCAGCTGTCATACTTTTCTTTCCCCCCCAAACGTGACAGCATAGTTATTATGTGACTTTGCGCTGTCAGATTTATTTCTTTTGTTCTAGATGTGGTCAAGCCTATAATAGACAAATCTATACCAATTTATTTTCCCTCCCTCATTTTCTTTCTGTCTGGTTTGTCCAGCTCATCATAGATTTCCATCTTGTATATTGTGTTAGTAATAATTTAAGTATGATTCAAGAAATTCATCTGTTATTGGATTCTAGCTCTTTCAGTGTAGGAAAACAGAGACAGCAGTACTAGCAAAGTTATCACTTGGGGCACTTTTACCTTTTATGGACACCAGTAGTCTTTTGTTTGAATTTAGACTTTTTTTTTTTGGTCGCGCCACATGGCTTGCGGGATCTTAGTTCCCCGACCAGAGATTGAACCCAGGCCCGCGGCAGTGAAAGCGAGGGGTCCTGGACCTCCAGGGAATTCCCATAGACTTTCTTAGCTTATTATGATTGCTAATTGTACTTGTTTTCAAAATAGAGAAGGTACTTGAATTTCACAAATTTGTTTTATCCTTTCCTTTCTTCATTGATTTAATAACTACTATTTCATAATAGAGGATCCCCCAGTCTTAAAATGACATCATAACATCATTACATTAGAACTGTGTTCAACCTGTAGAGAGTGTAGGAAACCACAGGACTGTGCATGGGCTCCGTTTGGTCATGGATGCTCCCGAGGTTGGATCAATGTTCAGCTCTTAAGATAACGAACATCATTTATAGCAGCACTATTTACAATAGCCAAGACATGGAAACAACTTAAATGTTCCTCAACAGATGAATGGATAAAGAAGGTGCGGTATATATACACAATGGAATATTACTCAGCCATAAAAAAGAATGAGATAGTGCTATTTGTAGCAACATGGATGGACCTGAGATTATCATACTAAGCGAAGTAAGTCAGAAAGAGAAAGACAAATACCATATGATATCATTTATATGTGGAATCTAAAATGTGGCACAAATGAACCTTATCTATGAAACAGAAACAGAATCACAGACATAGAGAACAGACTTGTGGTTGCCGAGGGGGAGGGGGAGGAATGGATTGAGAGTTTGGGATTAGCAGGTGCAAACTATTATATATAGAATGGATAAACAACAAGGTCTTACTGTATAGCACAGGGAACTATATTCAATATCCTGTGATAAACCACAATGGAAAAGAATATGTACATATATGTATAAATGAATCACTTTGCTCTACAGCAGAAATTAACACGACGTTGTAAATCAACTATACTTCGATAAAGTAAATTTAAAAAAAGATAACGAACATAAATCACCACTTTAAGGAATAACATTTTCTTATTTGTAATGTCTTCCTTGTCTACATGCAGATGATAAAGCAAACTAGCCAGCGATCATGGACGAACCTGTGCAGGTGTGCACGCCAAGTTCAATGTCCTGTTTATTTATTTTTTTCCTGGATAGGTCTGCTTGTGGGAACGCACATGAATTCATCACGTACGTCTTTCTGCTAGTAAAATTGTTCCTGGCGCCCACGTTAAAATTATATTATTATTCGTTATGTTTCACACACTGGGTCGAGGATAGGGGTGTTCACCAAACAACGGCAGGACTTTTTGCTGGTCCACCATCTCCCTAAGCAATCTGAAAAACTACTCTCTGGGTGTGTGAGCAGGGGTGGCAGGACAGGGACCTGGAAGGATGGCTGGAGAGATAGCCGGTGGCTTGGTTGCCATGGCTGAGAGTTTGGACTTTATGGTGTTTGTGGGGCAGGTCGAGCTTTTTAGCTTTAACTAGCACGGGTGTATTGGCTCCCAAGCGCCTTCCTTATTTATCTTATTTGTGGAAAATACTGAAAGAGCCCAGAGTATTTCCTCCACCACATCAAGGCCATCCCAATAGTCATGGTAATTTAGTTGTTTCCTCTTCAAAGTTCAGAGAAAAATTAATGGAATAAATTTATGGGAAAGGGATACAGACTTTGAATTAATCGTACCATCATCGTCAGCAAATGTAAGCTCTCCTGCTTGTGATTATTCGTTTCACCAACTATTCATCGATTACCTGTTATGCCTAAGGCTTCTGCTCATTAAAAACTCACAAGTGAATTATTTGTAAAGAAATCACATATGAGGCGGACTGAAAAATGTTAGTTTAGAGCAAAAGCAAAAGGTACAAGTAGTGGTCTTTGGGAGGCATAGAGAGGAAGACACTGTCTAGGAAGTTTTTCTCGAAAACGTTTTCCCCCTGGAAATGTTTGAGAAAGCTTTGTGACAGTGAAGGCTGCTGGGTATATTGGGTGATGGGAACATCTTGATAAAAGGGACCAAACCAGGAGACCTTGTGGGGGGGGTGTGTGGTATATTTATTTGGGAAAGGTCATTTACTGCATGCTGTGCTTGTCAGGTCAGAGGTGCTTGGCTCCACCTTACGGACTTATTTGAAGGCTATTTCAAGATTGAGGTTATGCACTGTGCAGTTTTGAATAGGTGTATTCATCTGGGCCGTTGGTTATGAGCGACAGAAACCCAGCTTAAACCTTCTTAGGCAGAAAAAGAAAGGTCCAGTAACTGGAATGTCTGGGAGGAACATGCTTTAGACACTGTTGGATCCAGGGCTCCAGCATTGGCCCGGAGACCCTTTCTGTCTTGTATCTTGACTCCCCTTCTCTGCTTTGCTGAGTTCTTCAGCCCTTCCCGTGGGATCACCAGGATGGCGGCCAGCAGCTCACATCCTCCTGGCCTAGCATCCTCAGTGGCAACCGACTTCCATCTCCCGAGATCCCTGCATTATCCTAGAAAAGATGGAGACGGCTCGCTTTGGTTCTGCCCCCTGATCTAGCCACTGATGCGGTGGCAGGGAGGTGCCCTGAGCGGCCCAGGGGCAGGGGGTTCCGCCCAGAGCCAGAAGAGGTGGTGCTGGGCAGACAGACCCTGCGGCTCCATGGCTCAGGTGGCACGAGAGGACACGTGAGGGAGGATGGGGCTGTTACCCAGGTTGGGAGCACGGGTGGTCGGGGAGGATTGCGGGAAGCACGGGAACTCTCTTCTGTACGTTGAGTGAGAGGTGCTGCCGGGTCATTCATGTGGCAGTTGGCTGATGGGGCACAGAGAGATGGGTAAGGCTGGCCTTGTCCCCAGACAAGCCATTGTGATAGAGGTAGGCATGGAACAGGCCAGCCCACGGAGGAGGAGATGGATATTAGGTTGAATCACGAGCTGCTATTTCAGGTCAGCGAGGCAGGGTATTGGTGATTTCCTGTGGCTCAGCCTGTGCCGTGGGAATTCCGTTTGGAAACGCCCTGTGTTCCTTCTTTAGGCACACACCTACCCCCGTTCTTATCCTCAGCGGCTCTCAAGTCTCTGCGGACGGCTTTTCCCTTTCCTTTTCCTTGCCTGCCTTTTCCCTTCTTTCCCCCTCCCGCTACCCCTCCCTTCTTTCTTCTCATTTTGGGAAATATTCTTCAGGTGCTTTTAAAGCACAAAGCACAGTGCTTAGTACTGGCTATGCAGTCGTGAACCAGACCTGGTCCCTGCCCTCCTGGAGTCTAGAGTCTAGACACAAAAGCACAGTGTTTAGGGCCTGATGGAATTCTCTCTGAGGAGCGGTGTTACAGGGCTGATGGAGTTCTCTGTGAGGTGTGGGGAGGCATCCAATCCTAGATTCTTCCTGACTCCCCCTTGGGCTGGGATGGAGGAGAGGAAGGCCTGCCTCAAAGTTGGATAGGTATGTACCTTCCTGACAAAATGGAAGGGTGAAGGGACAGAGCTCCCCCTGCCCCCCGACTCTCCACACCTTTGCTGTGGTCCAGGTGCTCCAGTGTTACCTGCTCTACCCTTTTCTTCCCCGTTTCTCTCCTCCCAGGTATGATTTGGCCTCCTCCTTGGACCCCTCACAGTACCTACTGGAGATGTCTTCCATGATATTCTGTGGACACTTGGTCCCCATCTTCTGTGGAGAGGTTGGCTCCCTCTGTTAGGCAGAAAGCTTCAGGTGGCAGCAACTCCTACAGGGACAGCGTTTAAGGAAGGGTTTGGGCACCGGAGTGATTCCGCTTAAAATCATCAAACTCAGAGTACAGAGTAGGATGGTGGTTACCACGGGCTGCGCAGGTGGGGAACTGTGTGGGGGGGGCAGGGGTCACTGTCCAATGGGTATGAAGTTTCAGTTATGTACAAGGAATAAGTTCTAGAGCCTGCTTTACAGCGTCCTGCCTGCAGTTCACAGTACTGTATTGTGCTCTTAAACATTTGTTGAGAGGGTAGATTTCATGTTAAGTGTTCTTAGCACAATTTAAAAAAAAAAAAAAAATATATATATATATATATATATATATATATATATATACAACAGCCACCAAAGAAAAAAACAAACAATACCTGAGTGACAGCAGTGCTTTATGTTGGGCCAAAGGGAAATCACGGAGGGAAACATCTCCGTGAGAGGCAGCCCCACCCATGTGGAGAGTCTCATGGCGCTGACCTGATTCGCAGTGAAAACGGACCTCTCCTAGTGGGCAGACGTCCAGGTTTGTAACGTAGTTTAAAGCTGAGCTGACATCTTCTCCACGATTTAGACACCAGCGTAGAAGTAGACCTTCAAATAGATGGGACACTGCTTTCAGAGACCGCTGGGGCTCTGTGTGGTGTGTGTGTGTGCGTGCGTCTGTCTGTCTGAGTACAACTATTTGAAGCAGTCAAGCCCGGTTACCGGCGCTGGTGAGTGGTCGCTGGTGTTGAACATCGGGCATTGACAGGTGAGCTGGTTTCCAGAATGCACTTCCTGGAGCAAATGGCATAATCCGCAGAATCCCCCGTGATTCAGATATTCTCTCCTGATACGATAAGCTATTTGAACCTGGCCCTGGGCGCATATCCGCGTGGGCTGTGCTTCTGGAGTGGGAGAGGTCTGGGCTCGGGTTCCTGGCCTCATGCTGATGGGGAGGTGTGACTTCGCCTTATGGATTTGGGGGAGGTGCTCCTTCCCGCTGGCCCGGATGCGGGGAGAGGTGGTACCCCTTGTGCACATCGCCAAAGGTCACAGGTGCACGGACAGAAATCAGCGCCGACCACTTTGCCCCCTCGGAGACATCTCATCATTTTGAAAGGAATGTTTATTTTTAGGACAAAAAACGAGACTAAAACTTGGCCTTTCTTGCCTGCCCTGAGAGCTAGCAGGCCTGTCCTAACAGTCGACGGAGAAACGGTGATTTTTTGAGGTGGAGGGAATATTTGTATTCTTCTCAGTGGAAAGAAAATATTTGCCTTCACTTTCTCAGAACCTGGATTCGCTGGGGAAACAGCTGAAGAACCTGCTTGTCGGGACAAAGGGCCAGGCCTCTGTGTGTCTGCAGATCTGGTTTTCTGGCAGAGCTTCCTGTTGAGGTGTGAGGTGCCTCCCTGAGCAGCGGGGTGGAGGTGGGGGGAGGAGGATGGTCCCTCTTCCTTAACGCTCTGCGACGGCCCCAGCCCCAGGTCTGCTGCTTGGGAAGCCTGCTCTGCTGAAAATGCACTCTTTTTTTTTCCTCCAAAGCCAAAACAATAGCTAGTTGCCTCATATAAACCACCTGCTTGGTAGGAAATGAAGCAAAACTCTGGAGTCCCCAATGCCACTCGGAGGATTTGTGGTTTCCCTTCCTGTCGATAAACAAAAGCAGTTGGTTAAAGGAGCAGGGCATTAATTGTTTCCAGGATGTTTGCTGTAACAAAGGAAGGAAAAGTGCCTTTTACAGAGTTGCATTCATTGTGTGAGGGGTATTACCACAAAATTTAAAGCCTCTCTGCTGGAGAAGGGAAATTAACTACACGATATTTAGTCATGAAACACAGACTGTTTAATCGGTAGGATTTTAAAAAAATTTTTTTAATTTAATTTATTTTTTTATACAGCAGGTTCTTATTAATTATTCATTTTATACATATTGGGGTATATATGTCAATCCCAATCTCCCAGTTCATCCCACCCCGCCACCCCCGATCAGTAGGATTTTTAAAGACTTATTTTGTAAACTAAAGTTGAGGGTTTTATAATAGATCAGCATAAAAAAACCCGTAGAAAACAGAGAGCCTCTTTAGAGAAGAAAAGGTGATGCCTAAAACTTTGAAAACTAGTGACGCTTAGAGGACTAGAATTTTTCTTTTTTAATTGTACAAGTGCATGCTTTGTTAGCAAGAAACATTTATCATCTGTAGTGCTGGGTTGCGTCTGCCATGTAGGCTGCCCGAGAATGCTTTTTGGTGTATGGAGTAGTATGCCTGGGTGCCTTGGTGGGTGTGCTCCAAGGTAGAGACTTGACTGTCTCCTTCACCAGCTCCGAACACAGGAGCTAAGGACCAGGACGCAGTCGGTGGACATTTGCTGCGTGGACGAATGCTTGGGTGGATTTAATACATTTAGTGAAGGTTGAAACCGTAACATAAGATACCCATTAATGTATTCTTTTCTGATTGCTTGATGTTAAGAAACCTTTTTTTAAAAAAATTAATTAATTAATTAATTTATTTATTTTTGGCTGTGTTGGGTCCTCGCCTCTGTGCGAGGGCTTTCTCCAGTTGCGGCAAGCGGGGGCCACTCTTCATCGCGGTGCGCGGGCCTCTCACTATCGCGGCCTCTCTTGTTGCGGAGCACAGGCTCCCTACGCACAGGCTCAGTAATTGTGGCTCACGGGCCTAGTTGCTCCGCGGCATGTGGGATCCTCCCAGACCAGGGCTTGAACCCGTGTCCCCTGCATTGGCAGGCAGATTCTCAACCGCTGCGCCACCAGGGAAGCCCCAGGAAACCTTTTTGATGAATGCTATTTTTGAATTGTGGTAAGATACGTATAACATACAGTTTACCATTTTAACCATTTTAAGTGTACAGTTCAGGGGCAATTAAGTACAATTAAGTTACGTTCACGTTGTTGTGCAGCCATCACCACCGTCTATCTCTGGAGCATTTTCCTCTTCCCAAATAGAAACTTTGTACTCATTAAACAATAACTCCCCATCCCCCCTCCCAGCTTCTGGCAACCACCATTCTACTTTCTGTCTCTATGAATTTGACTCCTCTGGGGACCTCATATAAGTGGAATCCTACAGTATTTGTCCTTTTGTGACTGGCCTATTTTACTTGGCATAATGTCCTCAAGGTTCACCCATGTTTTAGTATGTGTCCCAATTCCCTTCCTTTAAAAGGCTTAATGATACTCTGTTGTACGGATGGATAAACCGTAATCTGATGGGCACGTGGGTGGTTTTTACCTTTTAGCTATTGCAGATAGGGCTGCAATGAACAAGGGGGTACAAATATCTGTTTCAGTCCCTGCTTGCAGTTCTTTTGGGTATATATCCAGAAGCAGAATTGCTGGATCATATGGTAATTCTAGGTTTAATTTTTTTTTCTTTTTTTTTTTTGAGGAACCCACCATACCATGCTTTAGATTTTTAAGCTCAGAATGGCTTCTATTGGCTGCACAAGTTTTGTCAGTGAGAATTTCTTTCCACTCCCTCCCTCCCTGCACATAAGCTTAAATTCAGCTACAGTGGAAGGACTAATAACAGTACATCTTCACCCACTGTTTCAATGGTTCATAAAAATTGAGACAGATTGCAAAAGGTGGGCTTTCGAAAGCCAAGGCCAATTATAGCCTTCTTGATAGGTCACCCTGTGATGTATCAGGGACACCGGTTATACTGTGAGGGAGACAAGAGATGTAAACTGGACTTGGAGGGGGTGTGTCTTTTGCAGGCAGCAGAGAAGCCCGGTCAGTGACGTTTCATCCAAACTGTGCACTTGCACTGTCGCATCCTGAGTCTGTCCAGTGCCACGTGGGAGAGTGGGCCCCAGCCACTTTGCTCCAGTTTAGTTTGCAGAAATTCTCATGATTCCTATTTTTAAAAAAGGATGCAGTAAAAGATCATGATCTTAGGAGCCAGGCTGACTTGAGTTCATGCCCTGCCCTTTGTGACTTCCTGACTTTGCACAAGTAACCGGTCCTTAGAGTACCCATCTCCACTCCAGGGGGGCAGAAAGGCTGGATTTGTTTTCTTTCCTCTTTATTTTCTTTTTATTGAAGTGTAGTTGATTTACAGTGTTGTGTTGATTTCTGCTGTACAGCCACGTGACTCAGTTGTACGTATATATTCATTCTTAATTAATTAATTAATTTATTTATGGCTGTGTTGGGTCTTCGTTTCTGTGCGAGGGCTTTCTCTAGTTGCGGCAAGCGGGGGCCACTCTTCATCGCGGTGCGCGGGCCTCTCACTGTCGCGGCCTCTCTTGTTGCGGAGCACAGGCTCCAGACGCGCAGGCTCAGTAATCGTGGCTCACGGGCCCAGCTGCTCCGCGGCATGTGAGATCTTCCCAGACCAGGGCTCGAACCCGTGTCCCCTGCATTGGCAGGCGGATTCTCAACCACTGTGCCACCAGGGAAGCCCCCTTCATTCTTTTTTTTATGTTCTTTTCCATTATGGCTTATCACAGGATGGTGAATATAGTTCTCTTGGATTTTTTTTTTTTTTTTAAGAGGATTGTGAGTTTGGAAATGACATACATAAAGTATTTAGTAGGGTGCCTGGCACATAGTGCTGTGTACCTAATACTGGCCACTTCTGTTCTTCCAAGCAGATGCTGTTTAATAGAAGTGAGTACCAAAATAGCCGCCTGGGGCAGCAGTTCTCAACATTTTGGTCTTGGGTCCCCTTGACGCTTAAAAATTACTCAGGATCCCAAGGAGCTTTTGATTATGTAGCTTATCTCTACTGATACGATATTAGAACTAAAACTGAGACGTTTTAAAATATTTCTTAATTCATTTAAAATGGCAATAAGCCATGTACATCTTATTATAAAAAAATACCTTATGAAAATCACTGTTTCCAAAACCAAAGGAATTAATGAACAGAATGGCCTCATTTTCCATTTTTGCAAACCTCTTAAATATCTGGTGTCAGAGTATAAGCTAGATCCCTCTCTCTCTTTACACCATGATGTGTCAGCCTCTGGGAGACTCTGCTGCACTTGGTGTCCTGGTGAAGATGGCTTTGACCCATGGACCCCCGGAAGTGTGTTGGGAACCCCCCGGAAGGGTCTTGGGAGCCCCCCGGGGCCTCAGATCACGCTCTGAAAGCCGCTGAGCAGGAGTTTTCCTGTGGGTCTGAGCTGGGTCTCTTTCCTCTCTTGCAGGATCTTGCTCTTGGCCGTGTGTGCAGGAACCTGCTGCCACCGCTGAGGTAAGCCAGCCAGGAAGGCCGGACCTGCAGAGCCATCCTTACCCCGACGCTGCCTCCAGCTTGAAAATGGGCTTATGTGTCCCACGCATGGGCTGTTCAAAAAAGATTGTTTCTGTTCCCCTTGGCTTGCGGATTGAATTTTTTTTTTTTTTTTTAAAGATTCTATACTTTATTTTTTATTTATTTATTTTTGGCTGCGTTGGGTCTTCGTTGCTGCGCACAGGCTTTCTCTAGTTGCGGCGAGTGGGGACTACTCTTCATTGTGGTGCGTGGGCTTCTCATTGCGGTGGCGTCTCTTGTTGCAGAACACGGGCTCTAGGTGCGTGGGCTTCAGTAGTTGCGGCACGTGGGCTCAGTAGTTGTGGCTTGCGGGCTCTAGAGCACAGGCTCAGTAGTTGTGGCGCACGGGCTTAGTTGCTCCGCGGCATGTGGGATCTTCCCGGACCAGGGCTCGAACCCGTGTCCCCTACGTTGGCAGGCGGATTCTTAACCACTGCGCCACCAGGGAAGCCCGCAGATTGACTGTTCTGATTTGTTCCTCCTCAGCGGACAGGGGTGAGCTTTAGAAAGCCCGTTTGGCTTGGAGTTGCCTAAATTTCAGGCCTCAGAAGGGGTCGCTAGCAAGTTCCTGTGAGTGTCCCTTGATGTGTGTAAGAGGATATGATTTTAGAAATTGCGTTGTGCATCTCTACATGGAGTGTCCCTGAGATGAAAGGGACAGTGTGAGCTTAATGGTGGGTAGAGGGCTGCTCCCCTGCTGGAGCTGTGTGGCATGGTGGGGGGAAGGGGAGACCTGCACGGAGAAGACGGTGATGGAGGGAGGGGCCAGGAGGCAACGGAGGGAGAGGTGAAGAGGACCAGGGCTTCCTGCCCGAGTTCCAGCTGGCTCTGCCTGGGGTCACCTAGATGCTTCCCTCAGACACAGAATAAAGGCAGAGCCAGGGCTCCCTTCCTGTGTGTGCGTGCCTACAAATGCTGTGTTTTCTGTAACAGCAGGAGATAAGGTGGGTTTGTGAAAGAGCTGTCAGAAGTAACCATCCCCTGGCACATTTGGTCTCTGGCCCTGCATTACCAAAAGTGGATTACCATTCTTCTCTCTCGGTCTACACGTGCGCGTACACACACCCACACACACACACACACAAACACACACACACACACTATTTAAGAACGAGTTACATCCATCACGGCCCTTTACCCTCCAAGTACTTGTGTGTATTTCCTAGAAATAGAGAGATTCGCTTAGTTAATAGTTCAGTGATCCTTTTCGGATCATTCAATACTGATGCGTTATTTACACCTCATCTATAATTTGTGTTCCAGGGGTGTCATCTGACGCAAAGTGTCCTGCCCGGTGCTCCGCCTCCACACGGGTCCAGTCTAGGGTCAGGTCCTGCATTTAGTTGTCACATCTCTTGATCATCTTTATTTCTGCAGCCTCTGTCGTTTATGTGTGTTGGTGCATTTTGAAGTCTCTGGTCTGAGAGCCTGCATTTAAAAATGTTTTTAAGTGGGCAAGCACTTAAATGGTGGCAAGGTATTATTGGAGGAGAGAGTAGATATCGATCACATGCTTCCTTATCACAAATTATAAATACGTGATATATATGTATATATGTATGTTGAATGGTGAAATTGTGAAAGCAGTGGTAGGAGAGAGAAGAGGAGGAGTCAGGGAACCGATAGCAGAGCCTCTTAGCCTGAAAAGGCTGTTCCCTCTTAAATGTGGCTTCGGTGACTTGGCTGAGTGCTAATGAACGCTTTGGAGCCAGAGTAAATCCTGAGGGGGGACGACGATAGAGGGAGATAACTTACATTTCAGCACAAGAAGCACAGGAAGTGTTACCTCGGTTTGTTTTAAGGAAAGACCCTCCCTTTGTTCAGCTGGGCTTGTCCCTGCTGGTTCCTTGGTCCCTGTGGAAGCCGGTGATGAGTTAATTCTGACACCAGCCTGCCGCCAACCAGGGGCACCTCCTGCGGCCTAGACACGGCTTTGACTCTCCTCTGTCCTTTACTGCGCTTCTCAGTACCTTGGGGAGATGGCTGCTGCCTGGGACGAACGCTTTCTAGGTTTTCTCTAGTCGGTGTGTACAGCAGCTAACCTAGAGGGCGTGGGCTCCAGATTAATTTCTTTACGGTTAATTCTGATGAGCGATGGTGTGGGTTTATTATAGAATATGCGAGCGTATAAACGTTTGTGACACATGCTCATGATATAATTTTAAGCATCCTTCATTTTGTCAAAAATTATGTGCTTTAGTTTTTAGATTTATAAATATATTCAGTTCAAACAACACAGAAATCCCCCCTGTAATCTCACTCGCCAAAGGCAATCTGTATTGATAGACCTTTGAAATCTCCATGCACACTTTTTAAAAAACAGAAACAAAAAAACAAAAATGGGATTAGTCAATACGTACTGTTTTTCTGGTTGCTTTTGGTCACTTACCAATATTTTGTAGACATCTTTTCATTGTCAACATTTAGGTAGTTCCTGCCTATTCTTTTTAATGGTGAATTGTTTTTTATTGTGTAGATAAGACTATAATTTATTTAACTAATCCCTGTTGGAGGACATTGAGGTGCTTCTTAGTTACTCCTAACAGAATGTTTGTATATAGACTTGTACAACTGAGTACACACACTTAAAATGTCAACGGTGTTGCCAGATTGCCCTCCAGATAGTTTGTGCTCACGTATGATTCCTTCACTGACCTATGAGTGAGCCTCTAGCCTTCACCAACAGTGAACATCTCAATGTTTTGTTTCTGATTTTAATGTAAAAACTATTTCACTGTCTTAATATTTATGTTCTTTTTTTAAAAATGAATGCTGAAGTTAGACGCCTTTACATGTTTATTGGCCACTTGTATTTCATTGGCCCACTTTTGAATTATTACATGTACTGATTTTTTTTTCAAACTTCTTTATTCAGATATTAGCCCTTTGTCACACAAATCAAACAACTATTTTTTGCCAATTCTTAGTTTTCTTCCTCTCCTCTCCTCCCCTCCCCTCCCCCCTCCCCTCCCCTCCCCCTCTTCTTCTTTCTTTTTCTTTCAACTGTTTAGTTGTTTATGATGTGGATCCATTAGAAAATTCTGAGTTGAAAATCCTTTTAGGGCTATTTTAACATGGGTTATAATTATACCCTAGTTAAAGGTGATATCACAAATCTGTACAACATATGTGTTGTTAAAAAAAATATATAAGTGGAGTTCATTTGCTTTGGTTCTTTTATTTTGCCTTTTGCAAGGCCCTTTATTCTCGCACCAATTTATACGTAATGAGAACACTGTAATTTGTAAATTCTGTCATAGCATCAGAACGGAGAAGATGCTGTACTCCTTGCATAATCCTGTACAGATACTTTTATCATTCCACGTCCTCATTTCTCATTGATGATGTTAGGACTTATTTAACCTCCATACAGGCTTAGAAGCTTGTTTATCAGAGGATTAGAAGACTCGTTCTGTGGGATAAGTCAATTATTATCATTAGGGGATTACACAGAAAAATTGGAGTTGAGCTCCAAATTCTTATTCTTCCAAAGATGAATAAAATTTTCCAAGACAGCCGGTACCATAGTGTGATAGTGATGTGCATTTCATCCATCTTTCAGATTTCTGGTAAGAGTTTTTAACTCCTTCGGCATCAGAAAGCTGCTGTTTTGATGCCGGGACTATCTTGTTCCTCCCCTCTCTGCTCTCAGCTTCACCTTCAACCTTCTACCTTTCTGGAATGAAAATAAATGTAGGCAGGGTGGTGCTAGGCTTCCTTGTGATCCTGTCCTTTTTCCTTCTTGGCCAATTTTGTTACGGCCAGTAGAATCCTAGGACTCTATGGACCTCTGGGGGGCCATCATTTATCTGCATTTACTTAAAATGTTCTCAGACTGGTAATTTCCTCATTGTCCTGCCCAAGTTTCTGAAGAAGCATCCTAGTTTCTAGGTTAGATCTCTCTACGAGGGGAACAGCGCTGGGGGGAGGTCATTTGCTTGCGGACAACAACATTGCCATGTGGTGTCAGGATCAGGATGTCAAGAGCGAGTTGGAACTCTGAAGTGGCTTGGACGTCGAGAAATGCATTAGCCTGTACAGAAAACGTTCAGGTGATCTCACATCTCTTCCTTAAGGTTGTCTTTTTTGCCGCTTATCTTCATAGCATTTAACGGTGGGTTAATATTTTCCAGGTTATGTTTAAAAAACATTTCATTCCACATCTGAATCTAGCAGCCAGATTTAGAAAGGTTTAGCCACCTCAGGCAGGCAGTCTTAAAATCTGAAGACCTCAGGGGAGAGAGACCGTGAGCTCCCCTGTCCCATGTGTCCTGGAGGGTGATTTGGTTCAGTAGATGTTTATTGGGTAATTTCTGTAAGTGGAGCCCTCTGTTAGGTGCCAAGGAAAACAAGATGATTAAAATGCAGCCCTTCCCCTTCAGGAGTTTGTAATCTAATGGGAGAGGAAAAAAGTACATACAAGTACCTCTAATACAAGGTTCATTTACTATAATACTAGTGAGCTGAGATGACTGTGGAACTGTGCCCCCTCCAGGATGCCTGGCACATTCTAGGCACTTAATACACACATTTCAGTGGATAAATGAATGCATTTAGACACGTACATTTTGGTGTACTTTATTCATATCAAAAAAAGATGTGTAGAAAGAGATGGTTTGTGGGATTTTATATGGCCCCAGAGGGTATGAGAATTTGTTGAGGTCAGGAAGGGCTTAGGGCAGGCGGGGCAAATTCCATCACATAAACCACCCTTTCTCCTTGTGTCCCAGAGGCAGTCCTACTGGTTCCTCTGCCTCCTCCTCCCAAGCCTGGGAGAACTCTTAGTTTTCTGTTCCCCCTGAATCCATCACTTGAACCAAGTAGGATTTGGCCCTTAATTTGATGGGTCCAGCACCTTGGTTTCTTGTGGACTGATTCATGCTAGTCAGATGTAAAACACAAAACCAAACCTGCTTTGTTCTTGGAATTATTTTTCTGGAGGGACAAAGTGAGATATGTGTTTCTTGATAACTAGGGAATTCTTTCTTTTAATTCTCTTTTTCCAATTTCTCGTGCTTCCTGTTACTTTCTGTCTGGTTGAATACATGACAATGTGCTTTATGCCCATTGTATTACAAGTAATTTTTTTTCCCAAAATGTAACCCTGATCAGTTTGATCACGTACGAGAGGGACCTTATGATCGAACGTGCAGACACTTTTAGTCGCATTCACAATGTATTTGCAGGCCATTTCCTCTTCCTCCTAATAATTCCGATTGTACAGTATTGCAGCTTTATCTGCTTACTCTTACTATGTGGTAGGTACTATTTAGTACTTCACCTATCTCATCTCATCTGCCAACAGTCCTTTGAAATAGGTATTATCATCCCCCTTTTAGAAATGAGGGGACTGGGGCTTCCCTGGTGGCACAGTGGTTGAGAATCCGCCTGCCAATGCAGGGGACACGGGTTTGATCCCTGGTCCGGGAAGATCCCACATGCCTTGGAGCAACTAAGCCCGTGCGCCACAACTACTGAGCCTGCGCTCTAGAGCCCGCGAGCCACAACTACTAAGCCCGCGTGCCACAACTTTTGAGTCCGCGTGCCTAGAGCCCGTGCTCTGCAACAAGAGAAGCCACCGCAATGAGAAGCCCACGCACCGCAACGACGAGTAGCCCCTGCTCGCCGCAACTAGAGAAAACCCACGCGCAGCAGCGAAGACCCAACGCAGCCAAAAATAAATAAATTTATTAAAAAAAAAAAAGAAAGATAAACATACTGATATCCTGTAAAACCAGATGGAATCCCAGCAGCGCTTTAAGGATGTGTGCTGTAATAACACGGAACAACTACTGTTGGTTCTGATAGAATAATATGAACGACCCACCCACGGCCTGAAGACCCACTTGAGGTATCAAGCCTCTCAAAACGCACTTGTCCCTAAGGGTTATGAACGCCACATCTTTGACAGCTTTGTTGACTCTTCAGGGACTTCTTAGTTTAAATGATAATTCTGCATGATTTCTGAAGGGTGAATATGACCAATAAGAAAGTCAGTGTATTAGGGGTTATCATTACGAAACGTTTAAAATACCCTGTCAAACATTTCGTATGCCTTCTACAGTGTTATTATTTGGAAAACACCCACAGTTTTGTGCTTTAAAGACAGATCCTGTGTATTTCCTTAGTGACAAGCTGCTCACGCCCGTCTTCGTTCAGGAACCTGAGAGCCAGCATGGCTTTTTCAGAGAACACATTGTAGTTTTGTAAGTTTTCTTTCCTTTGTTTGTTTGTCTTTATTAAACATTTCTCTTTGGAGGAAAGATCAGTGGAAGATTTCATAAAGGAAGAGTTCAGTGAAGAACAATGGATGGGGTTAAGATGTTGATTCTGAAGTAAAATCATTGTTTTTCCTTGATAAAAGCAACTTGCCTTGGTAATTAGCAGAGTGCCGCATAGAAGCTGAGAAGAAAAGGAACTGTATCCTCTGAGAGTCCTTCCCAACTCCGCAGTCTTTCTGCCCCAGGTTTCTGTGATCTGGGAGGCTGTAGTCTCAGGGTCCTTTGGTCCCCTTCACACCTTGAGGCACAATAGGAGTCAGGGGGTGGCAGCCTTCCCTTCTAGAAGGTTGTTTGTCTAGAGAGAGGAATAGAGTCTACCTGTTTGGTGAAGTGAACCAACTTTTTATATTTAATAACCTGCTAACAAACGTGAACATATTTCTAAGGTCAGATTCTTTGATTCTCTCTTCCCCTCAACGTGGTGGTGACACCAGCTGGTAGTTACGAGCACTTTCTGTTCCAGGCTGTCCTTTCCTTTGGCGGGAACAGCTCCTGGGCTGTCTTCCCACCCTGCAGATGAAGGCACTCCGCGGACAGAGCTGCTCCAGAGACTTCGGAAGGAGAGTTTAGCTCTTAGCTGCCTGTGCTGGCGTCGCGTGTATTTGCAGAGACAAACATCTAGCAGGTGGGCTTGGTGGAAATAGTATGATTTAGTGACAAGAACGTGAAAGGACTTTCATTTTAAGGTTAGACAACAACAGGGTGTGCTATCCACGTTGTCAGATTATTAACTTAATGTCACCTTGGGCAATTAATCTTTTATGTGCCACAGTTTGGATATTAGCAAAATAGAGATGATAAGCTATGGTAAGATTTTTATATGCGTTCAGTGAGGTAATGCTTATTACAACTGATCTAGCTATTTTATTCGCTGGCTTTCGGTTTTATCTGATAAATGCACTAAAATCTGTTTGTAAAACACTATTATTTTCCCATCTCAGCTTTATTGTTCCCACAGTAAAAATCCATGGTAGAATCCCTTTTTTATAAATACATTGAGAAAAAGGAAGGAAAAAGCAAAGGCGAAATTAAAATCGGGAATTAAGGAGTATTAAAATGTGGGTTTTCGTTGTTCACTTTCTTATGATCTTATCTGACTTTTTTCGGTAGCCGCCTGTTGTGACGTGATTTTTATTCTGTCCAGCGGTGGTTTCTAGAAGAGTAGCACTCGTGACCTCTGGGTGGCCCAGCCTTTGCAGGCTTTGTTCCTGGTGCTTATGTAAGCAGATAGGTTGGGGGGGGGGGGTCCTGGAGAAAGAGAACCAGGAATGGCTTTCTCGACATAAGAACCCACCTTGGTCCAAGCCATTTTGCGATCTAAGCCTGGCCAGAGTGCTCGCTATTGAACAGGTCTCAGTAATCAATGATCTTAAGGGAGGGGATGCAGAAACAAGGGAGGAACAGTCAGGAAACCATAGTGCAGCCCTGGGACAGGGTCCTGGTTCCTAAAGGGATACACGTAATAATATACCTTTGAGTTCTGCAGAAACCAAGGCCCCCGCGCCCCAGGTGGAGGATGGAATGATGACATTGACCCTCCAGACTTCAGTCAATTAGAGCTTGGATTCTGTTGACCTTTGCCCCAATTCTGTGCTGAATTCTCCTCTGCTCAAGTCCTCTCATGAGCATGCATGTACCCTTAGCTTAAAACTTCTCCAGTTTTGCTGTTGGGGGAGACAAGGCTTTGGGAAAGACCCACAGAGTTCTCCTTACTTGCTGCAAGTACTTATAAATCCTTCCTTTGCCCGCGCTTTGGCTTGGTTGTGTCTGTTGGTTCGACACCCACCGAGAGGCGAACCCAGTTTTCTGGTAACACCTACCCCCGCCCTCCAGGTTTTTCTTGGCCGCCCCGCGGCTTGGGCAGTTGGACCTGACTTGACCTAAAAGCTTTGTTGTCTTAAACAGTGGTTCTCAGCCCTAGCCATCCGTACGAATCTCCCGAGAAGCTTTTAAAAAGTACCAATGCCGATATTTAAAATTGATACTTAAAAACTGACTTGGAAACTGCATTTGTGACATCTGTATCTTTAAAAACTTCCCCAGGTGATCCTGGTACACAGTGAAGGCTGAGAACTCCGTTTTAGTGTAAGGAAGCCATGCATAGTCAATAACCGCTAAGATGTAGTCATCACTTTCATGTCTGTTTCAGTGGGGAGGAAAAAGTCTCCTAAAGGTGGTAGTGAATACTAGGGAAATGTGACGCTCAGTCCCTGCATCCCCACCCTCATTTTCCTGTATAGACTGTTGGGCTAAATTGGTTTGCTGTGTGTTCACACAAGGTGAGGAATCCAGGCGGGGAGGTGACCGCAGGGGCTTGCATGTTGCCCGCGAATACATTTTGGTGTTCTTTCCATCCCTTTGTCTATTGTTTGGAAGTTGAGTGTGTAGGGATGATTCCTGGGTGTGATCTGCCTGCGGAACTGTACTATTTTTAGGCACTAACCCACACAATAGGTTTATTAAAAAGCTATGGAACCTTTTGAGGCTGCTGGATTTTGTCTGACAAGGGCTGAGTTACAGGTAGGCTCTCCCACCTCCCAGTTCAGGCACATAGGATTTTTCTGTTTCTTCTTTAGAAAGGGTCTGAATAGCTTCAAAATACAGTGGTTTGGCAGCCTGACAGGTGATGCCAGATGTCTGCGTAGCTCTCCTCCGTATCCCGGCTCTCCAGACACAGAGCTTCGCAGGTGTATGTCGGGTTGCTAATTTTTATTTCTTCTCCTTTCCCTTTTTTTTTTCTAACATTTTTAAAAATTAATTAATTTATTCATTTATATTTGGCTGTGTTGGGTCTTCGTTGCTTTGCGCGGGCTTTCTCTAGTTGTGGCGAGCGGGGGCTACTCTTTGTTGCAGTGTGCGGGCTTCTCATTGCAGTGGCTTCTCTTGTTGTGGAGCACGGGCTCTAGGCGCATGGGCTTCAGTAGTTGTGGCATGCAGGCTCAGTAGTTGTGGCTCGCGGGCTCTAGAGCGCAGGCTCAGTAGTTGTGGCGCCCAGGCTTCGTTGCTCCGCGGCATGTGGGATCTTCCCAGACCAGGGATCGAACCCGTGTCCCCTGCATTGGCAGGTGGATTCTTAACCACTGTGTCACCAGGGAAGCCCCTGGTTTGAATGCTTGTATATCAGAAGACTTATTGTTAAGTATATATTACCTTTGCCATTGTCGTGGTCTCACGTTTGTGTCGAGTGGGGCTCCGGTTAGATTTGCACGCTGATGGATTCATCAGCGAGTTGCAGTCGACAAAGCAGCTTCATAACAGGGGCCCCTCGGAGTCCGGCAAGTCAAGGCCTAAAACGTAGTGCTTATTCTGATCACATAGTGACAGACCAGACATGTATTTGCAAAGCCATTTAAAATAAGCGAAGCTGACTTCTTGAAAGTTATGTGAAACCTCCCTTTCCTTTACCCTGATAGATAATGATGTGGAGTTGGGAAGAGAATCTAGGAGAATGAGGTGGTCATTTATGTCACTGACCGGAAAGGTCCAGGAATTCACATTATTTGCCTGACTTGACCTTGGTGACGTGGAGATCACGGTGTAGCTCCTAGGGACCTGGTCCATGTGGGGAATGTCTGTCTCAGCTGACTCATATGTGTGAACAGATGTGTAAGAGTCATGATGTACTTGTCTGACACATGGTAGGTGCTTAATAAATACTCAATGAATGAATGCAAGCTTAATGCTTTAAAAGAGGTTCCTTTGACATCTATTACAATTCTAGGTCAGGATAAAGCAGTGTTTTATTTACCCTTTTTTCTCATAAATTTCTGGGCTCTAAAATCTGTTATCTTTAGTGGGATAATTTACATTTCTTATTATCCAAACTTTCTATTTTTGGTATTTTTCCTGTAATGGTACCTCTCATGATTCTGTTCCCTGTCAGGAATTATATCCACTAAGAAGCTTACATTCTGGCTCATTGGCAGAACTTAGCACCAACCCAAACCAGGGCCTGGGTCTGCTGTGGGGGAGGCTTTGCACAAGGGTTCCTGGCCTGATCCTCAGTCACCCAAAGGCTGGAGGCCTCGCCCTGCCCCGCGGCTGGGCCTGCCTACTCCTCGGCGCCGCCCTCCTGCCCACACCTGCCAGGTACACAGGCGGCTGAGAGTTGGAGGCCCTTCCTGCTGACCGAGTTAACCAAAAAGCAGTCACTTTGTTTCCACGAGGACTAAGCAATCATTGGAAAACCTTCCTGTATGTGAGGAATTACAACTTTATAAAGGGATCTGTGAGTACTAATTAACCCGATAGACAGATGATCCGAAAAACAGTACTGAGTTGAATTTTATATTCCCAAGGATTTTATTAAAGACCAGTGGGCACGTGATTGCCAGGGAATAGCAGCTTCTTTCGAATGTTATTATTTGGGTGACTAAATTACTAATGACCAGATTACTGATTACCTATTTTTTTTTTTTTTAATTTTTATTTATTTATTTATTTATGGCTGTGTTGGGTCTTCGTTTCTGTGCTAAGGCTTTCTCTAGTTGCGGCGAGCGGGGACCACTCTTCATCGCAGTGCGCGGGCCTCTCATTATCGCGGCCTCTCTTGTTGCGGAGCACAGGCTCCAGATGCGCAGGCTCAGTAGTTGTGGCTCACGGGCTTAGTTGCTCCGCGGCATGTGGGATCTTCCCAGACCAGGGCCCGAACCCGTGTCCCCTGCATCGGCAGGCAGATTCTCAACCACTGCGCCACCAGGGAAGCCCCTGATTACCTATTGACTGCTTGGTTTGGGATGTGGTTTGGGTTAGGAGGTATTTAAGTGGTTCTACCTAGTAGTCTGATGGGTAGGAAATTGCTGGCTACCCTGCCGTTCCATCATCACAGGGAGAACATTTTCTTTTTTTTAAAAAAACTCAAACTAGAGACTTCCCTGGTGGTGCAGTCATTAAGAATCTGCCTGCCAATGCAGGGGACGTGGGTTCGATCCCTGGTCCGGGAAGGTCCCACATGCCGCAGAGCAGCTAAGCCCACGTGCCACAACTACTAAGCCTGCGCTCTAGAGCCTGTGAGCCACAACTACTGAGCCTGCGTGCTGCAACTACTGAAGCCCGCATGCCTAGAGCCCGTGCTCCGCAACAAGAGAAGCCACCACAATGGGAAGCCCGCACACCGCAACAAAGAGTAGCCCCCGCTTGCCACAACTAGAGAAACCCGTGCGCAGCAGCGAAGACCCAACACAGCCAAAAATAAAAATAAGTAAATAAATTTATAAGAGTAAATAAATAAAAACTCAAACTAAGTTTCTTTGCTGGCAATTCAGGACCGACCAAGGGATAATTCTGTACTGAGCTAATTCTTTTGCAGGCCTGCAAAGTCCAACAGTTCTTTGTGTGATAGAGATAACAGGATAAAAAGTCAAGAAATGAATTGGGGGAACCAACAGGAGGACATTTTTTTCCAGAATGACTTGCCAACATGTAGGTTTTACTCTCCCTGAATCGCAGGACTTTTATGCCCCTGATAAACAGATGCAGTCAACTTATATCTGCATCAAATTAGCCTTTAGTAGAAACACTGTCACTCACTCTGATAGAGCAATTTCCTGATTTAAGGTAGTATATACAGGTGTTACTGATAAAAGATATTTATATTTGTATCGAAAGGCTTCTTTGCTTCATAGGGCTCTCCCCATTAAAAGTGTGTGTACTCCATATGCAATATTTGGGTAGAAAGAAGAAAATAAAATCACTCCAAGCGCCAGAACCCAACTATGAAGACTGATGACATTTTTGGAGAATTTTCTTCATCTTTTTTTTCAGTGAATAGGTGTGTCCATGTGTGGTTGAGTTATATTGTTGTGAACATACTGTATATATATTTCGGGGTGCTTTTATTAATGCATTCTAACACTGCACAGCTCAGTATTTCATAGTCTTTATAAACAGTATCTTTAAGCTGAGACATCTAATGTATTTATTTTATAGAACCTGGCACAGTTCCCTCAAGGACACAGACCTGGGCAGAGAAGGGTTGCACTTCTTTATTTTTTTAAATTTTTTTTGGCCATACCACCTGGCATGCAGGATCTTAGTTCCCCAACCAGGGATCGAACCCGTGCCTCTTGGCAGTGGAAGTGCAGAGTCCTAACCGCTGGACCACCAGGGAAGTCCCATGGGTTGCACTTCTTACCAGCCTTGTGCCTTTGGCTGTGGAAAGCAAAGCACTCTGTGCCCGTCGGATCCAGCTGAGCTGATTGAGTTTATCTTGTTATTTGCCCATATCCACAGCATCTCTTCTGCATGAAGATGTGGAAGAAAAGTTTATCAGATGAGATGCTGGTGCCCAGTGATGGTGTTCTGCATAGTGAAATGCTTTCCTCATCCAGGCTGATTTCCAGCGTCATCCTTCTTTCCTGTGGGCTGGCCGGGGTGGGGGGAAGCGGGGCTCTGGCTCCCTGAGGGGCTTGGAAGGCTGATGTCCAGACACTCCCCCTACTTGACATACTGGAGATCACCGCCCTACTGGTGGGATGAGGACTCCATGTGTGAAATTAACACATGAAGGGAATTTATATCATGGTAGCCTTGGGCTGGTTTTTGCAAACTAAGTTTTGCAGAAATGAGCCTCAGCCCTGCCCAGGCAGTATTAATTTCGTACTGGTGTAGCCAAGGTGTTTCCATGACGTTTCTACCCTGAGAGGTTATGAGTCTGGTTTACATTAGGACAGTGAGTCTTGCTGAGTAAATTATTGTCTCTTTAGTAAAAACTGCTGTCGACCAAGAGCGATTACCTTCAGTAAAACTCGATTCACACAGTGTAGCAGTTTGAGGAGAACATGTGTGAATGTGAAGGATAGTGTGTCAGCCAGCAGAAGCGCCAGCCAACTCTTTCAGAAGACTTTTGCGGGTAATAGTCATTATTTGGCATTCAGGAAAAAAACTTTGTTTTTCCCAGCGCACTCTCAGACCCACTTTTTTCAGCATCTCTCAGACCCATGATCACATTTACCATGCTCACTAAGCTGAGTATTTACCAAGGATGCCCAATTAGTAATTTACAAAAATATATAACCATCATGGGGCCCTGAATGCCGACCTCTTCTTGGCCCTCACATTCACTGCCTGCAGGTGGGCAGAGGTCGGAAGGTTGCTGGCACCTCTGCAGTGGAACAAGGGAGATTGGTGAATTGAACGATTGCTAGATTTTGGTACAGACAACAAGAGTGGAGACGCCCCTTCTAGTGGCTAAGCGTCCTTCTCCTCTGGATGTCAGCATTTGCTACGGGATTCTTCTTTCTCCACATCCCCACATTCCCTGACCCAAACTCTTTCTTTCATTATATTTTGTCATGAATTAGGCCTTTAACAGTCAGATTTTACAGGCCTCTAGGCTTCTTGCTCTTTAGAATTTGAATCTCGAGGGGGTGATGGTTCCCCTTGCTTCTAAGCTCTCTGGGGAAGGTTCACTGTTCAAGACGAAGGCCTATGACGGCCAGTTTCCAGGTAGGGTTCTGTTTGAATGGTGCTGTTAACGACTTGTCACTTTTTCCAGGAGGGCTGTGTCTTTGTTTTGGTTTACTCTCCCTACGCTTTGTTGATGTGGATATAACAATTTATATAAAAACATTCTGCCTAAATGTTTTAAACATGGGATTTATCTGTCATCTGGTCACATAGCAGTTCATGTCATGCTGGTACAGGATGTTTGGCTTGGTGACACTCTCCAGCTCTGGGCTGCCTGGCAATGTTTCATTTAGCTGACATTTTGTTTGTTGGTTGGTTTTTGTTTTTGTTTTGCATTTTCACTGTGCCAGGTACCTTGTTCGGCAGAGTATGAAATTGAATAGCTTTCTCTGCTTTCTAGATTCTTAGTCTAGTGGGACAGACAAACATGTAAATAAATACATAATGATGCTATTGAGTAATGTTTGTCAGAATACAGAAGGAGGTGAGAGTCACAGCTCCCAAAGGCGGTGAGAACACACGGAGGACTCGTTGGCTGGAAAGAAAATGTTCTTGGGGAATTTCAGGAAGTCCATAGAGCCTAGGGTTTGGGGTAACCAGGGTCAGGGTTCAGTGGTAGGGAATGGAAATTCTGGTGGAGGTCATTGTCTGGTAGGGCCTCTCATCCTGTGGGGTTGGGAGAGTCAATGGTAGGCATATTGAAGAAACACACAACATTTTTCTAAACCTGTGACTAAAATTAAACACCTACCCCTGGAGTATGTGGCTTCCTCGGTTGAAGAGCTAACTAAACTCTTGGAGCCCCTTATCTCACATTTAATAAGGATGCTGGTAATGACGTCATTGGACGTCTTACCTAAAATAGAATGCCTTCAATGGAGCCTGCACCAAAGCTGGCATTCAACGCGTTACGTCCTCCCGTCCGTTCTGTACACCTCCTGATTCTGTTCAACAGACGTTTGCACCAGCACCTCCGGTGGATTTGACAGGCACTGACCACGTGAGCCCCTCACCTCCTTCTGTCCCTTTACTTTACTGAGCGGTCCTCTTTAGTATTTGTTCCATCGTTTGCTGATGGAGCACAGGTGAAAATTTACCTTTGTTGGGTGTAGGATTTTCTCTCCCTTCTTGACCGTGGTCCCAGAACTGTCACAAGTGCTGGCTTGTGTCTCTCTTGGCCATCCTGATTTTCTCTATTCTGTACTCATTGAGATTTGGGTATCTGGGTCTAAAAAAATGGAAATGAAATGAACTTTCTAAAAGAAGTGTACTTTAACTTGTTCTGGGTAAATCATCTTATCTGTTGTTTTGCAGACCTGAGCCTGACCCCAGTGTGCATTAACTTGGAGGCCTTCAGTCTTCTTCTTTTTTAAACTTTGTAGAAGAGAGGGTAAGATGCCTAGTTTTACAAAGCAGAAGTTCAGAGATTCTCAAGTGCGATTGAAAATAGCTCCTGATGACACATGGTTTCTTTGGACTTTATCTGGTTTCTGTCTTTGGACTACAGACTTAACCTATCTGGTTTCTCCATATCTGAAGTTTATGTTCCATTAATAACTGCCTCCTGAGTGACAGGGGTCATATTCCTATCAGGGTCTGCAGCAGTTAGAGCACATTTACAGAATTCATTTTCACCTGGTGTGTTAAAACTGCACCGTGGCCCTACCTGCCACTTGAAGGGAGGGAAGAGAAGTTTTGGATTTTCGGTCTTTCTTTTAAAAAGTAAATGGCGATCACCAGTTGGGTATCTCTGCTTGAGAAACGCTGGCAGCCCTACCGCCAACGAAAAGCCTGGAGCCCCAGTAGATGAAATCCATGTGGGGAAATTGGAGGGTCTCGGCTGCCAGCCCAACCCTTGATGATGGAGGCTCAGTTTAGGTGAGTTTATTCCTCTGTTAGTTTCTAGAACAGGCAGAGGTGTCCTGATACAGCTGTAATCACAGTCTACACATTAAACATCTTGGAACAGCCCAGTGGACCCTGAATTCTTGAGGCCGATATTTCAGACTGAGCACTTGTGCTATCTTTGGCTGGAATGTCATGTCTGAGGAATTCTGCGTTAGCTCTTTTGGGGGCTATCACCAAGTGTTGGTGATCTTTGAACTGTTGACAGTCCTCTGGGTTAACTTGGGCTTGTCTTTACTTCAAAATGCTGTTCAAGGACATTGTTGCCAGAGAAGCAGCTTTTTAGTTAATGCTCTTGTGAGTTAATACCCTTGTGATGGATAAATCCGCCCTACCCCCCACCCCCCCACCCCCGTACTTTTCTATAGTGGAGAATTCACCGAATGGCTTGGTTTAGAAATGTGTTTTTTGTGTGTGTGCTCGCTAGGACTGAGAATGCAGTCCACTCTCTCCTGCTGTTCTGTCCTTTTCATCCTTTCATTTATTTGGAATTTCCAAAGACCCAGTGGGCTAGTTGGTTCTTTTTTGAATCTGCTGATTTGCTGTGAAGCTGATGTCATGGTCTGGACCTTTACCCTTACATATGCTAATTATTAGATTACATTGGTCGTTGGGGGCTTTGTCAGTGGGCGTTGAAAAAAGGTGGATTATGTATTGGCTGTCTGCTTTGTCTCGGACTTGGCGATGATATTTCAGTGAGAGCCTGTTTATGGCAGAGCAGTTTTAGGGTCTGTGTTCTGTGGCACGTGGTTAGAGCCTGTCTTCAGGACTTGGGAGAAGTGCGTGTGTCCACGCTCACCCTCGTAGGGGTGTTAAGTTCAGAGGGGGTTCTGTGGCTTCTGTGGCCCCAGGTGAGTGTCAGGCAGTGAGTGGAGTGTGTCACCGTGGGTTGGGTTACCTCCAGACTTGCCTTCATGAATACCTGCTTTCCCACTCTGGCCTAAATACCCTGGAGCTGAGTCGTTGAGTCTGAAACACTTTCCCGTTTAAGTTTGGGTTGGGGGTAACACAACTGCAAGACAACACGTTTCCCCGGGTGATTTCTTCTGTTCAGGGCAAGTGTCGCCTGTTTCCTCAGTGTTGCTGAGCACAGGCTCTGCCATTTAGAGCCTCGAGTTTTCGAGTGCGGGTTGTATCTGATTTTCAAGTAAAAGCCTCGTCCAGAATTGACTAATGAAGGTACATCCATTTGTAAATGCAGTTTCTGGTTTAACTTATTTGCTTTTCTTCCATAAGCACTTACTATAAGGACGCAAGTCCAATACTTAATATTAGGGAGAAAAAAGGGGACGTTTGGTTTTGTTAATTACAGACTAGGCGTATGGCACGCAGATCACTCACTTAGACGTTCATTGTTGGAAATTATTTTTCTGTTGTTAGTTTAATAAAAATAATTGAACCTCTTTTAGCCTGTTAGATAAAATTAAACTGACGAACTCTGTGGCATGCCTGGGAACAATGTCCAGCTCGCCTCGACAGCTGCCAGGGCCAGGGTGTACCCCAAACACGGCTGGCTGCGGATCCCATTTCTAGAAAGAAAACATCCCTGCGTGTGCCATAGTGTCAAGATCCATCTGCGTTACATAAATAGCGCGCGCTAGTTAAAATAAGTAATTGTTTCATTCTTCGTTACACCAGGGTTCTTGCAAAAGCAAACTGAAGAGGAATCTAAGGGTATCCTGAGAAAGAATAAAGGAAACTGATTTGACGGAGTCATTGTTGGGAAGGTTTTTCCTGTCGAAGGCTTCATTACTTGAGAGGTTGGATTAAAGGAAATGTGTGAAAAACAGAACTTTGCATGTAAATATTCTATTTCATAATCCCCTCTTTTAGCATAGCCCCTTCCTGTATCTTCTCCTGTGTGAGCCACTCTCACTGGAACATCTTTGTCCTGTTACTGAAGTTCCAGACAGTCTTGCCACTGATGTACTGTATCTTACATCTAACTTAGAGATCTCTCCTCCTTTCCCTTCTTTTCTGACTTTCTCTGATAACTGCATTTAAATAATTTTACCACTTGTTAACTTCTATTGCTCGGAGTCACAGACAGGAGATCAAGGTAGAAATTTAAAATAGAGGATTGACATATACACACTACTATATATAAAATAGATAACTAATAAGGACCTACTGTATAGCACAGGGAACTCTACTCAATACTCTGTCATGGCCTATGTGGGAAAAGAATCTAAAAAAGAGTGGATATATGGATATATATAACTGATTCACTGTGCTGCACACCTGAAACTAACACAACGTTGTAAATCAACTATACTCCAATAAAACTTTAAAAACAAATAAACGAAAAAACAAACAAAAACAGAATATATCCATTTTGGTCCTCAACAGTTGTTCTGTTGGAAAAAAAACCATATTCTCCTAGAGAAGAAGTTGAAAGCAGTGTTGTGGGAAGATTTCGTTTGTTTATCTTGTCTCCTTGGGTATATTGTAAGCTTCCTTAAGTCAGAGCTCTTGCCTTCAGTATCTTTCGCCACTTGCCATGGCCCATTAGTAAATGCTTAATGAACGCCCGAATGCAGGAATGAAGACGGCTTAGCAGAAGTTTGACTTTTGTTGATGCCTTATCTGTTCTTAATCAGAAAATTTTTATTGGTCACTCATTGATGGCTCCGGCTCCATAGTCAATGGAAATGTTATTTGTACTCTAGGAATTTAGAGTCTGTCAACAGAGAGAGGAAATATTCACAAACTACAGAAAAGGTCAAATTTTAAAATGAGTTTTATAGTAGAAGAGGATTTAGACATATATATTTGTAAGGGGAGTGAAACATTCCATAGATGCCGGAGTGGGGAAGAGTGTAAACATGGTAGCAGGTGGGACACCGCCTCTGTCTGGGTCCAGGGCGGGCACCTTGCCCTGGGCACTGTGGCCACCTCCCATCTGCAGCCGGGCCAGGGGCGAGGACTTGCACTGTAGTGTCGACTTGAGTGTGTTAATTACAGGAATCCGCTTTTCATTCCATTGGTCCTGCCTCTCTCTTCCCCTCTTCCTTCTCCCGTTTTCTTCCCGACACCGTATTTCCTGGGGTAATCCATTCACTTGTGCATTCTTTTATTCAGCAAATACTTATTGGTTACCTGCTCTGTGTCAGATACCAATTCCATAAGTCAGCGAGAGCCACAAATCTCATGGTTTCAACTTCATACCTCAAAGAGTCAGGAAAAACATGTGGTGCCATGTATAAGCGTGTTGTTGTTATTGATACTGATGAAAGCTGTCTTTTAATCACTGATTCCTCTTTTTGAGGCACAGGGCTAAATACTGTCTATAAATTAAACCCTTCTCTGACTTGAAAACCTGGGGCTTTCAAGATAAAGTTAAAACTCCTCGGCCTGGCTTTTCAGGCTCGGCACTTCTGCTAAATAACTAGTCTTTCCAGCTGTAGCTTTCACTGTTCACTTAAACATGAATCATTTGCTCCAGCCATACCTGTTTATCCATCATCCTCCGTGAGGCTTTGCACAGCCCGGACGGAGTGCGCTGCCCTTTTTCTCTCTTTGAAGATAGAGTGGAACCGTTCTTTGAGGCACACCCCCATCTCCCCGCTGTCCCCCAGGCCCTTTTTCTCCTTCCTCTAAATTCCCACAGCTCATGCTGTGAGGACCGCCTGTCTGTCCGCTCTGGCACAGGGCCTCCGTTTCCACGGACTGCTCAGATGCTTGCTGTTCGGCGCCCTCGGTTTGTGGTCCGCCCCCAGTGTCGCGTGGAGGAGTAAACGTGCTGTTTGGTACCCTCACCCAGCGTTCCTTCCAGTCTTTGGATGTTAAAGGTATAAGAATCCTTCAGTTGTGTAGTGTTTCAGATCTAACCTTTTCATCTTCGTAGATGGAGAAAAACTCAGTTCTGGGTCACTTAAAAAACAGAACATATTCAAGGGAAAATGAGAGAAGGCATCAACTTTGTGTTTGTTTGTTTGGAGGGCCAAACACAAGCATCATATTATCTCATGTAATCCTCTTGCCGGTCCTCCCACATACTTTATGATCTCTTTAGGGATGGGGAAGCCAGCTCAAAGGTGCAGGGCCACCCAGCTAATAGGTGGAGGGAGCAGGGTTCCCCTTTTTCTCAGGCTCTTGTTCTCTGAAGTCCTTGCTGTTTCCACTTGTCTTTGCCTGTCTCTCAGTTTGCTGCTTTTGTTTAGCTGTTCCTCATCTGCACTTGCTGTTGACTTCAAGCTGGCACCTGGTGAATTGATTTAACAATATCCCTTCATGTTGCCCATTTCCCCCTATTTTCCCTTTCCTTCCTCTTTCCATATTCTTGAATATTTTAAAGAACATTTTGAAAACAGGTTTTTGTTTTTTTTTTTTTAGTGTTTGTGTGTTTTAACCCATACACCTCTTGAGTTTTCTTGCTGTATCACTTCCCCCAGTGGAAGAGAGGTTGCCCAGCCGAGGGTTCTATTGTCTGCATTACGAAGATGGCAGGGGTGTTGGATGCCTTGAAATGGGACCGGCGGAGCCGTGGCGACAACCGATTTTGCTCGTAGCAGCAGCAACAATGGCCGCAGTCATTAATGCTCAGAAAGGCAGAATCAGCTGTTTTTCCAAATGTTTTTTCTGCTTTGTGTAATACTGTTTAACTGCTTTTCTGGTTGAAAATACTGCTGCTGTCAGGATTATTTCTTGTCTACATGAAGGTTCTGCACAGACTTCTGTGATTGGCCATCCTGTTTGCTTAAGTTAACGCTATCCTTGTCATTTCTCTACTGGTTTGAAAATACAGAAGATAAAAATAGCAAAAAAGAAAGGAAAGGCATAGTAATTAAGGCTGACTTGTGGTAGATGGCTGGGTAGGAACGTTCATATTTAAAATACTGAGCAATGTAAATATTTGACTTGATATAATGTGACCATACATTCTTCACTAGATTGTGATTATTTAAACCTTCTGTTGAGCTCTTAGACAGATGGTCTTTTGAGTAATGAACACTCCTTTGAATACAGCAAGATGCCATTTGGTAAACGGATGAAGTGGCATTATTAATAAATATTTTATGCATCAAAAAATCCAGTGTGAGAGTGGGTAGCTGCAGATTAGAAAAATCCTAAACTCCCATCTTATCGATAGCTAGGAATTTGCAAGCATTTCAACAGCTATTCTCTGTTTCTGCGCAGGAATGAAGAAAGAGAATCACTGTCATAGATATTGTCATCAAACTGTGTTTAGTAAGAGTCTCTTGGCCTGTGTGTGGCTGGGCTTCACAATCACCAAGAGTCTTCCTTCCTCCCTGCTGGGTATTATAATAAGGCAACAGGATGTAGTGAGTTAGGGACATAGAGAAACAAAATTAAAATGATCAAGAAGAAAAATAATAGGGACCATTGTTTTTGTATATTTAACCTTAAAATGTAAGCTTGATTTTCAGTTAAAAAAAAAAAGAAGCTTAGTTTTACACCCCATATTTGTGCCCGCGCCCCTTCCCTTAATGCCCCAGAGTTTTAGGCACATGCAGGACCTCAGTGATTTGTAATCATTAGGAAAAAGTGTCCCACTTAAGTGAGTTTCCCAGATAACAGAAGCTCTCATCAAATACCACGCCCATCCTAATCACTGAGCATAGATTTTTTAAATGTATTTCATCATCTTCATTATAATTCATGAATACGTTAGAAACTGACATGCATCTCTTTAATCAGACATCTCGGTTCTCAAGGGCATCTGCTTTCCATTGTCCTGTAGTTAGAAAATCCACCGCTTACTTGAGAAGGGTTAAAAAAGGCCAAGTCATACCTTAGTATCATTGTGACAAGTTCGTACCTCAGAGAAACCTGGAAGGGTCTTTGGGCCTCCCGGGTCAAGAGACTATACCATGTTCACAGAACTGCCCACACTCAAGTGCCTTCTGGAATTCCTTATAAATTTCAGTGGGCAGCTGGCTAGCAGAACATCCTGTTACTCTGCTGGTTTTTAAGGTGCAGTTCCAGGGTTAAACGTTGTGCCGAAACTTAACATTTTCAAACTGTCCAGGCTTATCTTCCAAAAATAGTGTGTTACTCCCTTTACCAACTCTCCCTGCCAAATAGAGAACCCAAAGCACTAAGTGTTAACTGGAAAGAAGTTAGGTGAGGCTTCTCCTCTCTCCCCACGTCACCTTATTTGCAATCCTCAGCAAATGCTGCAAAACAAGGCAGGTAAGAGCTCCATCCAGTAGGACAGCAGAACTGATTAAAGCACATTTTCCTTCACTTTGGACCAACCTCGATCCAGATAGGTTGCCCTAGAGATTTTTTTTTTTTAAAGATTTTTTTCCCTTTTTAAATTAATTAATTAATTAATTATTTTTTGGCCACGTTGGGTCTTCGTTGCTGCGTGCGGGCTTTCTCTAGTTGTGGCGAGCGGGGGCTACTCTTCGTTGTGGTGCACAGGCTTCTCATCGCGGTGGCTTCTCTTGTTGCGGAGCATGGGCTCTAGGCGTGCGGGCTTCAGTACTTGTGGCACGCAGGCTCAGTAGTTGTGGCACGCGGGATCTTCCCGGACCAGGGCTTGAACCCACATCCCCTGCATTGGCAGGTGGATTGTTAACCACTGCGCCACCAGGGAAGTCCCTGCCCTAGAGATTTTTAACTGTTTCTAAGACCAGCCATGCTTCTTCAGTCGTTCTCAGTAACCCCCTCACTGACTGCTTGTCCTCTGATGGGGTCGGCTTTAATTCACACTTTTCCACAACCTTAAGGATTTTGCTTCCAAATCTCTCCTTTCGGGAATAATTAGAAAAAGACATCGGGAAGAGGGAAAGTGGGTTAGAGAGGAGGGCAGTTTGAGACTAGAAATATTTGCAGTGGAGATTTAATAAGAGAAAGAAAGGGAGTAGCGGGGGTTCCCCTAGGTCACTGGATGGGGGGAGATGGGATGTGCGTCAGGCAGGCTAGAATTGGGGGCAGCGGCTGCTCTTGTCCCCTGTGATTGGGGGACGTGCGGAGTGGCTACTTCCGTCTCTGGGGGTTCGTGTGGCATGAAGGGTGCTGGCGGTGCAGGCCCAGCCATGTTAGGCCCCTTGTTCTGTTTAGCGTGCAGATCCCGGCCAGTGAGAGAAAGCTTCTTCTGTTTCCTGTATTCTTTCTTGAAGAACCCCCTTTGGTCAGTTCTATTCAAGCATCTGGATACTCTGCTATTTATCACTCTGGCCCCTTGGTACCTCCAGAGGCTTGTGCTTATTGATATGATGGCTGCGTCTTTCTCCTCCTCCCCTTCATCTGCCACATTTTCTTCCTCAGCCCTTGCGTGGACCGCAAGGTCCATCTTTCCTGCCTTTGCCCGCACTGCTGCTTCTGCCTGCAGCCAGTGCCCTTGCTTCGCACCTGGCCCCGGTGACGTGAGTGCCCTCACCAGGACCTGGCCGGGATGCCATCCAGACCTCTTCTGGGAGCTGGGATCCTGTGGGACGGTGTGCGTTCCCATCATCACTGGACGGGGAGGCCTGTCTGCGTCCCTCTCCTCACTGCCCCTGCAGTGCTGAGCTACAGCCTGCCTTACACTAGATGCAGAGTGAATGTTTGTATAAATAATAAATGAATGCAGTGTATCGACTGAGCTGATCACTGTCGGGGGTTATAAAGCAAATGTTTTGTCTTCTGTGAGTCTTGCTCCTGTGGAAAGGCAATCGCCCCAAAATACAGATATTCTGGGTTCCATGCTGGTTATGAATTGAGGAAAGGGTACATGGGGTAGGAAGCAAATTGAGGTAGTGGATGAGGTGGTTGGTGGTGTCTCTGAGAATATTCCCTGGGGAGGCGGGTGGCTCTTCAGCTGTGTTTGCTTGTTATACCAAACCCCCAATCTTGCGAGCCTGCTAGCAAGGCAGCTGCAGAAGAACACCATCCAGTTCTCCAATCTGTGGTTTATAGACTCTGTGAGAGCCCTTGTGATCTGGGCTCTGCCTTCAGTGTATGCATGATTACTAACAGCAATATTCATGCTAATATTTATTTTCCTTTTGCTCGAGTAACTGTCCTGCAGAAAAGCTTGTCTGTAAAAAGTAGGTTTATGTGATGACATCTCTAGAAAACTGGCTTCTTACTGACTCTTAGGAGGGTTTGAGGAGAATGGGAATCGCATTTGGGGACCGCCAGTCGTGTGTCAGGCCCTAGCCCGGGCCGTTCTGTGTGACCTTTGCACGGCACAGATGTTAACCCAGCCAGGAGCAGAGCGCCTTGTGCTTTTGGCTGATTTCGCAGTCAGCCAGAGCCCCTGCAGGTGAGAGATCGCTCCCCGATCTGTAGTGTTTTGGAGAAAACCGCCTGAAGACTGAGGAATTTGAAAATAAAATGTGTACTGTCGGTTCATCACTTATCAACAGGAATTGCTTCAGTAAACCCTGTAGAAGGCCTCCAAGAAAGTCTCCGGAATCAAGTGACTCGGATGATGGCGTTGCTGGTGTTCTTTCCTAGATTGGTCGTTTTCAAGGTTTTTATTTTTCATCGCTCTGCTCTGCCCACCCCCCACCAAAGGGATCCTCACGCGTGACTAGAGTGAGACCTGTGGTTCTGTCCCCAGCAATGACCAATTGTCACACAGTGACCCCGCATCCAGAAAGGGCTTGCATTTCATTGGGGCCGTTGCTGTATCCTGGGCTCACCTGCACGTGACTCAGAGAAGCTAGCCTCTGGCTTACCTGTGGATACTAACCTCCTGCTGTTATTTATTCCAGCGGTGGGTCCTGCATATAAAAATGTGTCTTCTTTTGGGGCAGGCGAGATTTGGGGGCAAGAGTTTATTTATTACTTATTTATTTAACATTTTATTTATTTGGAGAACGGTATTCCCGTGGTCCCAAAGCATGTTCGGTGAGAAGTTTTTCTCTCACCCTCTGCCCTGCCATCCACTTCCCCTCCTCACAGCATCTCATGCATCCTTCCAGAGATGTGTTAGGCATATTCACGCAGATACCCATATTCTTTATGCCCGGTCCTAAAATGGTAGCCCATGTACAAATACCTTGCATCTTTAAGTATACTGAGTGAACGTTTCTTAAATTCGTTAGCTTTACGTGGGAAGTAAGTTGACTTGGAATATGGCATTTGTTGACCTTCTGCTGACATAATTCTGGAAGGAAGGCCAGATGAGTCCAGGATGGCTGCTTGCCTGGCAGAATACCCGGCACTCCTCAGGGCTTGAGACGATCTCGGAACCTGATGTGACATCAAGTGCAGGAAACCTTTTTTTTTTTAAATAAATAAATTTATTTATTTATTTATTTAGGCTGCATTGGGTCTTCGTTGCTGCACGCAGGCTTTCTCTAGTTGTGGCAAGCGGGGGCTACTCTTCCTTGTGGTGCACGGGCTTCTCATTGCGGTGGCTTCTCTCATTGTGGAGCACGGGCTCTAGGCGCGCGGGCTTCAGTAGTTGTGGCTCATGGGCTCAGTAGTTGTGGCTCGCAGGCTCTAGGCACGCGGGCTCAGTAGTTGTGGCACGCGGGCTCAGTAGTTGTGATATGTGGGCTCAGTAGTTCTGGCTCACGGGCTCTAGAGCGCAGGCACAGTAGTTGTGGTGCACGGGCTCAGTAGCTGTGGCACGTGGGCTCAGTAGTTGTGGCGCATGGACTCCAGAGCGCTGGCTCAGTAGTTGTGGCACACGAGCTCAGTAGCTGTGGCACATGGGCTCAGTAGTTGTGGCTCGCGGGCTCCAGAGCGCAGGCTCAGTAGTTGTGGCACATGGGCTCAGTAGCTGTGGCACATAGGCTCAGTAGTTGTGGCGCACGGGCTTAGTTGCTCCGCGGCATGTGGGATCTTCCCAGGCCAGGGCTCGAACCCCTGTCCCCTGCATGGGCAGGCAGATTCTTAACTGCTGCGCCACCAGGGAAGCCCCCAGGAAACCTTCTTGACTAACCAAAATTCTTGTTCTCTTTCTGTCCATTTCCTCAGACATTGTATGATTCACTGGCAAACCGACAGAAAGTTCCAGACGATTTCTTCTGTTGCCATTACCCCTCGGGGCGCCAGAGCACCCTCCAGTCGGTGCGTCCTTGCACCTGCCGACTGCCCACTCATGCTGTGGCCTCGCCGACCTTACGCAGTCTGTTGGCCCAGACTTAGCATCTAACTTTGTATGGTCTTGCATTGTCATCTGACTCATCAGAACTAGACTGTGAGCTTACAGATCGAAACCCCGGCTTACACATTTTAGGGTCGGGTGATGTTAGGCTAAGTGGTAGTTCATCAGTAAACCTGTATTGGAATCTAGGCTTCTGTCTCTAACTCCCTACGGACGACTCTTCCTGAACATTCCTCGGGTACCCGTGTGAAGGCTCCAGCCCCCGCCTTCCGTGGCCCCTTCTAACCCCTAGTGCACACTTCTCTCTCCTGAGCGGCCCGGGCGGCTTCCTCTTCCTGGTCCCTTGTCTCTGGCCTCTCCTGTCTCCTTCTGTGCTTTACTCAGACACACGTTCCTTCGTTCGTTCGGCAGGTAACGCAGACCTTGCGATGGTCAGTTTTATGTGTCGCCCTGGCTAGGCTGTGATGCCCAGTTATCCAGTCAAGGGCACTGGTCCAGTGCTGCTGAGTAGGTATTCTGTAGATGTGACTGACTTCTACAGTCTTAAGTCAAGGAGGTGATCTGGGTGGGCCTCATCCCATCAGTTCAAAGGCTTTCAGAGCAAAACTGTGGCTTCCCGGAGCAAGAATACATTCTGTCTGTGGACTACAGCCTTGGCTCTGGTCTCCGGTTTCAGCCAGTCCCAGGGATTTCACACTCACCAGCCGCCACAGTGGTGTCAAGCAGCTCCCTTCCCCTCGCTGTGTGTGTATACCCAGGCACTGCTGGTTCTCTTCCCCTGGTGGAGCCCTGACTGATACACTGCCACAGACCTCCTTTGAGGAAATAGCCAATCCCACTGTTTTCCTAATAGACTGTCTCCACGGATTCCCCACCGCCTGTGAAAGCAGGGCACCAACCCAAGGTAGAGCCCTTTCCGTCCTCGTTTGATCCTCTCTCTCGAGAACCCTGGTCTTCTCGGTCGCAGCCATCCCGCAGCCCTGGCCATTTCCCTGCTGCTCTGTCCTGCCTCGGTGCTGTCAGCCGCTCCCGCCGCCCGGAAGGCCCTTCCTTTTCCTCTCCGGTCACACCTGGCTCGTCCTTTAGGATGTGAATGAGGTTTCATTGCTTCTGAGCAGCTTTTCTCACCAGCCCCATGTCTATTTTCTGGTGTCGGTTTTCTTCCTGATGCTTCCCTAGCGCCACGCAGCTCGCTCTCCTAATACCTACAGCAACATGTTAAACTATTTGCGTGTCTCTTCGTTTATTAGACTGCGTACTGATTTGGGGAACTGAGTTTTTGTCTTGCAGAATGCCCACTGCCTGGCACAGAGGAGATGGCACTCCGTGAGTGGAGTGACCCGTGTTCCTCAGAGTGTAATTCCACCGGGCCCTCCATTGCCCCGCGTGGAGCAGGTTGAAGCATGTCTGTGGTCGCACCTGGTCACACCTGGTCACACCTGGTCACACCTGCCACCCTCCTGCAGAGCCAAGTGCTGGGCTGCCTGCAGCCGTGTGACCAGTCATGTCATTGACTCTGGCTGGGCGGACTGCCTGCTAAAACTTTTACTGGACAGAAGGCAGGTTCATAAAGCGTATTGACTCTTACAAAGGAGGAGTGGGCCATAAAAACCCTTTTGTTAAAGCAGATGAAAAATAAGTCAGTGAGGGAGGACATCTCAGAATAGTAGTGGCCGTTTAGACTGTGTTCTCTCCCTCTCTTCTCAGGGCAGTGGGAAGGTCTTTCATCAAGAGCTGAGATATTTTTGAAGTGAAAGGGGCATCTTTACATGCAAAAGTGGGGTCATGTTGTGCATCGGCTGACGGCCGGGAGCCTGGGAGAGGCAGCCTGTGCTTTTCTGGTCCTCAGATGGTCTACTACATGCCATGTGTCCAGATCCCTCCACTTCCGTCAGCCTCAGGATTTAGACAGGGCTCTGGGTCTGCTGGAAGATGAAAAGGGCTTTTTCATTTTTGTGATCTGAGTGTTCCTAACAGAGCTACAGTTTGCAGTATAATGACAACAAGGTTGCTGATTTTGCCTCTGTCAGTGACACCACAAGAAGGAAGGAAGAACGGAACTTCTCTGCTCGGCCTGTAAATAATTTACATTCTGAAATGTTATCTGGCAATTTGGCCTCATAACTTTAGCTCTTAAAGGAAGCCAACAATGACTTATTAAAAGGAGTAATATAGATATTTATTGACATGGAAAGAAGTCATTGATACACTAATTGACTGTACTCAGTGCTCCGTGATGATTAAATGGGAAGGAAATCCAACACAGAGGGGATATGTGTATACGTATAGCTGATTCACTTTGCTGTACAGCAGAAACTAACGCAACATTGTAAAGCAACTATTCCCCAATTAAAAAAAAAAAGAACAATATTGTATCCATGTGCCTATATAATATTGTATCTATACTGTGGTGTAATTCCACGACTTTTACATTGTAAGTGCGTAAATAATTATATGTAAATTAGAAAACTAGAAGGATATCTTAATAATAGTTAAGGAAAGTTTTTCTTTTTTCTGGACCGTTTAAAATTTTTTAGAAATAATTATCATGCTTTATCAGAATGAAAAGGCATTAATGACTGTTCGATTTTTTTTGGTAGGGAAGACAAGAGGTTAGAAGAAACTGGACAAAAATAAAAAGTCACAGCTTCTGTAAGGGTGGTGATCTTATGTATGGTTATTTATTTTTCTGTCTTTTCCCATATTTTTTTAAGGTAAGCAGATTATTCATAACTAAACCAAAGCCCACTGTGGTTCTCCTAGGGCACTTAGCTCCCACACGGAGGCTGTTAGATATTTGAGTCAAGTGCTTTAATTGAAAAATTTAAATCACATACCAAAATCAAGCAAGAAATGTGTATGAGAAGTTGGAAATCCGTTTGTGGTCCCACATTTAAGTCCCCGTGAAAGATGCTGCTCCGTGTTCCCCTGCAGGCAGCTTTGTAACAGTTCATGCTTCCGGAATTGCTGAGTTGTCTGCTCAGAATCATTGGGCTTAAAAATTGCTGCAGGCTTCTTGTGATTTTAACACATTCTTGCAAGTGTTTTTATAAGCAGTTGGGCTGCTTTGGTGCTCCTGTAACCATCTTCTTAAGTTGGGGAAATTTTTCTCTGGAAGGAAAAGGTATGAAAAGGAGCAGACAGTCTTATGGCTGGGCCTGGCCTGTTTACAAATGTGTAAATCCTGGTAATTCCTTTAAAAAGAATGCGAGTGTTCCACGCCCACATACAGAGAGTGTGTACGCTACAGCCTGAGAGAAAGGGGGTGTGTTTTAGGAGCTTTTTTGATTGAGATAAGAGCATAATGAGAATATTCCAGGCACTTGGGCGCTTATATCTCTCTTCCCTTTAAGCACCTTTATATTTAGAAAGTCTTTACAACCATTAAATCATGTAAAACATTCCCTGTGTCCCAGGATATCCCAGAACGTGGAAGCAGTTCAATGCCTCTTCCATGTAGAAGAGGATAAAAAGTTAATTTTTGTATCAGAAGAAAGGAAGGTTTGTGATGGGGGCTGGGTTTACATAAATGCATGCATATGTTTTTCTGTATCCCCATACGTGTATGGCCACGTGTAAAACATTTGTTAGGAAAATATTAACGGCAACGTTAGAAATTCCAATCTTTTGAAATGTTGATTCCCTTATATCATGATAAAAAAAAATCTTTCAGTACATCATTCAAGTTCTGTTCGTATATACGATACATTTTTCTGTTGTTAATTAGCTAGACCTCAGGTGAAAACAGAGGTTGGCTATTGTGGCTTTGCCCCGTTCTCTACATTCTGGTCACCCAGCAGCTGAACGCAGGCTCTCCTCTGGACGACAGTGGCGGTCGGCTGGTGTTGGACGGAGATCCCGCACAGGGATGCCGGGGGTGCAGTCAGCTTCCTGGAGGAGCATACGTTTATGAAATGTACTTAAAATAGCTTCTTGCAGATTCTTGGAAAATGTAGCTGTTTTGCTGTCGCCCAGGGAATTAGTAGGTGGCAAAGCCTGATTTGTGTCGTGTGCAAATGCTAGTGTGTACAAACAAGCCTGTGCTGTTCTCAGCCCCAGGCTGTTTGCATACACTTAGGGAGGACTGCTGGCGAGCACGAGAAAGGGGCAGTTCGTGGGGGGCTCAGCGACTTCCTGGAGGTGACGTGGGTGTACCCAGACTGCCGGACACCCGGCTTGATCATTTCCTAGTCATGTGATCTTGGCTGTTTGTTCCAGGTGATTAGTCTGTTTCTTCCTTTGTACAAATGATGTTAATTCTTTTTGCATTCGATTGCTGTGAGAATTAAATGAGATAATATAAATGCAGACACCTCGATAGGACCTAAGCCCACCACAGACATGAGGTAACTGTGTTTTTGGGGTTTTTTTTTTTTGAGACAATTTTTTATTTTTTTTATTGAAGTATAGTTGATTTACAATGTTGTGTTAATTTCTGCTGTACAGCAAGTGATTCAGTTATACATATATATATACATTCTTTTTCATATTCTTTTCCAGGATATCGAATATAGTTCCCTGTGCTCTACAGTAGGACCTTGTTGTTTATCCATCCTGTATATACTAGTTTGCATCTGCTAATCCCAAAGTCCCACTCCATCCCTCTCCTACCCTCCCTCCCCCTTGGCAACCACAAGTCTGTTCTCTATGGGGTGGAACAATTTTTATTTTTAATTTAATTGTTTATTTTTTTTAAACATCTTTATTGGAGTATAACTGCTTTACAATGCTGTTTTTTTCCCCATCCCTCTGGGGGGGTTTGGCCTAAGCTCCTTTGACTGAGGCTCTGGCTTCTGGGGCAGTGAGGAATGAGGTAGGGGCAGTGAGGAATGAGGTAGGGTCAGGTTGTAAAGGGGAGGGACGGCGGAGAGCCAGGCTGAGAAATTTGCATTTCATCTGTGACAGAGGGAAACAACCTAAGGTTTTAAAAGGTTCTGAGGGACTGGATGTGGTCAGGCATGTGCTTCATGAAGATTATTCTGGGCCTGTGTTTAGGATTACAGGTGGATGCATTTTAGAACTTTATGACAAAATAATTACGCACCACACATACGAGAACCTCTTTAAAGGTGCACTTTCCTTCCAAAGACTCATCATATGATTGGACCTACTAGAAATGAATAATTCCTGATGGATGAAATGCCCACATTTGCAAGCATGGCCTAGATACAGCCCTGCCTGTAGTCAGGAGGTTGAATTGATAACTGCAGTATCTCTATTTACATTGGGTTATCTTTGAAATGGTTTTATTGCGGATTAACTAATTATAAGATGAAATTTGCCCTTTTCAGACAGTAGAGAGATTACTAAATAGCCCAGAGAGACTTTCCCACGATTCTGTAAGTAGGTGGTAGCAGGGCAGTGCTATTTATATATATCATAATAGATTTAAATTATTACATCTTGTTTTTGTTTTTGTTTTTGTTTTCGGCCACACTGTGGGGCTTGTGGGATCTTAGTTCCCTGACCAGGGATCCAACCCACACACCCTGCAGTGGAAGCACGGAGCCGTAATCACTGGACCGCCAGGGAAGTCCCAAATTATTACATCTTTAACTACAAATGCTAAATATTCAGAGGATATTTTCTTCGATTCAGTATGATTTAAAAAAAAGGAATGAATATTTTGTGTCTTCTGTTATGGGTTTGGGTAGGTATTTTTTAAACAATATACAAAGAAAGAGAGAGGGATTTGAGGCTCAGCTGAAGCCTTCACATTCTTTCCCTGTCCCCATTTGCTTTTTATTTATCTATAGGATCAAGCTTGTCCTTGCCTCTAGGTCATGCAGATGTGCTCTGCTTATATAGAAAATGCTCCCGGAGACAGCATTTTGTGAGGCTGTACTGAAAACTAGGGTTCAAATGTTATTGCAGTACAGTTGATTGACAACGTTGTGTTCATTGCTGCTGTTTGGCAAAGTGATTCAGTTATACATAGATATATATGCTTTCTTTTTTTATATTCATTTCCATTATGGTTTATCACAGGATACTGAACATAGTTCCCTGTGCTATCCAGTAGGACCTTGTTGTTTATCCATCCTATATGTACTAGCGTGCATCTGCTAATCCCAAACTCCCAATCCTTCCCTCCCCCAAACCCCTCCCCCTTGGCAACCACAAGTCTGTTCTCTACATCTGTGAGTCTGTGTTTTGTAGATGAGTTGCTTTGTATCGTAATTTAGATTCCACATATAAGTGATATCATATGGTATTTGTCTTTCTCTTTCTGAGTTACTTCGCTCAGTATGATAATCTCTAGGTCCATCCATATTTTTTTTTTTTGAGATGTTAACCAACTTTTATTATGCTAATTGCTTTGCAATATATACTTGCATCCAATCATCACATTGTACACCTTAAACTTACACAATGTTATATATCAATTTATTTCAAAAAAGATGTTTAAAAAAACAAGCTCCAGAAGAGGAGGCTGAGTTGGAAAAGTTGAACATGTTTTCTTGAAGAGCTGCTCCGAGGTCAGACTATTTTTTTTTTTTTTTTTAATTTTAACATCTTGGTCCATCCATATTGCTGCAAATGTACGTGCCTTTTTAGACAAATAAACAATTATTTGTGAAGATTTGACAAATAAAAAGGGTTTGGGCTTGGAGTAGCAAATTAATGAAGAAGTAACACAGTTTTATTTTTTTGTTTTGTTTTGTTTCTTTTGCTGCGCCGGGCGGCATGTGGGATCTTAGTTCCCAACCAGACCAGGGATTGAACCCGTGCCCCCAGCAGTGGGAGCGTGGAGTCTTAACCACTGGACCGCCAGGGAATTCCCTAACACGGTTTGTTTATACAGCTCCCTCTGCCCCGAATTCCCTCTCTCCAGCAATAAGGAAGGCCTCCATCCTCCCCGGCACAGGCACAGGAATGCCTTCCCATGGGAGCTTTGTTTCCTGCTTTCAGGGGAACAAAGGAGGGTCAAAGTGTCCTTCTTGCCATGGCTGTTTTTCAAGTAAGTTTAATTCTAAATAATGAATATGCCAAAGTGGCGTATTTGGGGGCAACCTGCCCTAAACCCCATCAACAGCAATAAAAATCATCAAAGGAGCAGGTAAAGTAAATGGGTGATAGAGACTAAATCTGAACTGAACACTTTTATTGTATAAGAGTTATTGTGCTGTGTTAACTTATTATCTTAACTCATAAATGCAGATACTAGCAAGAAAATAATTTAGGACGTGTCCACTGTCGATAAACCTGAAGCTTAGATGGAAAAAAAAGCAATATTTGATTTCATTTCTTAAAGAAAATCTTATTGGCACATGGACCTTAGAATACAGGAAACTGTTAAGGGTCTTACATGTTCTTTATTTTCTGATGTATTTTTGTTAAGTGTACCTGGTGGCCTCCAGAGCTGTTTTCTTGGAACACTTCTGTGCATTAGCTGGAGACACGCTGGCTGTCCTCTGCCCTCATATTTCTTTTCCTCAGTCACTTCAGGACCCTCTGCCCGTGGGTTTCTGTCGTCAGGGAGGGAATAAGTGGTGTGGGAAGCAGGCAGTGCAGGGGTGAAGCTGGGCAAACGGAGGTGTGGAAGAAGGGTCAAGGGAATTTAGACTCCAGTGTGAAGGTGCCATTTCATCGCTCCCTGGCTCTCCTGATTGGTGCTGTCGACCTGACCTTGTGAGTTACAGGGGAAAACAGGCCGACCCTGTGGACCACCCAGCACTGGCCTTGGCTCTGGGGCTTGGCTGGGCTTCCTCTGCCATCTCGCATCCAGGGAGCGCATGTAGGCCCCCAGGTATACCACAGGCCCCCCGCTCCTCCTGGGGCCTTCCCCTCGGCACAAAAACAGGAATTAATAACAGAAACTGGTAGCATCAAGCCGGTTCTGGGCTGCCAGGTCACTGGGACCTTCTGATGCCTGAACACCATCCTCAGGCGCCTGGTGGGCCCCGCGGTGCAGCTCAGAGCCCTCCTGGCTCTGCTTCCAGAATTAGGGGACGGGGCATGCAGAGCTAGGGAAGAGCTGCCCCCTTCGGTCCTTTCAGCTCCCCTCCTGCACCTAGAACGAGACTGTTTTGCTCACCGGCCGGCTCAGAGCTGAGCACGGGCATGCTGTGCACAGACTTTCAAAGGTTGTGGTTCAAGGCCAAGGCCATCTGGGCCCAGATTTCCTCTGTGGGAAGTACAGACTCGACCGAGAAGCTCCTTCCTAAGAGATGCAGAAGGGGTGATGTCTTCTCAGGTCTTCACAGCTCCTTGTAACAAACAGGGCTTTCCAGGCTCAGGGTGACTCAGGAAACCACTGAGTTTCTGTTGGTCTTTCACGTCATCTATAAAATGAGGAAGTTAAACTGAGTTTGAATATTCTGGCCTCACTTTTGACTGGACCCTCAACTTCAGCATCTTCACCCCTGGAAGTCCTGGGAAGGACTCTTCTCACACCCTCAGGAGGCAGCTGGTCACCCAGAACGAGAGATCAGATTCACAGCTGGGACCCTAGCCCAGGGCTTCTGCTGCTTTACGTACAGCGATGAACATGGTACAGGGCTGGAGACTGCAAACGGAAGATGCCAAAGGAATGAGCTTCCTGTTTGCCCCACAGAGGAGCCCAGAAAGAGAGGTGACTCCTTCCGGGGTGCCATAGACACAACTGTGTAGCTCGTACCTGCATCCGAGGTCAGACGGTTTTAGGATACGTTGAAACAACAACGTAGACCAAAACTTGTATCCCTGGAATATCCATCAGCTGGTCTGAGTAAGTGACAGGAATAGGAAAAAGAACATCATATTATACACCCTCGCCGATTTAGAGGCCAAGGTCAGATCTTGTCTTCCTCATGACTGGTGAGTCAGCCCCCCCACTATCGTGTTCTTGTTGGAGTGGTAGTATAAGCCGGGGGGAGGGGCGACTGAGCTCTCCACCCCAAATTCAGGCAGCACCTGGGTACCTTGCTATGGCCACAGAGATCTGGAGATAGTTTTTTTTTTCTTCTCAGTTCTGTGTGTGTGTATGTGAGTGTATGTGTTTTTTCGTATCTTTTGGGGGGTATGTGTAGTAATAACACACTAGACGTAGGGGATTTCAAGATTATACAGAGTAGAAATCAGCACAATGAAAGCTCTTAAAAGATTTTCTAGAGAGCTTCTCTCTGCCTGGGTAGCTTGAAGCCAGCAAGATTGGATACTGAGTTTTAGGTTATGCTGTTTGAGTACCACTGGTGGGAAGTGGCTGTAGGTTTTCTGGAAAGGGAGTCTGTGCTTCCCAGAGGCTTGTTCTCCTGTAAAAAGGTGCTCTGACAGAAGCAGAAATCGCTGTGGCAGCAGGCGCTCGTGTACTGAGTCATTCTCCAGGTGTGACCCCTTACCCAGGTCGGTTCCTGCCCTCTGCCACCTTTGAGAAGGTAGTGCCAACTTGTAGGGTTCAGAGGCGGTCCTGGGCCGTCCTAGTCTAGCTGTGTTAGAAACATCCAGAACCTCCTCTAAGCCCCTTCCTCTCCTTCCTCACCTGTGGAGTCTATCCTGTCAACCCCTCAATAGACAGGTGTGCTGAGCCCTTCCTGGTGACCAGTGACACGCCAGTGCTGGAATGGGGTGTTTGAGCTTGCACTGCTGCCCTTGACATTACTGAGGCTTTTTCGGTTTATACTTAACGAGTGTTAATGAGGGTTGAACCCAGCATTCAGTCGCTGACAGGGGTATAGCACTTTTCTGGGAGACTGTCACAGATAGCTTTAGTGATATGTGTTACAAAAAAGGGTTACACCCAGAATGCTGTTGTCATTCAGGATGACTGTAATCAAACTACTACCTTCCTTAGAGATAGCATGTTACGTGTTAGGCGGGTGTAAGGCTCAGGAGGAACCAGTGATGAGAACTGTTGAACTCATTGCCCAGGGAAGCGCTGTTCTGAGCTCTGCCTGCCTTACCACGTTTAATCCTCACAGCACTCCTGCGACGTAGGCGCTGTCATTCTCTCCATTTTACAGATGAGAAAACTGAGGCTCAACAACTTAGGTTACCTGCCTAAGTCACATGGTCACCGAGCGGGTAGCTGGGGTTCTAACCTCTGTCCGACTCCACAGCGATCGTTACACCAAATCTCCTATCAGACAAGGATGATGGGCAGAAAATTAAGGTTTTAGGAATTTTTAAGTTAGGAAAATTAACTTCCTACTTTGTGAAGTATCCCTTTTTCCTTCATGTTTTGGATCTGTGAATGTCAGTATGTATTTACTGTGGGAACTTTAAGGAAGGATGAATTGCTGCTTTTGTTCTTTTTAAGCAACTCAAGTGTTTTTGTGGTTTCACGATTGGTTTAGTTAGGTGTTTGTATACACGTGAATGTTTCTTAATTTTATGGATCAGGATTTCTTCCAAAAAACAGGACATTCTAAAATTACAAATTGCTTGGTACCACCAAAGCACATTCTTTGAAACACAAGCATCTTAAGCCATTCAGTTTCTCAAAGATTTGCACACAAGAGAAATTGGTTTTTAATGTTTCCATCTATGTCACCTCAACTATTGCTCTTGTCAGTCAGTCAGCTCAAGTTGTTTTTAGGCAAAAGAGCTTTTTATTTTATTTCTTAACGTGAAATCATTCCCAGGAGTATTGCAGTTATGAGAGAAGAAGGGACTTACAGACTCAGAACTTAGGTTTCGGGGTTTTGTTTTGGTGACTTTTCACCGGTCTCTGTGTACAGATTCTATCGGTGTTGAGAGCTGTCTTTTAGTTCAGTCCAATGGCTCATTTATTTTGTAGCCCGATTCCTCTTAGGTTCAACTTTTGTTTTCAAGTCCCTGGGCTTTCGTGACTGGCATCAAATACTGTTTGAAGCAGAGTGAGAGGAGAGTGGATCTTCAGGAGCAGTGACAGACGCAGGGGGGGCCTTTGTTTTGGTCCCTTAGAATGAGCACGTGGCCTTGAGCATCTGTGAACTCCTAGCTGTTTATTGGGTTCCCTTCAGTTTTCCTGAAAGAGTCTTTTTTGTATGTGAAAATCACCCATGTATGTAAGACATTGGTAAGAATATCCTACTTCATGAGTATCGAGGCAAAGCTGTGTTGCCAATGGAAAGAAGGATTGGGGGGGGATGGTGGGAGACATGGCGGCAGCAACCTGATTGGTGGCACGTGGTTCCTGGGTCCTGCTGTGTGGTTTCTCCTCTTTCCAGCCCCCATCTCTCCAATGGAGGCCTGTCCTCTGGCTCTGGAGAACACCGGCCTCCTCCACGGGTCCAGGCGATACGTGTGTGCCCTTGACCTTGGCTGCTGTCAGACGCTGGGTGTGAGTGTCAGAGCTTCCTCTCCTGTTTGAGCTACACAGCACGGCCCTAAGGAGGAAGGCACTCGACACGCCAGCATTTATAACTGGCTGAACGTTAAATCGCTTTTTGGTGGAGCGTGCCTCACTTATTTTTGTGTTTTAATATGTATAAAATCGGTAGCCCTGATAAAAATGACTAGTAGAGTTTTTGTTGTTGTTGCTTTTCAACAGTTACAATGCACACAGTACAGAGTACTTGCTAAAAGAACTGTCATGGTGCTGTGGTGCTGAATTCCTTACTACTAGGGATGTGTTTGATGTGAATATCATGATTGGCACCTGACAGCATTGGGCCACCTTTCCATGGTGCATGAAATACCAGCAGAAGTTTTGTTTTGGTTTTTGGTTTTCTTTTTTTAAGAACGGGGAGGGGGAGCTGGGGGAAAAAAAAAGAACGGAGAGAAAATTTGCAATTGAGGAATATTTTATAGAATTTTATTTTTCATTTTGCTGAGACTAACTTTCAGACTTGGCTTGCAGAAAACTGTGATTGTGGTTTTGTAGTAAAACCGTTTTGCCAGTGAAGAGCATTAAAATGCAGGCTTCTGCTTGTGTCATATTTCAGGCTAAAGACATTTTACAATCAAACCAGGAAAATGTGAAAATAGAGATTTATAATGGAAATGTTGATTCGACTTGAGCCGAAGCCAAACGTTCATGAAGGAAAATTAGATTAAACAGTAGATGTTTAGAGAGACTTTAAATTATGACGGCTTTAACAAAACGTATGGTGTGGATACTTCCCAGGCTCTGAGAGTACTCTCCCCGGCAGATTTGGAACCTAGCTTCTTGATGTTCCAGCCATTTATTAAATTCTCTTTTATCTGTCTTTGGACTAGTGGACCCAAAACTTACAGCTTAGAGTCTGACGATTGGAACTGTATCGTACACATTCCTGTGGAATCAAAACCTGGTGTTGTCAGTGGAAGTAATTCCGTCCTGTCATATTGTATTACATTTACGAGCGTCAATTGCCGTTTTAGATTGTGAGTATAAAGCTACCAGTTACAACTGATTTATTCCATTTGTCAAAGCTCAACTGATACTCTACGCAACTAATTTATTTTCATATACCGTTCAGATAGAGGGGGAAGGACTTGAAGTTGTGAGAAGCTAAAAGCTGGGTTGGGGAGCACATAATGGGAGGGTTCATTGAAGGGCTGCATGTAAATGCTGGAACAGAGGGTCTTCTTTCTGAAAGATCCACACCCCTGGACTCTGCCCTGCCAGACGAGCAGGACCCCTCTGTGGTGGTGACAGCAGAGCCTAACACCAGCATCTGGGGTCAGCGGGGTTGCTGTGTGCTGTTGGCTCCCCCTCGTCAGATACATGATTTGCAAATACTTTCTCCTGGGTTGCCTTTTCACCTCACTCTATTGATAGTGTCCTTTGAGACACAAAAGTTTTTGATTTTGATGAAGTCCAACTTCATCATTTTGCTTTCATTGCCTCTGCTTTTGATGTCCTATCCAAGAAATGGCTAAATCCAGTGTCATGAAGACCCCACATGACACAAATGGTGTCCCAGCACCATTTGTTGAGAAGACTGTGCTTTCCCTCTTGAATAGTCTTCTTGTGGAAGATCATTTGACCACATACATGAGAGTTTATTTCTGGGCTCTGTATTCTGGTCTGTGGATCCATGTGTCTGTCTTTATACCAGAACCACACTGTTTTGATTACTGTAGCTTTGTAATTAGTTTTGATATTGTATCAATATGAGAGGCCTCCAGCTTTCTTCTTTTTCAAGATTGTTTCAGCTATGCATGGTCCTTGCTATTCCATATGAATTTGGGGGTGGATTTTTCTGTTTTCACAAAGCACATCATTAGAATTTCAGTAGGGATTGGATTGTATCTGTAGATCACTTTGGGTAGAATTGACATTTTAGCAATATTAAGTCTTCCGATTCATGAGGCATGTTTTTCCATTTATTTGAGTCTAATACTTTTAAATATATATTCTTTATTGGCAATAGTACAGATTTGGGTGTAGCCAGGCGGACCTGATTAGATTCTTGCTCTGCCACTTAACGCATTGTTTGACTTCAGATGAATCTCTTTGGGGTCTCTGAGCTGTGATTTCCTTTCTTTAAGTGGAGGTTGTGTAAATATTACATATCAAGGGTCTAGCAGAGTGTGTGTGACATCTTTTTCTTCCCTTTGTGCCTTTCTACCTACCTTGGACACCTGTATGTGCACCAGCTTTGTCCTCTGTGTTTTACCCACCACTTTGCCTGTTCCCTCTCATATTTTAGACTGAACACTGACCCCAGGACACCTACTCTGGTTTAAAACCTGTTTCCATTTTCTCCTTTGTTTTTCTCATCTCAGAGTCTGACTCCAGCTTTCTGTAGAGATCACTGCCCTTAAATGCTCTTTGGTCTATAAGCCTGGGCCAGGTGAGATCCAGCCCTTGGAGAAGTATGGTCTTAGGTGAATGTCGTCACCATAGGGAAGGGAATGTGGGGATGACTTTAAAGGGCAGCTGCTAGCACTGCTTTTGAATTAATGGCTTAATTACACCATATGCTTGTGTCATGTTTTAGATTTTGCAAAGTACTTTCCTACCCCATGCATCTCAAAGATGAATCAACACGAGAAACACCTGAGGAACTTGTTAAAAACAGTCTGGGGGGCCCACGCCCAATCTCATGAGTCAGAATTCTGGGAGAGTGGCTAAGGAATTTGTGTTTTTAACAGTCTCTCCTCAGCCAATTTTCCGGCAACTGTCCTGGCACTGGTCCATGGACAGGCCTTTGGGAACCCCTGACCCGTCCACCCTGCCAGTTCCAGAATCTCGAATTCAAAAACTGACAAGCCAGACGTGGACGCAGCTAATGGCAGAGAGAGCCCTGCGCCCAAAGACAGGGTTGGCCCTGACCGGGCTCATCTTCTGTTTTCTACTCTCGGGACCTTACTCCCAAAGTCCTCCCTAGCGTTCCCCCTGCGATGGAAACAGGAGGCCCCTGGCCCTGCTCTACCTCAGAGTTTTTAACACGGACATGAAGCCTGGGTATTTGTTCAGATTGGATCATGTAGCAGCTAAGCCTCAGAATCTTTTTTTCAAAATATACATCCCAGTTCCCTAGACATTGCACTTCATTTTAACAAGTGTTATGGGATTGAAACTTTGGATAAATCAAAAATGTTCATTCTTTAAAAAAAAAAAAAAGCACCCTCAAAGAGCGCGGGGACGATTTTGGAAGCTAAATTTACTTTCCATTCCCCCATCCCCAGGAAAACTGCACAAAAAATGCAAGGCAGGTCAGTATTTGTCATGTGCCCAGATGAACGGAACATAAAACTGGTTCACAGTAAGGAGGGATCAGCCTGAGCTGGGAGTTCAAGGTTCGGCCTGGAATGATGAAGACAACCACCTGTGTATCAGGTTCTTGGTGTGTTTCAGGCCTGTACTAATACGCATTTTGCGCACATGATCGCGTTTGACCCTGAAACCCCTGCTCCTCCTATAATCTTCCCCGTCTTAATAAGGGCTAACTTCAACCTTCCTGTTAATCAGGCCCCAGGTGGCAGACTCATCCTTGACTTTTCTTGCTCAGCCCATTCATCAGCTGTGCTGCCAGTTCTACCTTCTCATCCAGGTCCAGATTCTCCCTTCCAGAATCTGTCATTCTCACCAGCCACTTCTAGCCCCCGTCACCCTCTCCTGCCTGGATGATCACACTGACCTGACCATATCCCTTTGCCCACCTTTGCACTCAAGTCTCTGTGGAATACGTACAGTATTCTTCTAGAGATGCTTCTAGGGGTTCAGGGAGTTTGCCCAGGGGAAACACCGAAAGTAAGTGACCAAGCCAGGTTGAACTTAGGTCTCATGTCAGCGTCTGAGTTCTTAATGTCACAGAGAAGTCGGCATGATGGAACAGAAAGGACGTTCTGGGGAGGGAACTCCAAGAAGAAAGTTCGGAGGTGGGAATGGGCTGGTGTTTGAGTAGAAAGCGACGAGATTTTAAGGGCTGTCTTGGTTGAATGGAACTCAGTTTGGGAAGGGCCTTAAAATGCCATACTGGGTAGAAGTTTTGCTTGAGAAGTTTTGCTTTATTTATTTATTTTTAAAATTTATTTATTTTATTTATTTTTATTTTTGTCTGTGTTTTGTCTTCGTTGCTGCACGTGGGCTTTCTCTAGTTGCGGCGAGCGCGGACTTCTCATTGCGGTGGCTTCTCTTGTTGCGGAGCATGGGCTCTAGGCATGCGGGCTTCAGTAGTTGTGGCTCGCAGGCTCAGTAGTTGTGGCGCATGGGCTTAGTTGCTCCGCGGCATGTGGGATCTTCCCGGACCAGGGATCGAACCCATGTTCCCTGCATTGGCAGGCGGATTCTTAACCACTGCGCCACCAGGGAAGCCCCAGAAGTTTTACTTTATAAACTGGGGAGAGTAGTGATCCTACCACATAAGGCTATTGGAGTTAATACTTGACAAGTACGTGGAAAGTGCTTGTTACTTAGAAAGTGCTCAATAAATATTGTGATTGGAGTATATCTGTTTTTTTTAACATTACATGATATCTTTATTATTTTTTTATTGAAGTATAGTTAATTTACAATGTTGTGTTAGCTTCACGTGTCAGCAAAGCAATTCAGTTTTATATATATATATATATATATATATATATATATATATATATATATATATACACACACACACACACACACACACACTTTTTCAGATTCTTTTCCATTATAGGTTATTACAAGATACTGAGCGCAGTTCCCTGTGCTATTCAGTAGGTCCTTGTTATTTACCTATTTTATATATAGCAGTGTATGAAAAACTCCTGTTTTATCTCCCTCCCATCCCCCCACCCGAAGTATATCTTGTCAGCAGAGCAAACCTGGACTCTGGTCACCAGAGTAGAAACTTCCAGTGCTTTGGACTCATGTAAATGGTTTCTAGAGCTTTCTCAACTTCAAATTTCATTTATCTTCCTTAAAGTTAACTAAAAAACATTGTGAGTAAATAAAATTGCCAGGGATTCAGCTGTTAATCTGAGTAAGATATTTTAGTACTTGAGAAACGGGAAAATAGGAAGATTTGAGAAGCACGCATTCAGCTTTATTTTTCATCTTTTATTGTGTTTAAACCAGTAACTTCCGATCCTGGTTGTTCATGAGAATCACCTTTTCAAGGTACAGATTCCAGGGCTCCCCCCCAGACCCTCTGAACCAGAGTTTCAGGGCTAGGGAATCCAGGTTTCAACATCTCAGGTAATTTGGAAAATTGGGAACCACTGCTCAAAACTACCCACAACGTGTTAGAGAGAAGGAATATTTTTCCCTTTTTGCTTAGAAATTGGTTCTGAAGTTTGAAGATACCTTTCTAGTTACACTGCATCTTTATGGAGAGACTCGGGCCTTTGTTTAAAGAAAAAAAAAAGTCTGTGGCTAAAATAAGAAGGGAACTGTAAATACAAGTAGAATAAATGGTGATACATGATGAGAGTTCTGGTTAAACAGGACGGAACGCAGGAAAAACAGGTTGGTGCCCCTTCAGTGACAAAGGGGTCAGAGGAGTTCTGCTTTCATCACCTTGACGAGATGACTCATCCCAGAGTCTGGGAACCAGCGCTTCTCCCCCAGATCACCCAGTCTGGTAGTGCAATGCAGCTCCTGACACACTGCCCTGCGAGAGGCAGGGCGGCCCTCAAGATGTGAAACGGGCCCCTTGGGGCTCACTCTTGCCTTCTTTTGGCCAGAGATGGCAACACCTATTTTTTTTTTTTTCCCATGAGAAAAAAAAGGTAAAACTTGCAACTCTTTACTCCTTGTCTCTGAGCAAAGAGAGAAGGGTGATGCTTTACCCACCATTCTGTGGTCATACCCCCTGCTGCTCTCCAGTTTTAGAGATGGGTGAGTTTTTAATCTGGAATAAGGAAGGGAAGGTGCCCAGCTCTGAACGTGATTTTAGATCACCTGAATCAGGAACAGAAGCAGGAAATCCTAGGCGGGGCATTCTCTTGGCTGTGCTCCTGAGCCCTGGCTCGTCAGTTGCTTTACCTGGAAGCTTTCATTTGTCTCCTCTGAGCCAGGAACCGAGTCACCCATCCTTCCCTGCCCAACTTGGCACTTAGTAGGTAGATAGGTAGGCGTTTGTCACATGGATGAATCTGATGGAGACTGGGATACACTAAAGGAGCAGAGAGTCCTGTCAAGGTAAAGTTCCAGGGTACATAAGAGTGAGTTGCAGGGGGAGAGAGTCATAGGTGATAGCTTTGAACACACTAGATTTTGTTCACTTCTGATGGGAGAAGAAAGGCTTTGCAAGCAAGGGGAATTTGATAAGCAAAAGCATAGAGGTGGGAGGGTCCGGGGATGTTGTGCAGATCTTCTCAGCCATAGTGAGATGCGTGAATCGAAATTGATGATTTCCATTAATATCACAGTCATATAAAAAAGGAAAACAAACAGTTGCTAGCAATGAGTGTTCGAGGACCCCAGTAGGAAATCCATTTTGCTCGTAACTAGTCGTGTGACCTTAAGCGAATCAGTTAACTTCTGGGTTTATGAAGCGCGGGTGTCAGAATAGTTTTTCCGTTGTGATTGTTGAGTCTGAGTGGGTGATTAATACTGAAAACACTAGACAGCTGTCTTTAGTATGAAGGAAGAGAGAATGTTTCTTTGAAGCAAAACCAAAAGGACCAGTAAAAATGCTGCTGTTGGTGGTGTCGTGGAAGTCTTGATGGTGTTATTCTGTGGGTAGGGATGACGTCGAATCTGCCCCGACCAACAAACACTGAACTGGCAGGAACCAACCGGGACCACTGGCTTATGAGCTGGGCCTGTGCACAGGTCTCTCTGGTACAGTTGGGCTGGGGGAGCTGCCGTCTCCCTCAGGGCCCATCCCCTGTGCCCCCCCCCCCCCAATACCGTACCTTTCCTTAGGCCTCAGAGCAGTGGAGATAGGCGCTTTTATTTTATTTGAAGTTGGCAGATTTGCCTTAGGTTGGCTTCTTTTGGCCAGAGTAGTCATTTCGTTGTGTTTTTAGTCCTCAGTTTTAAAGGCCGTGTGTAACCTTCAGACGCTGCCAGCAATGGTGGAAAGCATGAAGCCACCTGGATTCTAGTTCTGATCCCTTTTTTTTTTTTTTTTAATTAATTTATTTATTTTTGGCTGTGTTGGGTCTTCGTTTCTGTGCAAGGGCTTTCTCTAGTTGCGGCAAGCGGGGGCCACTCCTCATCGCGGTGCGCAGGCCTCTCACTATCGTGGCCTCTGTTGTTGCAGAGCACAGGCTCCAGACGCGCAGGCTCAGTAGTTGTGGCTCACGGGCTTAGCTGCTCCGCGGCATGTGGGATCTTCCCAGACCAGGGCTCGAACCCGTGTCCCCTGCACTGGCAGGCAGATTCTCAACCACTGCGCCACCAGGGAAGCCCAAGTTCTGATCCTCTTGATTGATTCCTCTGCTCCATTTGATTGTAGCAAATTTTACTGACTTAGCTGCCCTAAGAGTTCCTTCCTTACCTGTGCAATGGGAGGGCAGTCTCTCTCTTTTGTCTCTTCAGAGGTCTTCCTAGGATCAAGTGAACAGAAGAGGGTTTTGGAAATGGTAAATCCCCAAATAAATGTAATGCATTAACATTGACATTTTATGGTAAAGGATACTGATTAGTCAAACAAGCTCTCTGGGTCTACCCATGATTCTTAGGGAGCCTCTGGTGATACAGATGATTTCCTTACTTGCCGACACGAGGTCAGTCTTCCCTGGCTAGTGCTCTGTTTATGTCTCGGGACAAGTAGTCATCAGAACTGCAGCGTCTGCATCTCTCTCTTACTCATTACTCTAGAAATTCAGAGAAAGCAGCGATTTCCACGACCATCGTTTTTATAAGGAAATAGGGTTCTTAGTGTTCTTTTTATTTTAATAAACAGTTATATATCATATTAGGTGGTCATTCTTTTTTTTAAAGATATTTATTTATTTATTTAAATTAATTTTTCTTGGACTATAGCTGATTTACAGTGCTGTGTTAGTTTCTGCTGTACCGCAAAGTGAATCAGTTATACATATACATATGTCCACTCTTTTTTTTGATTCTATAGACCATTACAGAATATAGAGTAGAGTTCCCTGTGCTATACCGTAGGCTCTTATTATTTATCTATTTTATATATAGTAGTGTGTGTGTGTTAGGTGGTCATTCTTTTACTTTTTCTTCGGATAAAGATCTTTGGTGTTAGTAACAAGAGAGGCCGCGATAGTGAGAGGCCCGCGCACCGCAATGAAGAGTGGCCCCCGCTGGCCACAACTAGAGAAAGCCCTCACACAGAAACAAAGACCCAACACAGCCATAAATAAATTAATTAATTAATTTAAAAAAAGATCTTTGGTGTTAGGAACTTTATTAAATAAATACTCAGCCCGAATTAATTAGTATGCATCCATAATCGAAGGTGGTTTATATAACTGGCATTCAGTTCATACTTTAAAAATTGCAAATAAAGTGTGTTGAGGAAGTGTTTCCCCCTGAGTGCACTGGCATTCATTCTGTGTGACTAGTGAAATGGAATGTGTTGCCCTGGAAGCCGGTGCCTTATTGAAGAGGTAGGTACATTATGGGGGAAACTTCCTGAAGGAGTCGTTCTGACATCACCCCTGACTTTGAGTTTGCAGGAAACTTTGTTTTCTTAGAGTACTGAGTGCGCTTCCTGAACGCAAGACAGTGACACTAGGACACTTCGGGGTAAAATCAGCTGGTGAGGGGCGTGAATGAAGCCCCCCCTCTGTGTCCCTCCCCTTCTCTGTTTTGCTGACATCAGTGTCTGTGTCGCAGGGTTCCTGTTTTCTCTTAGGACAGGTGTATTGCCAGATAGGGATGGAGAATTCGGACTGGACACCATGCTAGCTTTTACACTGAGTACGTGCAGTGTTCTTCCTCACCCTCTAGGTCCTGGGTTTATCGTGGCCTGGCCTTCTGAAAGCCGGATTGTTTCCTGTCGGGGACGGTCCCCAGTAGGTGGGCCGCCTCCCTGGTCCTGGTCGTCCCTCTGCCTTTGTCAGCCCCGAGAGCCTGCCCTGCAGTAGAATCGAGCAAGCGGCATGGGCTGCGCTCCTGGTTCCTTCCCGCAAGGCAGTAATACTCATGTTTTGCATTTGTCCGGTTCAGCATCTTATGTCAGCTCTCACTTGGTCCCCCCGGCACCTGGATCCCCACCGTACACGCGACACTGAGTCACAGTGGATGCCTAGATGGCTGAAGGGCCCACAGTTAATCATGTCCTCAGAGGTAGACACCGATCTCTTAATCTTGAGCCCTTTATGCTTTCTTCCACACTGCTGCCTGGTGGTGTACCCAGGGTCACAGGAAAATAGATGCAAATGTAAGACATTATTATTCTAACCAGAGTCATTTCCAGTGCATGGGAGTGGAGGGCACCATCTTTGTGAATACTTGCTATAAAAAACCGTATACTCTTTAAGGTAAGCAACAATCGGTGTGGCTCATCTAACACTAGTCTCTGTTTCCATGTTTAAATATCTTACCGTGGGACTTGAAGGAGAGGAAGTTGATGGTCGTCTCATTTTATGTAATAAGTAATATGCTCTCTAAGGGAAACACACATTGGTTTTACGGAGGATTATTTTAAAATTTTTTCTATTTATTGAATTTAAACTATTTATATATGTATGTGCGGATTTACATGTTCATATATAGTTATGTAATTTGGAACTTTAGAGAAAAATACAAGGAAGAAAGCAAAAACCAAGTATTAGCCTTCCTGTAATAGATACTCAGTATCATAATATGGGGGTGTTTCTTTGCAGTATTTCTGTGTCTATAGATTTTTAACATAAAGCTTTGTATTTGGCTCCTTTCACATACTATAATCTTGTAAATCCCCAACGCCATGCACGTTCTTCAGGAATTTGGGGGGCTGTGTAATATTTCATTTTACCATATTTACTGTATGTACCGTATTTATCCCTGGCCACTGGCTGTTAAGCCTGTTGCGGATTTTTCATTCTTTTAGTTCTGGAGTGAATATTTCTATATACGTTTTCTCCCACATCTCTTATTTCTTAGGTAGATTTTTCAGATGTCGAAGTGTGAGTCAATGACTTGCACAGTTGTTTTTATTGGTGTTCAGAGTGGGTGCTTTCTGCACCTAGAGTCCGAAGTGGTGTCGTGGTCTTTTAGCTTCATTTCTCCTATTGCTTGTTATGCATGTGCATATCTCACCCAGCTAAGAAGCTTCTTGAGGATTAGGAAGCTCTGTCATTCATCTTTAATGTTCCCCCAGGCCCCCCAGCATCGAGTCCAGGGCCCAATAGAACTGAATACATTTATTTACTGGAGTAAACAAAGGGTTTTTGTGTCACATAATAAACCTCATAAAGCTGTTCAGCAAAACTCAGTATCCTGTAATTCAAATAAACATGAGAACAATGCAAAGATGGCTTGGAGAGTGTGCGGTTAGTGAATGGAGTTTGTTGTGTGTTTGCTGCTGAAATTACTATTTTTTAAAAATCAACTACTAGACTGTTGTGTAGATTGGCGGGGTTTTCTTTTCGTGCCCTTTATGGTCAGTGGAAAGGAAGCATCTTAGATTGGATGGCCCTCTGGTCCACTTGTTGGGTTTTAACGCAGAATGCGTTGAAAGTAGCTGCTTTGTCCGTTTAGTTCAATTTTCAATAGTGTTGATTGATTTTAGTTTTGTTGAGCGAGGTGAGACAGATCCTTCGCTCTGCAGGAGTTTTCACTGTGGATTCACTGGAAGATACCAGGAGTGAGAAGAAAGTGAGAGGATTGCTTCCCTTTGAGGTAAACAACAGGAAGGACCCCTAAAAGTATTTGTTAAGGCTCCAGCCTCCCAGGTTTTTATTATAAAATGCTCAGGTTCCCTTCTTGGTCACCTAGTGTCACTCAGCCTTCATTGAAAGAATAGAACAGATTATCTTCTATGATATTTAAATGCAAATAACGGAGGTACAGTCTAAATCACTTGGCACCAAATAGAAGTCCTTTTCTTCTTTTGCTGTGTTTTCCTAAGACACAAATGCCGCTGCTTAAATTATTAATTGGAACGTGTGATTTCCTACTGTGTCATCTGTAAGTCAGGGGCCCACATGGCTGAAAATAATAACCTCCTGAGGGAAGGAGGTGCAGTGCTATCTCTTTTTATCTTTTTCTGATTTAAAAGATTTAACGGGAAACTGTCAATACCCACAACTGTTCTTCTGTCTCCTTGGAAAAATTCCATGATCCAAATATTCCGTTTCAGAAAATGGCTCTTTGTTTATTCTCTTTGACATACACATACGTGGAAGGAGGGGTGGCTGAAAGTAGCTTACTACCAGAAGTGGGTTCCTGTTTTTTATCGACACAGGGAAAGCTCAAACTCCAGAATCATCTTGTTACAAATACAGTGCAGTCCCTAAAATAACTTTAATTAGAAGTTGTAGTTGGGAAGCCAGTAGCACCTGACTGGAGATTGGGGACATTCCCTCACCTTCTGAAAGCTTCTGTTTGCCTCTTGGAGAATCAGCTTAGCTATTGCAGTTCAGTTACAAAGTTCAATCAGCTTTGTGTTCCCTTAGTCTTTGTACAGAAATCCATTAGCAGTTACCATATTAGGTTTTGTAAACATGACTGTGCTCCTTGGGGATAGTTATGTGTCTTACTGGTTTTAGTTGCCCAGTTGGAAGTCAGTTAGTTTATCAATCAATATTCGTTCATATATAAATCAATTTTTCCAGCTAATTTTTTTTGAACTTTGGCTATAGGAAACATGGAGACAAGCACTCGGCATCTGGATCTTGTCGAATCTTTAGAATAATCCTTTGACATCGATAGGATTATTCCCATTTTACAGGTAGTTCAGAGAGGATGAGTCAGTTTGCTGTGGTCTCAGCCAGCATGGGCAGAGCCCGGAGGCTTGCTGAGTGCTGCGAGCAAAGCCGTGACTCTGCCTGCCCGGAACTAGAGGAGTGTAGAGGAGGTTAGCGCCATGTAAACAGGCTGGGATAAAATAGTGTGGTGTTTAACATATGGTGAGAAGAAAGGGGCAGGATGCTAGGGGAGCCTGCATTAAGATAACGTAGAACCAGAGGTAAGATTTGAGAAGGCTTCCGGGCAACCCAGTCTGTGATCTGAGGTTGCACTAATAACACCTGTTAGCAAAGTGGAGGGAAGAAGTCTTGAAGAGTATTCGGGCAGGGGAGCAGCCTGTGCAGACCCCTTGAGCAGAGGAGAATGAAGGGCAGCACATGCGGGCATGGGGTGGGGTCTGGGCGGCAGGACAAGGGGCTGGACGGCTACTCATGGGCCAAACCCTGAGTCACATAAAACAGTCAGGCTCTACTCTGGGGACACGAGGAAGTAGTGAAGGGTTTTGGGGTAATCTAGGAGAAATAAGAGAGTGTTGATGGCAGTCGAGACAGCAAGGTCTGCGTGGATTTGAGAGCATTCAGAAGGTCAAGTTGACTGGTCTCAGCTTGCACGCGGGCTGTGAGGGGAGGGCAGGATGGGCCCCGGGTGCCGGGCTTGGGCGGCAGGGAGATGGGACTGCCGCTCCTGAGCTGGGCAGTGGGAGCGCAGGTGCCCAGGGTCTGGGCTGGAGGGCGTGCGCTGTCATAGCGCAGCGTGGCTGTGTGGCATGGGAGACAACTCCGGGCTCTGGGTAGATTTCAAGAGTCATCAGCGTGGAGATCCACGTGACCCTGCTAGAAGTGCACAAGGAGATAGGTGGAATTAAAAGCGAAGGCAGCCTAGAATAAGCCCCGAGGAGCGTCAGCACTTAAAGAGAGAGGAGGAGCCGGCAAAGAAACCAAAAAGAGAGAATCGGGAATCATTGTGCTCTGTGTGTGTCCCGATGGTATGTTGAGTCCGTGCTTTGCGGTAGTTTGGTTTGCAACTATTTCCGTTTAGATGGATGGACGTACGCTAATGCTGAGTGCCAACTAAGTGCCCCGCCCGACTCTAGGGGCCGGGGAGACACCAGTGACTAGGCTGGACCAGGACCCAGCTGTGGCGAAGCGTATAGGCGCTTCACTTAGAAAGTCACACGCGGGCTCCATCTAACAAACCTTTGATTTGGCCCTTTTATTCAGCACGGATTATGATTCAGGATAATGTAGAGTCATAATACAGGGTTCCAGTGGAGACTGGATCCTTTAGACACTTTTTACTGGGGTCTCTGCTTTACTTTGATGAAAAAGTCCTTGACTACACCAAGGGCATCAGGTTTTCTGGGGACATCACTTGAGACATTCTTCCGAAGAGCAGCATGGCGCGCTTTGAAAAATGGTCTAACACCAGCGTGAACATTCCACACGCCCCCAAAAGAATTATTCTTCACAAATCATACATGACTTCTATGTTATAAAACCTCAAGGAGATGAATTTTGCTCTTTTTTAAAAAATATTCTCATGCTCCAATCTATAATGGGAAAGAATTATGAATATGTATGAATTACTTTGCTGTATACCTAAAACTAATACAATATTGTAAATCAACGATAGTTCCAAAAAAATTTTTTTTATAAATTATAAAATATATGCCCAGTGATAAAAAATATTCTCATGCTCCAAACATTTATCTTTGGTACCATCCCAATGTTTAATTCAAGATAAATGGCTAAGAACAAATTTTCTTGTTCAGATCTACCAAAAACTTAGCAAAGTATGATTATTATGGACCATCTATATCCATTCATGACCATTATTATTGAATAATAGCCCATTTGTCAAATTGTTTCTATCCTTGATGTTCGTGGTCTATACCATGATAAGAATTTGAGCTAATGGATTGCTTTATAGGTCTTTAGTCATAGCTTCATTGAATACCTGGCTGAATGTACTTGAACTTAGTGATGTTATGGGAAATGCACTTCAGGTGATTAGACCTTGCGCGTGAGCGCACCTCAGCTCTATCGTCTTACGGCCACAGAGAGGATGAACCTGGGGAATGTTCATTCCTCTTTTTATTCCCTGCTCAGTTATGCATGTTAGTATTACAGCTGATAGAATATGTGTATGAAAAATAAATGTTTCTGTGGTAGTTATACTTTTATTATAAATCTGTCATGTAACTTTAACCATTTTTTCCCTTGAATGAGGCTCATAATTTGTGCATTTTGTGGTTTTCAATCCATTTGCTCCAGCTGCAGTCCTGGTAAGTGGCTCAACTTACAATATTGCTCTTGAAGACTCACTGATGTCTTATGGAAAACTTGGAAAAACATTCTATTGAAACACAGTTATGCTTAAATATCACATTTTCCCCATTTCTGTTCTGTCCTTGAAAATTATTACCAAGACCATCAGCATGAGAACAGATCAGTCCTTCCAGCTCTGAAATTCTTTCATTTCTCTGAGGGGTCTTTCACTGCCTCTTCCAGCCCTTCCTCTCTCAGGGCCGCCCTGCCACCCGTGAGATCCCACAGGTCTACATGTAGATTTTAAAGTGACCACCGAGTGCTGGTGACAATTTTGGATTTTGTTTCCCCCCTGGGGAGCAGGAGTCATAGAACTTGATGAAATGTGAGAATATTTGGAAACTATTAGAGGGGGGATGCCCTTGACATTGAAAATGCACTGAAAGAAAGGAAGAACACTGTCTGGAGAAACAGGTTTGAGATCCCTTTTCACTGATGATGATTCTAACATGAACCCTGTGTCTTCTGTCTCTGCGAACGGTCAGTGTCCAGGTTTGGGGGGTTACCTGGAGAGGACCTATTCATGCTACTGAGGCCTCACTGCAGATTATTATTCTGTTCTCTTTATAAAATCCTCAGGAAGAAATTAAAGGACTCTTCCTTTTCTTTGATTAAGTTTTTTGTAACCACACCAAGGTAACAGTGTGAATCATTTATCCATAAAGTCAAGAAAGTAGTACATTGAAGATACTCTTAAGTAGAATTAAGGCAGGAAGGAGCAGGTGGTAATGGTGGGCCCCATAATTGCAAGTATGAGGGTCCGCTTTATTTTATTTTATTTTTTATTTATTTTTATTTTATTTATTTTATTTATTTTTGGCTGCGTTGGGTCTTCGTTGCTGCGCGCGGGCTTTCTCTAGTTGCAGCGAGTGGGGGCTACTACTCTTTGCTGTGGTGTGCAGGCTTCTCATTGCAGTGGCTTCTCTTGTTGTGGAGCACAGGCTCCAGGCGCGCAGGCTTCTGTAGTTGTGGCTCTCGGGCTCTAGAGCGCAGACTCAATAGTTGTGGCACACGGGCTTAGTTGCTCCACGGCATGTGGGATCTTCCCGGACCAGGGCTTGAACCCCTGTTCCCTGCATTGGCAGGTGGATTCTTAACCACTGCGCCACCAGGGAAGCCCAGGGTCCGCTTTATTTTAATGCTTTCTTAATATTTCATGAAATAGCACTTGTCGCTTTTCTTGGAAAAATGCATAGCATTTTCGTTTGAGAACTCTGCATTTGCCTGTTGAAAGCTATCCTAACCAGTGTTTTGCGATCTGTTGGAATGACGAAATGGTGTAAAATCACAGAGGAAGGTCAGGAGCAGACTCACAGCTGTTCATTAAAAACATGATGTGCGGGGGGTCTTGGGTTCATATCCCTTCATCTCTTAACTGGGACGTGAGGCCCAGGTACCCTTTCGACCAGGACCTCTGATTGCACGGTTTCCTCTTGCCATGCTGTTTTGGAGTGATACCATTCGCAGGCGTACTTCCAGATCTCCAGGACGCTGGCACCAGCCACCTGCAGCAAAATGGAGCTCTGCACCCCATCGGCTGCTCTGCCCGACTCAGGAGGGGACAGGATTGGTCATGCAGGTTTCCTTATGGTCTTCGTGTTTGGGAATGGGCCTTTAGCCTAAGATGCTGCTGAGATGGTTAGAAGGTGAAGTACGGCATTCTTTCTTTCTGTTCAGTTGGAAGACCTGTCTGCCGTCACTGCATTTGGCTGGTACAGAAATGGGGGTGGGAAGCTCTCTTTCCGAGTGGAGCAGTTGCTGAATGTAGGTTCAAGGTAGCCTGTTGTTGTGAGGCTTTGGGTATGAGTGTCCTGCAAAGAGTTAACAACTGTCCCTATTTCTATAATAATCATGTTTTTGCAAAATGATTAAACTTTTGATTTATAGTAGATTCTGTAACTACAAGAGCTAGCCATTTCGATAGTAAGTGTTTTATATTATGAAGGATGACTGCCTGCCATATTTGTTTAGTAATTTGTTAATTCATGTAATAATATTTATGGACCATCTACCACGTACTGGAAACCGTGCGAGGCACTGCGGATAAAGTGGGGAACAAAACAGTCAGAGCCCTGGGGCCTCGCGGAGAGTCGGAGAGAGAGAAACAGGCACGCGTGGTAAGGTGTGGACAGGGGTGTTTCCACGAGGAAGTAGAGGACTCCGCGGAGCGGGTGGAGGGGCACCCGGGGCCGGGGGGCGGGGAATGAGCAGGATGAAGATGAAGGGTTGGCAGGTGATGCTGCGTTTAGAGGCAGCAGCTCAGACGCAGGCCTGGAGAGGGCGCAGCCCGAAGACGCTGAGGACGGCTGGGCCCCAGCGTGGAGGAGGAGGGAGGGGAAGGAGGAGAGCAGATGCTTCTGATTAAGCAGGGTGGTTGGGAAGAGGCTGGTGAGTCGTAATGCGGGCTTTTATCTTAGGAAAGATGGCAAGGCTCAAAAAAGTTGTCAACAAAGGGTAACATGGAAGGACGGGGTCAGAAGAGGGTAAGTTCGTGAAGTGATGATAAGAGCTGAAAGAAACGTGTTGGCTTCTTTGTCCTCTGAGAAGTAAGAAGCTGCGGTCCTTGCTGAGATGCTGGGGCAGGAAGGTCTTTCAGTGGCTGCTACGGGGAGCGGGGCAGGAGATGACCAGGACGGGACCAACCTGGAGAGTTGGCCCGTATTTCATGGTAGTGTCGCAGACTCACCAAACCCCTTCCAGACTTTGGGTAAAGAGCGTTCTGTGCTTTGCAAATTGCATTTTCCCTGTTCTGTCGGGGTGCCCACCTGTAACTGTGTGCTCTGTGCTTTGTCTGGGGGCCAGTCACAGCCCCCTAGTTTCTGCAGGCTGCTCTTTCGAGACGCTTCTCTGAAATGTCATCCTTCTCCTGTCCCTTCCATCAGTTTGGGACCCTTGGACATCAGTCGGCTGCATGGCTCCCTGCCCTGCTTTTGACACTCATGGTGGATTTGAACATAAAAGGTGTATATATACCTGAGGAGTATAAAGAATAAATTTGGGGACAGGTACAATATTTGCAGGACGCTTCCTAGATTACAGCTTCATTGCATGCATGTACATGCTACTAAGAGCGCAAATCCCGGTCTTCTAGAAACTTCTCAACTGAATGCTTCATGGAAACGGGCAGAACGTTAGAACTTGGGGAAAAACTAAAGATAATGAGAGATACAAAGGGGTCTTATGTTTCAGGTGCCTGTAGGCAGGCATGTTTGCTCCGGATCCCCACTTTTCATCTGTGGCCCTACAGGGCAAACAGGATTGATTTCACTGGTGTAGGGTGTCTCGTGTGTGCGCACGTGCGTGTGTGTGTGCGTGTGTGTGTGTGCACGTGTGCACTCACGCATGTATGTGCCTGTCTCTGTCTCTCTGTCTCATCCACAGTCTGACCTCTAGGTTCTCGATTGTTCCAGAGGTCATTCCAGCTCATGCTTTAGATTTTCATTCCCTCCATTGTTTCCTTTCTGCATTTCTCCCTGTTCAGAGCCTGTACCATTCCTTCTTGACATCTACTTTTCCAAGACATTGATTTCATTTCTTCCCCATGAACCATAATACTTTTTAAATTGGATGATGTTATTATTTCTGATTTATCTTCCTGAAAAAACAAATGCTATAATTGTTTTGAGATGTTTTATTTTTATCACAGTGTTCAAATATATAAGTATTTTAGTAATATCTTTAAAAGGAAGGTGCCCTCTATCATTCTGTTGTTAGAGATTTATTCGAGGAGCTACAACAAGCTAGAAAATGTGGCTAGGAGTAAAAAGTGGCAGGAAGGGATTTGCAGGAGTTCTGTTGCAACTGCAGATTGTTTATTAATCAGCTACTGTGTCAAGAATTTTTTGGCTTTGAACACTTTGAATTGTTAGTGGCACACATAAAAGGTGTTAAAAGATATATAATTATGGAATTAGAGCAGGGATCTTGCCCAGAAGGCTCTGGTTTTGATTTGGATGCTGGTGCCAGAACTGTGACTTTCCGTCCATTCATTCATTGACCAGGCGATCTGGGCAACACCGTGCCACAGTAGCTGTGTTCGTCAAATTTCCTGTCTTTGGTCTTTAACTGAAGAGAAGCTGGGTCTCTTAGGACATTTAAAATTAGCCTGGAAAACGCAGAAATCTAAGTCAAACTGAATAAACCAAAACAGGTGATCAGTTGGCTCAAGCAGCTGGAAAATTCTGGAACTGGTTCCAGAGCCGCATCCTTAGGAGTCCTCATTTCTTTCGCTTGGCCCTGCTTCGTGCTGCTGTTTCCATTCTCAGTCCCACTGGCAAGGTGAGCCCACTGCTGCTTGGGCATTGCCGAGGGTCAGAGCACCCGTGTTGGGGTGCCCTTCCTGGCTTGGCTCCTGGCTTCACCCCTGGACCAGTCACTCTGGCCTGAAGATGCAGCACTTGCATTGGTCAAACCTGGGTCACATGTTACGGGTGGAGTTAGCGCCACATAAATAAAATGGTTCTAGAGGTATGGTACCCATTACCGCAAGAAAGAGGAATACATCCGAGACAGGAAAAACCAGTAGCCGTCTGATACAGCTAATGTTCTTATCGCTCGCACGAAATTAAAAAATCATAACTGAAGGAATATTTTCAGAAGATTTCTTTGGCAAAGGGTTTGTGTGCTCTGAGTTTGCTACAGTTTTTGTGTCTTTTGGCAAGCCTAATAGTAAAATTCAACACTAGTTCATCTATTTTTATTTGCTGCTATTATTCATTCACGTTTTAAAGCAATAATCCTTACTTTCTGACAGTAGTCGGTGTCTTCCATTTCTTTTTTTTTTTTAATAAATTTATTTATTTATTTATTTATGGCTGCATTGGGTCTTCGTTGCTGTGCACGGGCTCTTCTCTAGTTGCGGCACATGGGCTTCTCATTGCGGTGGCTTCTCTTGTTGTAGAGCACGGGCTGTAGGCACATGGGCTTCTGTAGTTGTGGCATGTGGGCTCAGTAGCTGTGGCTTGCGGGCTCTAGAGCACAGACTCAGTAGTTGCGGCACACGGGCTTAGTTGCTCCCCGGCATGTGGGATCTTCCCGGACCAGGGCTTGAACCCGTGTCCCCTGCATTGGCAGGCGGATTCTTAACCACTGCGCCACCAGGGAAGCCCTTCCATATCTATAATAGATCTATGGAATAAAGACTCTGTAGTTTTAATGCTGTCTGTTGCAAACAATGATACTATTGTAAGTGTAAACGGATGTGAAAGCTTGGAAGACCGGTTTTCAGAGATGAGTCCAAGCCCAGTGACCTCTGATAACTTTATGGTTAGTTTTTCCAGAACAAGTTATTCAGTGTCTGTGTTGTGCACGTTAATCCTGGTTTTCAGGTTTCTGTGTTTTACACGTTCCTGGCAGGTGGCTTGAACTCAGAGCATCCTTCTGGGGTGTGGGAGTGGGCTGCTGGTAAGGGGAGGTGCTGGTTTGCTGGTGGTGGAGTTGGGGAGGGGGACCGGAGTCTCACCTGTGCCCCGAGCCTTGAGCACCTGCCGGCTTTGACTGCCATGTGCTGTGGGGACGTTGGTATTTCAGTGTGTGCCGCGACAGGGAAAAGGAAGGAAAGCAAGGTACAAACTACATTTTTAGATAGCATTTGGTCTCATAAATGGGAGGATGAAGGGGTTTCAAAGTCGTGGTTAAGGTAGCTCTTTGCATTTTGTGCACACGTTGGTCATATTTTTAGTTAGGGATTGTTATATTTCTACTCTCTTTGGTGCTATAATCACTCTATTTAAATTTTCCATTCTTGGATGGGTTTGAGGAGTTTGTGTTTTGCCAGGAAATCTTAGTTTCTTCTTTGTTTCTAAATTTGTTGCTGTAGAGTTGCTTGTGGTATAATTCTTTTACGCTTATATTTATTTCAGTACCTCCTATGTGTGTGGTCATGTCTCCTTTCTCATTTCCAAACTTATGTAATATTATTTTCTCTTTCTTTCTCTCTTTCTTTCTTTCTTTCTCTTTCTTTCTTTCTTTCTTTCTTTCTTTCTTTCTTTCTTTCTTTCTTTCTTTCTTTCTTTCTTCCTTCCTTCCTTCCTTCCTTCCTTCCTTCCTTCCTTCCTTCCTTCCTTTCTGTCTGTCTGTCTATCTTTCCCTTTTTCAGATTTGGGAAGGAGTGTATCTATTTTCTTACTCTTCAAAAAAAAAAATCCACTTTTTGGATTTGTCTATTCTTTCTATCCCCTACCCCCTGCCATTCCATTAATTCCAGCTTGTATCTTTATTCATTCCTTCTTTCCTGATTTCTTTTGGTACATTTTGTTGCTCTTTTTCTAATTCCTTGAGGTGGTGAGCACTTAGTTCCTGATTATATTTCTAGAAATGTCACTGTTCAGTGTTTGGAACTGGGTACTTGGCAGGGCATGGTTCTTTCTTCGGTAATAAGGATACAGATTAGTATTAGATAATGAAAATGGGTATCAGATTAATGCCTCTTGACAATTCACATAGCTCTGTACCAACCATTAGAAGCTTTTCTTACCCTTTCAAATTGTGTTGAGTGTTCTGTAAGCAGGAGACTTAATAGAATGTATAGATTATGCAGACGCCTACTACAGTGAATCAAATACCATTTCAACAGAGAGCTATTAGGCAAGAAGTTGTTTTCTTTCGTATCTCGGTCGTCATTTTTTTTCAGTTTCCGGGAAAGGATTTGATGATAATCTAAATTATAGAGGAAATAACTATGATTCAGAATCATCTGTGGTTCTTTTAAATACAGTACTTCTAAGTGAAATAGATAAGATGCCGTCAGCTCTGGTCTCTCTCTGAGAACTCTGGGCATATCCTGGTCTGCCGAGTGCACGGAAGCACCTGACTGCTCATTCCCTCCCTGTTTTTCACACCCTAAAATATCATGATTTCCTCAGTTATGAAGCTTCCCTGGGAGCAAGCAGCATGTTGTCATGCCCAGACTGATTTTTTTTTCCTCAGTGGGGAAGAAAGCAAGCTGCCATCATTAAGAAAATATCTGCTATTCCAGGAGACCACCACATGGTCATCACAAAGTCATTAAGAACCCACTGGAAAGAGTCCTTACACTGTTTAGCTAGTTGGAATTTTAACATTATTCCTAACTGAATTGCGGTTATTGTTTATGCTTTGGTGAAGGCTGAGGTAAATCAGCTATATTACATCTTTATTCTCATCGTTATTTTCAGGCGTGGTAGAGTCATTCTTTTTTTTATTCTTGTGCCAACAGTAAGATTCCCAGACAGCCATGAGTTCGGGAAATAGTAATACCTGGAAAATATTTTTGTCTAGTTAAAGATAGAACAAATTGAAAAAATTATTTGTAATTAAAGAGGAGAGTTGGTGAAGTCAAGTTTCTACCAGACACAAAGGTAAATTGTGTTTTAAATCTCTAAGCTTCCCTGCACATTTGTCAACTTGCTAGTGGTGTAATGAACTAGAAAGTTGTACTTGTTCAGACACCAGATTCTTGAAGACTCCTTCTCACTGTCAGGGGATCTCTGTGAGTTCTTATTTGCTTGCAAGAGAGCATTCTGAAAACTCATTGTTAGTGCCTGGTATTGACCTTTGTGCTGCTGGACATTTTGAGTTTAACTGGTTTGAAAGAAAGTTTAAGAATACTCAAACAATTCCATGACCATTGTGTTACTCTTATAACTAATTGAAATGTTGCTTGATTACCTGATTTAAGCCAGGTTACATCAATAGATAATGTTGATACCGAGATGAAGGGCATAGCTCCTGGCTTAGAGGAGCTTACAGTTAGCTAGTGGAGGAGACTGATAAGTACAGCAGCAGTAAGAGTATAAGGGAAACTGCTATGATTGGTGTAGGTGCAGATGCCATGGAAACATAGAGGAAGCAGTCCTTGCTCCGATGTGGGCTGAGCGTGGGAGGGTACTGCTTGATTGTGTGGTGTAAATTTTAAGCAGCCAGGTAGAGTGAGTAGGCAGAGCGTTCCGGAGAGAAGGAGAGTGTGAACAGCGGTGCGGAACCATGAAACTTCACGACAGGTTACGGGGAATTGGAGAGAAGGGCAGATAAGAAACCACGTGGAGAATGTATTGAACTGGAGCTACAGTGATTGTTAATGGCTATTTTCTGTTTTTTAATTCAGGTAAAGGAACTGGCCAGATGTCTTAAGGGATGCTTTTGAAAAGGACAGAGGTGTTCAAAATTATTACAGCAACTGAGAAGCAAGTTGGTTTTGGAAAAACCATACTCTGAGGATGTTTGCTTCTGGTTACCAAGAAAAAATACAACTATAGAAGAAGCCTTTGGAAATAACAATGTAATTAGATTTACATCAGTCTTTCTGGCGAGACTTGGAGCTTCCTGTGTCATCGGTAGACATGAGTGACCCCAGGCAGTCACAGGAAGAGCAGCACAAGGTTGGCAGAGCCTCTTCGAAGTTCAAGGGTCCTCCCAGAAACATGCAGTCCGATGATTATTTTGCTCGAAAATTTAAAGCCATCAACGGCAACATGGGACCCACCACTTCCTTAAATGCTTCCACTTCCAATGAGAACAGCGGTCCGGCTAATGGTACCCCGGCCGTGCCCAAGATGGGTGTCAGAGCAAGGGTGTCTGAGTGGCCTCCTAAAAAGGACTGCCCCAAGGAGCTGACCTGCAAGGCCCTGTGGGAAAGCCGGTCCCAGACCAGCTACGAGAGTGTCACGTCCATCATGCACAACGGGCAAAACAACCAGAGCGATGGCCAGCAAGAGGAGCCGCTCGACCTAGACTTCGTGGAGGCGAAGTATACCATCGGAGACATCTTCGTTCACTCTCCGCAAAGAGGACTGCACCCCATAAGACAGAGGAGCAATAGTGATGTCACCATCAGCGACATCGACGCGGAAGACGTCTTAGACCAAAATGCGGTGAACCCCAATACCGGGGCCGCCCTGCACCGGGAGTATGGGAGCACGTCTTCCATCGACCGGCAGGGCTTGTCGGGGGAGAACTTCTTTGCTATGCTCCGAGGGTACCGGCTAGAGAACTACGGCCACAAGGCGATGGCCCCGTTCGGGTTCTCCGAGTTTTTCCCCTGCGACCCTGCAATCTCGCCCAGCCTTCACGCCGCAGCACAGATTTCTAGAGGCGAATTCGTGCGCATCTCAGGATTAGACTATATGGACAGTGCCCTCCTCCTGGGGAGAGACAGGGACAGGCCTTTCCAACGGAGGCTGAAGGCGGAGTCCATGGAAACGTCCCTCTTCCGCAAGCTGCGGACCGTGAAAAGTGAGCACGAGACGTTCAAGTTCACCTCCGAGCTGGAGGACGGGCGCCTGGAGAGGGGCGTCCGCCCTTGGAACTGCCAGCGCTGTTTTGCACATTACGATGTCCAGAGCATCTTGTTTAATATCAACGAAGCCATGGCCACGAGGGCGAACGTGGGGAAGAGGAAGAACATCACCACCGGGGCCTCGGCGGCATCCCAGACCCAGGCGCCAGCGGGCCCGACGGGCAGCTGTGACTCCCCGCTGGGGAGCAAAGAGGACCTCAACTCCAAAGAGAACCTGGACACCGACGACGGTGACGGGAAGAGCAACGACCTGGTCCTCAGCTGTCCCTACTTTCGGAATGAGACAGGCGGGGAGGGCGACCGGAGGATCGCGCTGTCCAGGGCCAGCTCGTCCTCCTGCAGTTGCGGGGAAAGTTCCTCCTTCGAGTCCTCACTCAGCTCGCACTGCACCAACGCGGGCGTCTCGGTCCTGGAGGTGCCCAGGGAGAATCAGCCGATCCACAGGGAGAAGGTCAGGCGCTACGTCATCGAGCACATCGACCTGGGGGCCTATTACTACCGCAGGTTCTTCTACGGCAAAGGTAAGGGGCCCCGTGTGGTATGTGCGGCTTTGGGTCGGAGCCTGTCCGAGGCCGTTGTCCACCGGGTCTGAGCTTGTTCTGTGTCACAGAGCCTCCATTGCTGCCGGACTGACCCCTTCTTTCTTTCTTTTTTATTTTTTTAATTTTTTGGGCCACGCCATGCAGCCTGCAGGATCTTAGTTCCCCAACCAGGGATGGAACCCCGTGCCCCCTGCAGTACAAGCACGGAGTCCTAGCCTCTGGGACCGCCAGGGATGTCCCAGATCCCTTCTTTAGAAATCTCCAGTTCCCTGCCTTTGATGATCCCTAGTCCCTGATGTGGAAACGTCTGCTCTTTCCTTCTCTCTGCCAACGCGTGAGCGTCACAAACGTCAGACCCCTTTTAGGAAGTCTTCGCGGATGAACTCCATCGCTCTTTCATTCCTCTGAATAATCTCTTACACTGTGTACAGCGGATAGTTCTGGTTCTTTCCCCTCTAGTTTCTTCTGTACTACCTTTGCTTCCTCTTTTTAATTTTACGTCTTCACAGCTCCTTCTGCCTTGTTGTACATCGTGGAAATGTTAAGTAAACCTTTGTTGAAAGAATGTATGAATGTATAAATTAGTAGGATAGACACATTTAGTCTTCTTGCAGTTTTACACATAGGCTGAAAGGTTCAGATACAAATATTTCCTTGGTATTGTTACTTCAGAAATTCTTCAAGTACGTGTAAAATAAATGATGTTTACTTCTATTTGTATGTTTAGCCTTGAAGGATGCATGCATCCCTCAGAGGTCATGTCGTTAAATCCTCAGCCTTTCAATGTGTCGTTAGTTATTCCAGGGACGTGAGAATCCACTCTGTCTTACAGGCCTACAGAGAAACGTGTTCCACACACACGTCAGTAACACACGCCAAATAGAACACCCGGGGACTGTCGCCCTGCCTTCTTAGTGGGTGTGACTTGCTTCCGTGGCCCCTTCCTTCTAGCACAGCATACTCTTCGGGGCTTAGTTTTCTGTTTGCAGTTTCACCTGCCACCCCCCTCCATTCCCAGGGGTCACCTCTTAGCGCACGAAGGAGGCAGAGGTGGCCCAGTCAGCTTTGGGGGGCCTCTTCTCCTCCTGTGCCTTCTGGTGTGGATAAATGCCAGCTGACTGTACGTTGAATTTATTTAGTATTGGTTTCTATCTTCAGAATGCTTGCCTGCCATCTTTGACACCAGCTGTTTCTTTTTGGGGTTGGTCGGGGTGTAGCTCTAACCTCAGGAGGTCACTCCATCCACTTCAGTCCCTGGAGCCTTCTTCGTGCTTGTTCCCCTTGGACTACAAGCTGGACCAAGTGCAATTATTAAATTAATAATCCCCCCCAACCCTTTTGCATCAATCCAGATTTAACCAGTCATCCATAATCATAATATTATGAAATCATATAAATCAATGGAATGAATATAATGTTGATAAGCAACATAGCTAAATAAGCAGGCATTTGAATTGCGACTGGTCATATAGTTTGAGTTGTCTTTCTGGTCTTGTACGGATGACATGACGAGACTGAAATAACTTTGTCAACATCTTGATTCCCTGGCTGTGTCCCCAACACTCCCATCTCAGCCCTGGCTCCTGGTGGGCGTCAGCGTCACCATTGTGATGTTACTGCCTTGCAGCCAGTGAATGCACAGAATCTTGGGTCTTCTTTTTAATCTGTGCCGGAAATAACTCATGGTCCTCAGGACTGTTCATCCAGGGGCAGAGGATTATAAAACTCTGCTCACAGATGCTCTCGAGGTGGAACTTAGTTATTTTTGGAAAGGGAGACCATGCAGAAATAGGCTTCCTGCTTAAGATATTTTTTAATCGATGAAGCCATGGCTGTCAATGCTAGCGATAAAATAGTCTGTTGGAATTGTTATGCCCTGAAATCCTTAGGCGATGAGTCATTCTGGCTAACTGAGTTTTGTAAGTGGTTTGCGATTCACCCTGTAAAATATCAGAGTGTAAAAATTGTATATGTGTATATATCTGTATACATGCGTATTTATGCAAATACTTGGTGCCAACGTCTCATTTGTTGTACTCCTTTGCATATCTTAGTGTATTAAGTCTACACAGTGTACATGGAATAAAGAACTGATGTTTTCTGGACCCAGGCAGGGTTGCCACCATCTGACCCATTTAATGTCCTTCAGGTCTGTTCCACCAGATTATTTTAGGTTGCTAGATTCTCTTAACTCTCTTGACGGGTTTTTGTAGTTTTTCTCTTGAACTCTGTCACTTCCTGATAATTGTAAAGAGTTGCCTGTGAGTGCTTTATTTCCTCCACTTTTCCTGATTTGCTGCTGAGGATTTTCCAGGGCTTTAGAAATGACATCATCAAACTTGGTAGATTTGAATGTGCAATAAAACGTAAATAAGAAAAATCTGAGAGTAGATGCCCTGCGGTGAGTTGTAAGTGGGTGTAGACGTGTGGTTTGACAGCTCCGGGGTGCTGGGCTCACTCTGGGTCTGTGAATGAGGCAGACAGCCAAATTCTAGACTCCTGCGCTAAGCCTGCACAATGAAGGTGTGGGACAGCCGTCCCTGAGGTCCTTTGTCTTGTGCGTGCTGCAGTTCTGCGCTGGGCACGGTGATTGTTGTACAGCTAATGGGACCCGGGGCCAGGACAGAGCAGGAGGAGACAGAATCAGACCCCAGCCCAGCCCTGCCACTCCGCGCTCTCTCCCTGCAGCCCTGGACTGTGCCTGCTTCCTCCTATATTAAGCGCTTCCCCTGTGGGCCTGTGTGACTTCAAAATGCAATTGGCTACAATAGCAGCTGCTGCGGCCCTTGCTGGTCTCTCCGTAGAGCCATTAAGGACTAAAGGCGGGGGCAGCAGCCCGGATTCCCAGCGGCCAGGTGGCCGAGGCCTCCTACGTGTGGGACCGGAGCCCAGCTTTTTCCCAAGGATCACAATTAAAAGCATGTGTCTGCCAGATAAAGTGCAATGATTAAATTAATGATTTCCCCCCATTTTTCACACCAGCTTCAACCGCTGGAGTTGATATCTGCCAACACATCACAAGTTGCAGGAACAGCATTGTGTTTAAAAGCAGAGGCCCTGGGCAGACTGGCACAGATAGAGCATTTTTGCAGACTTTTTCTTTCCCTTTTTCTCTTTTCCCTTCACTCAGTTGTTCTCTTTGGAAGCAGGCTTTCAAGGAATCTTTTGATACTTTCCAGAACGCCTTTTCTTTTCCTCCATTCTTCATTGTTCTGTGTGAAACTTCGTTTTCAAAAGAATGACATGGCTCCCAATCGCTGGGAAAGGTTTAAAAGACCCAGCTCTCTGAATCTCTCTTTCTCTCTTTCTTTCCCTTCTTTCAAGTGACGATGCCCTGCATCAATTGTCATAGGTAAAACTTTTCAGCTTTAATAAGGTGGTTGACTCCTTTTTTTTTTTTTAATTTTTAAATTTTATTTTATTTATGTTTTTATACAGCAGGTTCTTATTAGTCACCAGTTTTATACACATCAGTGCATCCATGTCAATCCCAATCGCCCAATTCATCACACTGGTTGACTCTTCATTGGGTAGTTAACGTGAAATGGCTGTCCTTATGTCGAGGTGTAGTCCTATGACACATAGTCTTTGAACGGCTCTGAATAACTTTGCAGAAGGATTTATGCAGGGCAGTGGCCTGCCACGGTGCCCTGTGCGCAGCGTTGCTTGTCCGGGCAAATCCCTCTGTAGCCTTCAGTGAAACGGCTTTTTCAAAGAGCCGGATTGTAGCAGGCTTAGTGAATGCTCTCGAACGTCCCTTCCTTTCGCTGGCGATGGCCCTGGTGCTGTGTGCCAGGCCGCTCTGTCCCTCATGGAACTCTAGTGAAACTGCGGCTCCCTCCTGGGAGCTGGGGCCCCCTAGATGGGGATTCCACCTGTGGTCTTGGTTTGAATTGCCTTTAGCTTCCCTTGCAGCACAGCAGACCTCCTGGGGCTTAGAGCCACTCAGAGCCGCTGGCCAGCAACTGACTGTCCGGAGCGTGACTGGGGCCGGAGCCACGCAGCCAGCGGAGGGATGCTGTGGGTTTCTGTGTGTCTTGCACTTTTTAGGCAATAGCGTCCCTGAGAGTTGCTCAGGAGTTCTAAAGCTGTCCAGTGCCTTCCTTCAGGTCACACACACAAGAACGGCTCCAGAAGACGAAGTAAGTCACTTTGGGGTAAACGGAGGTCAAACCAGAGAGAAGGATAAAGCTGCGCCCCTTTGATAACTCAGGAGTGAAGTGAAAAGTGGCTGAAATCGTGTCTGAGCCTTTGGGAGCATTATGTATGTTCCTGTGGACGTGGGGGGTGGAGGGAATCCTAAGATGGACAATATTTATCTTTTTTTTTTTTTTTTTTGGTTTAGAATTTTTAAATGGCGTATAAATACTATATGATCATTATGGGAAAATAAGGGAAGGTGGGGAAGCAAAAGAAAGAGAAAGAAAACCCGTCCAATCCATGAGGAAGAGACAATTCCCATGAATAGTTTCATCGTTACCCTGCTGGGCTTTTCCTCATGCAGATAAGTGGATGTGAGTGGCGGCTCCTCTTGCCAGTGCCGTGGGGCTTGCTTCGGATGCTCATGCTTCCTTCACTGGTACTGCTGTCATTGCGTACACAGCTGCATTAGCACTCTCAGAGCCATTAGCAATGATCATCATCTGCCGCGGGCGCGTGGGGAGATGCCAGGTATTGGCCAGCCGTGATCTGGGCAGAAGAGTTAATGACTGTATTTGCTTTACTTCAAAGAAAAATCTTTCAGCTTGACAGAAACATAGTGATACAGAGACCTATATCTCTTCCACCTGCAACACTACTCATGTCAAATATATTAATGAACGTTCATTTTAACAGCAGATCTTTACTTGAAAAGCAAATTGCTATAAAAAAATGTTTAAACTTCATAAACCTTGAAAAATGGTAGAAATTTAAGTCATGGCCTTCCCCTTCTCCACGTGAACGTGGGCTCTGCTTAGTGACTCACCTCCGAAGGATGGCCTGTGGGAAGAGGGGCGAAGCCTGGCAAACATTGCCCCAGCCAGGTGATCCAGGTCGGCATCAAGAGGGGCAAACCATGTGGATGGTTTGTACCCTTGATGTGATGGGAACGGCATTTCTGTGGTCTTCCTCTCCAAAAACATAACCTCAGTCTGTTTAGGGAAAAACATTAGACACATCCCAACTGAGGCACATTCTACAAAATCCCTGCCCCGTACTCCTCAAAACTGCCACGGTCATCAAAAAAGGGGGAGTGTGAGAAACTGTCACAGGCTAGAGGACCCTAAAGAGACACTATGACAATGTCATGTGGTGTCCTGGATGGGATCCTGAAACAGAAAAAGGACACTAGGTAAAAACTAAACAAATCTGAGTACACTATGGACTTCAGTTAATAACAATATACCAATATTGGTGCATTAATTGAACAAATATACCAAAGTACGTAAGCTGGTAACAGCTAGGAAACTGGGTGAGGGGTGTAAGAGAACTCTCTGATATCTTTGCAGCTTTTCTTTAAATCAAAAACAATTTAAAAATCATTTACTTCATTTTTTTTTAAATGTAAGTTATAAATTCTCATGATATATTTAAAATGCGAATCTTTAAAATAAGAAGAAAGAAAAAAATTGATACAGTTCTTAAAAGTAGCAAACCTCCAGGGCCCTTTCTGTACACACTTGCCCTGAGTATCGTTCTCAAACTTACCTTGAGGGGCAGGGAAATTGTTAAGCTTTAGAATTTACTCTTTTTTTTTTAATAAGCTAGATTTAGTGTTGTTTTTTTTTTTTTTTTTGGTTGCGTTGGGTCTTTGTTGCTGCTGTCGGGCTTTCTCTAGTTGCGGCGAGCGGGGGCCACACTTCGTTGTGGTGTGCGGGCTTCTCAATGCAGTGGCTTCTCATGTTGCAGAGCGTGGGCTCTAGGCATGCGGGCTTCAGTAGTTGTGGTATATGGGCTCAGTAGTTGTGGCTCGTGGGCCCTAGAGCGCAGGCTCAGTAGTTGTGGCGCGTGGGCTTAGTTGCTCCACGGCATGTGGGATCTTCCCAGACAAGGGCTCGAACCCATGTCCCCTGCATTGGCAGGCAGATTCTTAACCACTGTGCCACCAGGGAAGCCCTAGAATTTACTCTTTCTGCTATCTGTATTGGAATGCACAAAGACATTCTCCTTGAATTTCCCCTGAAATCTGCAGGTTAAGGTGAGGTGGCTGTGAGGGGCTGTTTGGGATGTCCATGGCACTCTGGTTCCCAAATCTTCACTGCACTCTCTGAAGGGAGGCCTTTGTGCCCAGCTCATTTTTTCTTGGGATTTTCTGTGACAAGTACAACAGAAGAAGTACGTATCTAGTAGAATTCCTTTGTAAAGAGCTGAAATGGTTTTATGGGGCAGACTCTGTAGCGTGTATGAAAGAGAGTCTTAGTTTGCCCTCTTCTCTCCCCACTGCCTGGCGCTTAGGGGCCCTAGTGTTTATAGTTCCGTCATGTGCCCATGAATAAGACAGAGAACTTCTTTGATTTCCCCTTCCCATCGTAGCTTTACAAGACTTCTTAGGTGTGGGCAGATTGGAATTCTTTTTGAAAAGGTTGGAATTTTCCAGAAAAGAGTGTTTAGCTGCTTCTGAGCAGACCGGGTGTCCAACTGAAGCCATAGCCATACCACAATGTAGGGTGTAAGACTGGCCTTTCCAAGGTCCATTTCTGCCCCCATTACCGAGTCCAAGGTCAGACAGCTCACCACATGACAAGCCAGTAAATCAAGAAACAACTTGTTGGGGCAAGGAATAGCCACTTGATTTGGAAAGCCAGCAGACTGAGAAGAAGGGGGACTAGTGTCCCAAAGAACCACCTTAACTAGAGTTAGAATTGAGGCTTCTTTTATACGGAAGGGGAAGGGGTGTGGCTGGTTGATGCAGACTTCTTGGTCTCGGAATCCTTTGTTCTTGCAGCTATCCACATAGATCAGCTCACCATGTTCTGGTACATCTCCAGCAAGACAAATGTTATTCTCTGTTCTGCAACTTTGTATCTCTGTATGAGTAGAGAAGTGTTAGACCCTTAAAGGTCAGAGCCTTGAGAATGGGCTCTCCTGTATATTTCAGGCTACAGGCAACATTCTTAACTTGTAGCAAAAGCAATAAAATACAAAGGCTGAAGTCAAAGAAACAGATCTAATATGGAGGCAGATTTGTTCTTCCCTATTACACCAGTAGCAAAATGCAAGGAAGTTTTCCCAATTAACTGCCACATCGGTCAAACTATACAGAAATGTTAGAGTATTAATACAAAGGTGAAAGTAAAAGAAACATCCAGTATGGAGTCAGATTTGTTGTTCCCTTATTACACCCCAAGATGCCAGCCCTTAAGCCTTGAAGGCCCTTCCTGTGTCTGGCCCAGCCCTGGCTGCTGGATATGGAGCACCTCCAGGCATTCTCTCCAGGGCCGCTTTTCTGTAAAAATCTTTAAGTTCACTAATTTTTTTAACTACTGTTACCCAGCTCTATGTAAATGTATCCTTTTCTCCAATGGTAATCTTTGTCCGTAATATTTTAACTGAAGCGTATTATTCGTACAGACATCTGCTAAATGAACAAATAAAAACAAAGGATTCTTCTAGAATATGTATAATAACCCTCTTGCCCCTTTTTGCCAGTGGGCAGCGGTGTCTGTCCATTCTCATTGTAGTTGGAGACCTGTGACTGGCAGGCAGGGCAGCATATCTTGATGTAATGAACATAGACTGTTCTGAAATCAGACTCTTGGGTTTACATCCCAAGTCAGTTTTGGACAACTTCTTGAACTTCTTTGTGCCTCAGTTAATCATCTAAAAATGGGATCACAATAAAAATATAAAAATATCTCCTGTAAAGGGCTTAGAACAGTGCCTGTTCCATAGTATATATCCTTGTCCTCCCAGTAGTTCTTAGCTAAATGTATGAGACTTCTCTCTAAAAAGAAACTAGTGTCCCCACCACCGGTGCAGCATTTAAAGGGCAGGACTTTATTTTAATGGTTAAAAAGATGAAGAGAGAAAAATAGTAGAGAGAGCCATATGGCAGGGTGGGCCCCGGGGGAAAGGTGTCTGGTGAACTCTGCCACTCCATTCCAAACACATTCACTTAAGTTTCACTAATGTGGCAGTTGTGGGCAGGAGGATACTTTTACATATCAAATGAACCCCATTGCTGAGTGATGCTTGGCTGCATTTGCTTTGAATTTCATGCCTGGTGGCTTCTTTTTTGTCCTTCTGGTTTTATACAGTCACTGAAGAAAATTAATAGCGAATTGGACACTATTAAATTCATATGGGGGAACTGAGTACCACCTAACAATAGTACTATTCTGGGATGCAAATTCTTCCTTTAGCGGACACAATCAACTCAGTTCTTAACCTTAGCGCCTGGCCAGTACCTCCACAAACAGAACTCCTATTGAGGTCCAGGGGGGCTCTTAGCAGGGAGGAATCACCCAGCTGCACACGGGATTCAGCCTGTGGGTTACGGTCACGTGGGTTCCATGTGGCTGAGGGGGCAGAGGGTGGGGGGGGGGCTGGGAAACATGTATGCTGTGCTGGGAGGTCACAGTTCCCACCCCCTGCAGCATTTTAGGACTGCGTGCTAGTTCATCCTATTCATCCTTTGTCCTCAGATGTGTTCTCAGTCAGTTATTGAGAAGGAACTGATACTCTCCTATTTCTCTAGGAAGAGGTATTAATACTCTAATATTTCTGTATAGTTTGACCCATGCGGCAGTTCACTGGGAAAACTTCCTTGCAGTTTGCTGCTGGTGTAATAAGGAAGAACAAATCTGTCTCCGTATTAGATCTGTTTCTTTGACTTTAGCCTTTGTATTTTATTGCTTTTGCTACAAGTTAAGAATGTTGCCTGTAGCCTGAAATATACAGGAGAGCCCATTCTCAAGGCTCTGACCTTTAAAGGTATAGCACTTTCCCATTCGTATAGAGATAAAAAGTTGCAGAACAGAGAATAACATTTGTCTTGTTGGAGGTTTATGGGATGGACAACGGCAAGAACAAAGGATTCTGACCCCAAGAAGTTTGCAACAACTAACTGCGCTCCTCCCTCACCTTAAAAGTGCTTTGCTCTGAAGCCCTTCAAGGAGTTTGGGGCTTTTGGGGCAGGACCTTGCACGGCCCTGCAATAAACCTTTCTCTGCTCCAAACTCCGACGTTTGGGTTTGTCTGGCCTCACTGTGCATTGAGCATGAGAACTTGGCGTTGGGTAACACTGGTGCAGTAAAGCTGGAAGTCAAGGTCTCTGGAAGATAAGGTCTCAGAGCACCTAGAACTTACTAAAACCCACCTACCTTGCATTTGTTCAGATCCAAAATTTACTTCGCTTTTGTCCCACTTAAGAAATAAAAGGAAAGCTGGGCAATTACTCCGCTCAGTAATGATCTGGGCCTCTCAGCTTTTACGCAGTGAACCCTTTCTTTGCTCTCGTAGTGTTTTCTTTCTCCTTCCCATTCTTGTAGCTAGTGACACTGAAAATTATGCATTATCAAAGGCAAGCCTTTGATAGCTGCCTTACTTCTCCAGACTTGCACTTTTTTAAAAATAAATTTATTCATTCATTCATTCATTCATTTATTGATTGATTTATTTTTGGCTGCGTTGGGTCTCCGTTGCTGCGTGCGGGCTTTCTCTAGTTGCGGTGAGCCGGGGCTGCTCTTCGTTGCAGTGCACGGGCTTCTCATTGCGGTGGCTTCTCTTGTTGCGGAGCACGGGCTCTAGGCACGTGGGCTTCAGTGGTTGTGGCACGTGGGTGGCTCTAGAGCGCAGGTTCGGTAGTTGTGGTGCACGGGCTTAGTTGCTCTGCAGCATGTGGAATCTTCCCGGGCCAGGGCTCAAACCCGTGTCCCCTGCATTGGCAGGCAGATTCTTAAGCACGGCGCCAACAGGGAAGTCCCCAGACTTGCACTTTTTATTCAAGGTTTTCTTAAAATTGCATCTTCCAAGATACCGTCCTTATGTTCAGGACAGATTTGTTGTCTCATCTTCAAGTTGTGTTCATTTTACTGTGCATGAGTTGATTTTTATAATTTAAATCTTCTCGGTAACCTCATCACCCTTGAGTTGCTTTACATGAGAGAGCTCTGAAGCCAGACTGCCAAGGTTTGCATCCTGACTCTGTCACAGGGGCTTGTGACCTTGAGCACATCATTCACTTCTCAGCTTCAGTATTACCATCTGTAAAATGGGGATACCTGCTCATAGGTAGGGAGATGAATGAGTTAATTTACGTAAGGTATGTTTAATAATGTTATTTTCACTGTAATACCTCAGGTTTTTCAAGCTTAGCTAATGCTTTGGTTAAATTTTGGTCAAAGGAGAATTCACATAGCCAAAATGCCTCATTTTCCCCATCAAATTAGGTAATTTAATCCATGAAACATTAGCAGGGAGTTTGAGATTCCTTGAGGTTCTCTAATGACTCTTAATGTTATTATCTGCAAAAGCATGTCCTGTTTTTTTTTTTCATTCGTCCATTTATGTATTCATCATTCCCTGTTCACGTCTTTATAACTCCTGGAATGGGGGAGGTGATTTAACAGTTGTTTGGAGGAGAAAGTGACAAAAGATACATCATAGGTCGGAGCTTAGACAACAGCCACCTGCAGCCATGGGTTTAACCCAGATAAGCAGTGAGCTGACAATTAAATGATCAACTGGCTATTGAAAGAACAAAGAACCGTTAAAGGAAAGCTTCTGCTGTGAGTACTAACCAATGCAGGGCGATGGGGCATAGTCCGCAGCTGCTGGTGGCTCTCGTGGACTTGCTGATGGCGCCGTGGCCCATATGGTGCTGACACCTCTGAAATCACGTGAGGCAGAGCCACGGGGCTTCTCTTTTACATACTGGCCTCGGGAGGCGTGTAGAATTGTGGTCCTCACCTGTTCATTCCATGAGTGACGGACCCAATACCTCTCCCTTCCAAGATACCACAGCACAGTACCTGGAAACAGCCTTTGGGCTAAGGTTCAACGTACCCCCTTTTTTTTAAAAAACTCCTCTGAGTTAGAATTTTTTCTTCTCTTTACTGAGCAGCCAAAGTGCACCACAGAGACACACTGAATCTCATTTCCTACGCTGAAATCTTGTTAACCAATTTTTAAAAAAAAATCTGGCCCTGTTGTATTTGCATGATGTGTAGATTTTCATTCAGCTTTTCCAGTCTTTTCACAGCTTCCATTCTGCCAAGGAAGGATTTTATTTGATTCCCCCTTGAAGCAACTTTATGGAAATCCAGGGCTTGGGATAAGGATGGGCTCACGTGGGTGAGGGGCTCATTGTCCTGTGCCCACAGAGGGGAAGGCTCTTGTGATGCAGATGAACAGCCTGAGCTGTCCCGAGGGGGACCAGGTGTCATTTGAGAGGGTCCCCTTGGCTCCCTCCTGGAGACCATAGGGGGAGCACCTTCCCTGCTCTCATCTCCACCGTGTGCGGAACGCCCCGTATGAAAGCTAGACAGAATGTTACAGTGCGCAGCCGAAGACTGTGGTTTCTTTAGAAACACGTCCAGGTAACCTGCTGTACTTCTCTGTGAGACTGAAAGCACGGAGCGATCCCTTAGAAAATAGCTATGGGGCCTTAGAACTGGCAAATCCAAAGGTGTGATGGTTTGTACGTAGCAGAAATGTCTTTTCTACTTGCGTTCAGAAAGTGTGTGTCTGTGTGAGAGAGAGGAAAATCAAAACCAAGTGTGGGTCATGGCTTGGAGAGGTAGACACTAAGGAAAAAATTGTTTTTCTCACTAATTTGCCTGCCATCTTTGGTAGATAGGGTAATATACATATTTTGGGTTCCCCTCATTTAAAAAGAAATTAGTTACTGGTAGAAATTATTCAGTAAAATATTATATATGCCACTACTTTCTTTAAAAGACTACCCTGAATGCGATGTAACGTCTGATTACAGATCAGCTTTTGAGATGAAAAGTATGAATCTCCTGTAGTATGAGTCTTGAACTATCAGACTGTTGGGCTTAAAATCAAAATGCCCCATAATGCTGTTTATTTGATGTTCACTCCCTTTTTGTCTTTCATTGAGTTTTTTTTGTTGTTGTTGTCATTAATATGCCTGCCTTCAACTATAACGTCTCTCTCAAGTTAATGATGATAAATGTATTATATATATCTTAGGGGTGGGTGAGGTGGGGATGCTGAGGTTAAGAAAGGTTATGTAACTAACCCAAGGTTAAGGAGGTGATAAGTAGGAAAGCTCAGATTCAGAAACCCATTATCAGGCTCATTCGGATTACAGATATTTAGGAGTAAATGAGTTTAGGACTGCTAGTTATACGTGGCAATTTCAACACACATGTTATCTCTCCCCCTTTCAAACACCACAAGAAAATGATAGTGAAGGAATACAAAAAGGGCATAAAGCCACAAAGGAGCAGAAAACTAGGAAGAAGCCAAAGAAATGCCAAAGCTGATAGAGGAACGAGATGGTTCTGCAGATTAGAGGGCGCCACCCCCAGCCAGCGTTGGAGGGTGGTGTGAGGCGGGGACAGGCCATCAGAAGCTAGCCAGCCCACACCACAGAGCAGGTACCTTTGAAGAAGGGCTGGTGGGGTGAGCTGTGGTGGAGCAGCCATCTTCAGAGATCTGGGATGCTTCCGAGATACTGCTTTTGAGTGAACGCCCACAGTGGCCGTGGCCACCCCACACCCACCAAAACATCTTAGAATTAATAAATGAAATCAGCAAAGTTTCAGGATACAAGATTAATATACAGAAATCAGTTGCTTTTTCATAGACTAATAATGAACTACCATAAAGAGAGACTAAAAAATAACAATCCCGTTTAAAATTGCATCTAAAAGAATAAAACATTTAGGAATAAACAGGAGGTGAAAGACCTATACTCTGAAAATTATAAAACACTGATGAAGGACATTGAAGATGATACAAAGAAATGGAAAGATATCCCATGCTCTTGGATTGGAAGAATATTGTTAAAATGGTCATACTACTCAAAGCAATCTACCGATCAAATGCAGTCCTTATCAGAATACCCATGATGTTTTTCATAGAACTAGAACAAATAATCTTAAAATTCCTGTGGATCCACAAAAAACCAAAATTATCAAAACAATCTTGAGAATAAAGAACAAACCCAGAGTATCACCCTCTCAGACTTCAGACTGTGCTACAAAGTTACAATAATCAAAACAGCATGGTACTGACATGAAAACAGACATATAGATCAATGGAACAGAATAAAGAGCTGAGAAGTAAACCCACACATTTATGGTCAATTAATTTATGACAAAGGAGGCAATATACAGTGGAGAATAGACAGTCTCTTCAATAAGTGGTGCTTGGAAAACTGGACAGCTACATGTAAAAGAGTGAGATTAGAACATTTCCTCACACTATATGCAAAAATAATGTCAAAATGGATTAAAGACCTAAATCCTGTAGACCATAAAATTCATTGAAGAGAACATAGGCAGAACACTCTTTGATGTAAGTCATAGCAATATTTTTTTTGGATCTGTCTCCTGAGGCAAAAGAAATAAAAGCAAATATAATCAAGTGGAACCTAATTAAACTTAAAAGCTTTTACACAGCAAAGGAAACCATCGACAAAACAAAAAGACGTTCTACCGAATGGGATAAAATATCTGCAAATGATATGACTGATGAGGGGTTAATAATGAAACCATATAAACAGCTTATCCAACTCAATATCACAAACCAAACAACCCAATTAAAAAATGGGCAGAAGACCTGAATAGACATTTTTCCAAAGAAGATATACAGATGGCTAACCAGCACATGAAAAAAATGCTCAACATCACTAATTATTAGAGAAATAGAAATCAAAACAACAATGATAGATCACCCCACACAGTCAGAATGGCCATCACCTAAAAGTCCACAAATAACACACGCTGGCGAGGATGTGGATAAAAAGGAGCCCTCCTACACTGTTGGTGGGAATGTAAATTGGTGCAGCTACTATGGAGAACAGTATGGAGGTTCCTAAAAAAACAAAAAATAGAACCACCATATCATCCAGCAATTCCACTCCTGGCTGTATATCCAGAAAAAACAAATACACTAATTAGAAAAGATACCCACACCCCAGTGTTCATAACAGCACTATTTACAATAGCCAAGACATGGAAGCAGATGAATGGATAAAGAATTGGTACATATATATAATGGAATATTATTCAGCCATAAAAATGGATGAAATTCTGCCATTTGCAGCAATGTGTTTGTACCTAGAGAATGTTATGCTTAATGAAATAGGTCAGACAGAGAAAGACAAATACTGTATGATATATATGGAATCTAAAAAATAAAAGAAAAAAACCAGACTCACTGCCATAGAAAACAAACTACTGGTAACCAGTGGGGAGAGGAAAGCAGGGAGGGTCAGAGTAGGGGATTAAGAGATACAAATTATTTTGTATGAAATAGATAAACAACAAGGATATATTGTACAGCACAGGAGATTATAGCCATTATCTTGTAATAACTTTTAATGGAGTGAAATCTGTAAGAATACTGAATCACTATGCTGTATACCTGAAACTAATATATTGTAAATCAACTATACTTTAAAAAAAAAATTTTGAAGGACTTAGCCTCATCTGGAGAGGCGGTGAATATTCCCGCTGGACATGATGTTTGCATTGAGTCTGGAACGATGAATAGGGACGTCAAGTGAAGAAAAGTGGGAGAGGTGACAGGCAGAGGGGGCAAAGGCGTGTGAGTGAGGAGATTTATGAGAGAAGAGCCTAGACAGAGATTGGATGAGAGCATTGAGGACTTGAAAGGAGAAGATGGTTTGATGGATGGAAGGGGAGACAGAAGGATAGGCTTTCAAACAGGTAAGCATGAAGACAGAGGCAGAATCAGAGAGGACAGCCTGGCTGAGAAGACGCCGGGGAGGAGCGACAGAAGAAACCCAGAAGCAAAGAGCTGGGAGATGCCTCATTCTGAATGGGGTCGTCCCAGCGGTCTAGGAAGTAGAGGGTCCTAGCCCAGAGTGGGTGGCCAGTCGTGCAATCATGGCGGACCTCTAGGGCAGAGACTGGAAGGTGGGTGCTGGCTTTGCCAGCAGACGCCGTGGAGTCCTGAGCAGGGCGCTAGTGTGGAAGAAAGTGAGCGATGATTGAGGACACACTAGTAGTTGAGAAAATGGGAAGAGAGAGGGTGATTGCTTGAGGAATAGTAATTCTCCTCCCTGGAGGCAGTGGGGTGAAACTGCTGGGGTGAGTGAAATGGTCATGACTCGTATCTGTGCCGGAGACCCACCCACTTCCGAGGACTGCCAGCTCTTCCTCTCGCTGACCTTCTGTTTCCTCCCCAGTTTAAAAAAAATATACTTCACATATACAGTGAAACTCACCCCTTTTAAAAGGTGTACAGTTCTCAGAGTTTCGACAAATGAGTGTGTTATGTAACCACTACCACAATCAAGATGTGGGGTAGCTCCATCACCCCGGAAAACTCCCCCGTGCACCCCTGTAGACAGCCCCTGCCCCTGCCGTCACTGCTCTGTCATCTGTCCCTAGAGCACCTGCTGAGTGTGAGAGCAGCACACACACACTTTAGGGTTTTTAGTTGCCACGTATTAGAATTAATAATTGGATGCACTTAATCTGGGCTCTCAATTTTATCCTAAAAAGGGGTTTTGTTTGTTTGTTCACTCTTTCTCCCTAAAATAATTTGAAGCTCTTTTGATTTATGTCACGGATTTCATCAGATGCCCAACAAGGAACCGATTTGAGCATTTTTGCCGGTCGCTTTTTTTTTTTTTCTTTTTAACGTCTTTATTGGAGTATAGTTGCTTTACAATGTTGTGTTAGTTTCTGCTGTATAACAAAGTGAATCAGCTATACGTATACATATATCCCCATATCCCCTCCCTCTTGTGTCTCCCTCCCACCCTCCCTATCCCACCCCTCTAGGTGGTCGCAAAGCACTGAGCTGATCTCCCTGTGCTATGCGGCTGCTTCCCACTAGCTAGCTATTTTACATTTGGTAGTGTATATATGTCCATGCCACTCTCTCACTTCGTCCGGTAACTTCTTGAAGTGGGTTCTTAATGTATCAAGCTGATGATAAATAACTCCTCAGGGTAAATAACTCTTTTTTTTCAATGTATGTTTAATTTCACTGGAGCCCTGCAGGTTTGTAATAGTTAACCAGACTGTTACCAGAGTTATCCATGAAAACCAAAGGCTTGTTTCCTATTGTATAAGTCTAGGACTAAGTCAGCAATTCACCTTTTAGTCCCTAAAATAGTCGACTTGCTCTTCTAGCCCTGCCTGGCTTAAAAGGGAAATTATGTCAGTATTTATCTCATTTGGTTGCAAGAAGTAAAACGTAAATGATCTGCCTTTTAAGATGTAGCCAGTATTCATCAGTGACTTTAGGTAATATTTTCCTTGAGTGATACAAGTGCCGTTTTTCTTTGTTGAACTTAACCTGTTTTCTACTTTCTGAATAACATTCTCTATTCCTTCAGAAATTACTGTGGCAAAAAATGTTAGCATAACCCAAAGCCTTTGGAATACCTATGGCTTTTTTCAAGCTTACAAACGTTTGATATAGTATGTTTCTTTTTAAGTGAAAACTGGAAGTCAGAAAGATTGGCCAGAACCACTAAGGTGACATAGAAAAGGGATAGAAGCAGTTTTGCATGTGGGGTGAAAAAAATCAATTTTATAAGTGTACATCTTGGAGAATGGACCAGGCAGCCGTTCAATAGGAAATAAGTGAATAATACCTGGGGCTTTGCATGGACCACTTGCTCTGCACGGATTACTGGTATGAAGAGTTGCTAAAATCCAGAAGCAGCATGAATAAACATTTGGGTGATTGCACCGTCTGTTTTGTATGGGTCGGACCACATCTGATTGTTAAGTTTGGGTCCTTACAGAAGACAACACTTAAAAAGTCTGGTTGCAGTGAAGCATTTTTACTTCTTTTAGCAGAGCTCACTCACGCGTCCAGAAGGGATTCTCAAAAAGCAGTGAGCTTGCTGTCACCGGCAGCATTCAGACTAGAATACATGCTTCGTGAGTGGGGAGTTTTTCTGGATTATTACCCAACTCCTGAGACAGTGCCTGGCACACAATTGTTGAGTGTATAAATAAGAGCCTAAAGACCATCTCTTAGGAAGAATGTCCTCGGGGGTCCCTGTGCTAGGTGGGCAGGAGGGCCTCAGAGTGCATTCCTCCAATGAGATTGTGTGCATTTAGATCTCTATGGGACCCTGACTTTATGTGAAAGAAATGATTAGCTGATAACATAGTAAACTAAGCTGTAGTATTTTAGGAGATATAATTTGGACTCAGCAGCTTAATGACCTTTTATCCATTTTTTGTCGGCTGATCCATTTTGCTTTAGACTCTTAGGTGCTTTCATGACATCATCGTGACAGGGTGGTCTTTGCCACCCCCCTGTTCTCCGAGATGAATCCGGCTCGTCTTGAGTGGCTGATTAGCTCGCCTCTGCTGCCTTTAATCAGTCAGAGGAGGTGACCTTCCCAGCTGGAGGAAAACTGTTCAGTCTCGGTTCTTCAAGTGGCCAGGTTCCTTTTTTTAACAGTTTCTAAGATGGCAAAACTCTTTCCAGTGATGCCAAACTCAACTTTGGGGCTCCTGCGCGGCTTATGCACTAGTGAGAAGCAGAATGGGAGGACGAAGTAGTAGAAAATGACAGGTTAAAAGTGCATCTGATTTGGAGGCAAAAAAAATGGATCACATCTGGGGGAATCCTGCACCAGAGCCACTGGTACGTCTTCAAGGATTCGGTACACAAGCTGAAAGATACCCACCCTGTTCTTGGTTGCCTTCATCTCATGCCACTGCTCTCTTGCATTGCAGAGCACCAGAACTACTTCGGAATCGATGAGAACCTCGGCCCTGTGGCAGTCAGCATCCGGAGGGAGAAGGTGGAAGACGCCAAGGAGAAAGAAGGGTCCCAGTTCAACTACCGGGTGGCTTTCAGGACGAGCGAGGTACTGGGCGCTCAGGGTGTCTGTCCTGGGCTGGGCCTTGGGGTCGCTGCTTGGTTAAGGTGTCGCTTTCATTGTCAGTGCCGATCACAGCAGTTCAGGGGACCGGAAGGGCTTATACTGTTTTGTTCAAAGTAGAAAATTTGAAGACCTGTGATGGATGTTAAGTGGCAGTGATTTGACCGCCATCTTACATGACAGAAAGGATGAAATGATCAAAATGCAAGGTTTTCGGGCCTGAAGCAGAGGACAGACTTGAACTATATGATTTCATGTCAGAATTGAAGGACGACTTTAGCGTCGAATGCGAAAAGCCAGGAGGCCGCCCGTGGGGTGGGTGTTGGCTTAGCGTGTCTGTAGGTCCAGCACCTCCGTGGCCCCGCACTTCATCCCGCCAGCACCCAGGCTACTTCCCCGCTGGTCTTGCTTTGAGTGCAAAGTGCGACTGTTATACACCATATGGCCGATGCGTGGAGCCGTGTAGGCGGGGATGTTGATTTATATGAAGAACTAGATCTGGCCTGCACTTCAGGTCTTGTCCTCTTGACCATTGTCATTAGATGGGAATGTGTCGGCCATATAGTCCAGAATGTGATTCCTTCGAGATCAGAGTACAGAGAGCCCCTCGCCGGCCCTGCCCAAGCCTGGCACTTTGGTGCCCACTGCCTGTGCATTGGTGCTCCCGTGAACGGGGCTCTGTGCCGTAAAGAGGAAAGGAAGCCCTCTCTGGAGGGGACATATGGTAAGTTACGGACCTGCAGCGTCCCGTTCAGTAGCCACTGACCACGTGTGACTGTTTAAATTTAAGGTAATTGAATAAAATAAGAAATGTGGCTCCACGGTCGCACCTGTCACAGGTCAGGCCTCAGCAGCCAGTCGGGGCTGGTGGCTCCCGTATCAGCCAGTGCAGATGGCGGGCGGTCTCGTCACCGCAGAGAGTCCTGTTGCACAGCAATGCCGCGGAGCACTGTGCAAATGCTAGGCGCCGTTGTTACCACCGTCACTGCGGCTGCTTTGTAACAAGACCCGGAGGGCTGGGGTTAGAACCAGGCCTCTCGGCCGGCTGTGCGGGGCCTCCTCTCTCCACGTCTTTGAGCTGGGCTTAGATGACATGTGTCAGAATAGTGGCTCCAGGCTTTCACCACGTGTTTGAGGACATATCACAGATCAGGAGGCAGAGTCTGGTGGTGGTCTTCCCAGCCCTGGGTCACTTGCCCACGGGGGTCACGGGATCGCCCCACTCAGCCTCGGGAATTGCCAGCGATGGAAAGTGAAATAGGAAAAGTGGAAGAAGAGAAGATGATGTAGAGAAAAATGGGAAAAAGAAAACGGAAGGATGGAGGAGGTAGTTGCGGCTAGCCCGGCCCTAGGACCCCCGGCTCCTCCTCGGCGCCCCTCTCGTGGTGGGAGTGACTTCACGTCCCCCGGCGGGGCTTTGTCTCACTCCTTCTCGTGCTTCACACACGTCTGGTTATATCAGCCCCGCCTGGCTCCTGCCTGACCCCTGAGTCCTTCGGTTGTTTAAAGACTGACTGTTGAGTGTTGAATTTGCTTCTTCAGGTCGAGAACTTTTAGCCTCTTTTGCCCCACTCTGGAAAGAGCCTTAGCTTTCTTCCTCTTTTTTTTTTTTTTTTAAATAAATTTATTTATTTATTTATGGCTGCGTTGGGTCTTCGTTGCTGTGCGCGGGTTCTCATTGCGGTGGCTTCTGTTGTTGCGCAGCACGGGCTCTAGGCGCACGGGCTTCAGTAGCTGTGGCTCGAAGGCTCTAGAGCGCAGGCTCAGTAGTTGTGACGCACGGGCTTCGTTGCTCCGCGGCATGTGGGATCTTCCCGGGCCAGGGCTCGAACCCGTGTCTCCTGCACTGGCAGGCGGATTCTTAACCACTGCGCCACCAGGGAAGCCCTCTTCCTCCTTTTTTAAGGCAACTAAAAAGTTATGCTTTAAAGAGGCAACCAGGAATAAGTGTTAACCGGAATGTTGTATTTTGCCCCTGCAGCTGACAACCCTGAGAGGAGCGATTCTGGAAGATGCCATACCCTCTACCGCCAGGCATGGGACTGCACGCGGACTCCCTCTCAAAGAAGTCCTGGAATACGTCATTCCAGAGCTGAGCATCCAGTGCCTGAGGCAGGCCTCGAGCTCACCCAAGGTCTCGGAGCAGCTGCTCAAGCTGGATGAGCAAGGGGTGTGTATCACGTGGGAGACTGTAAGTGTGCGGGACTTTGTGTCCACGTTTCTGAATGTTTTGGAGTTTCCCCATCCATCTGCCTTTGGGGATCATTTATTTTTAATGCCTTAAAGCATTTTCTCTCCAGTTTTTCCGGAATATGCCTCTATACTAGTTAAGTAACATGATGCCTTTAATAATAAGTGCAATGCACCTCCTGCTGAGTTGTGACTTGCATTGTTTTTACCAGGGTTTCGGTATGTCCCAGCCGGCAGGAGCAGATCTGATTCATGATTATTAGAGACTGCTGGTGTTTTTTCCCAGGGTGTAAAGAACTCACGTTGGGCCTTTCCCTGAACTAACATTTATTCTTGTCTGCTCTGTGCAAAGTGTCATGCTAACAGATGGCAGTGAACAGCACGTATCAAGAGGCTTGAAGCTAAGACTTGGTGCCTACCCTTGGGGCCATTAAGACGAAGAACACCATGGCCGTTAGTGTGGTCATGGGTCATGGAGACATAGAAATGCAGTGTGTGCTCTGGGGAAAGAGAAAGTAACATCTGAAGGAGGTGGTGTTGTAACTGGGCCTTTAGACTTGAGTAGAATTCCAACAGGGAGATACGAGCAGAGCAGTTGGCTCTTTTAGAAACCATGGCCTGTTTCTTTACAAGAGAAGGGCACACGCAGGGAGGTTAGGAGTTAAAACAACAACAATTACAAAGTATGTTGAGGCTGAAGTGAATGCTGGGCTAAGGAGTTAGCACTGATCGAGGAGGTGGTGGGGAACATTGAAGGTTTGCCGGTAGGATGTGACATGCTCGTAGCCGTAATTTAGGACGATTATTCTGGTAGAAGGGAACTGGACAGCCTGGTGAAGGTAGAGACTGATGATGGCCTGGAGCTCAATTATGTGATCATTAATCGCATCCGGGAGAGAATTAATGATGGACAGGATTTAGGTGGTGGCCCAGAAGATGGAAAGAAGCCTTTTAACTTCAGATGCAAGATAATTTGGAGGCGAACCTGAGTGGTCGTTGCCCAAGGGTATGCAATTTATTTTAAATGAGTGGATTTGTTTTTAAATACATGCTTTGCAGAAAGAAAAAGACAATTATGATGCCTTTCCAGAATTTTCCAAGGACAATTCTTTCTCATGTTTTGGAGGGAGTATGCGGGATTTCTTGGTGGACCCAGTAACCCACTCCCTGTGATATATTGGTGGAGTATTTGATACTCAGATGGCTGGAATTCTAAAAGAGATGAAGTTGTAATTGCACTAGCAAATTCACACTGCATTCTCAGCCAGAGGAAGCAGGCACTGTGGAATTCAGAGTGGCGAATCCTGCAGTCTGTCTTTCTCAAGAATGAAGGCTGATATATTAAAGACAACAACTAAACCAAACCAAACCAAAACTTGAACCCTGAGCACTTGACTTCTAAAATCCCACAGAAGAGTTCATCATGGTCATCACTGGTAAAGTGCTTTTAGAATGGTCATGAGGCAGTTGAGGAAATCCTGTTGTCATGGAGGGACAGAGGGGGTGTGTCGCTGCTGGTCCAGGGACTCAGAGTTCAGGAGGGCTTGGTGGGAAGGACAGCATTTGTCACCGAACCGAACCTGGGTCCACTCACCTGCACGTAGGCGCAGTAAAGTCAATCTCCTGACACCGGGTTTGGGTGAAGGAAAGTGCAGCGTTTATTGTAAAATCACCAGTACAGGGAGAATGGGTGGCTTGTGCTCAAAAACCCCAAACTCCCCAAAGGGTTTCAGCAGAGCATTTTTTTTTTCTTTTTTAACATCTTTATTGGAGTATAATTGCTTTGCAATGTTGTGTTAGTTTCTGCTGTATAACAAAGTGAATCAGTTATATGTATACATATATCCCCATATCCCCTCCCTCTTGTGTCTCCCTCCCACCCTCCTTATCCCACCCCTCTAGGTGGTCACAAAGCACCGAGCTGATCTCCCTGTGCTATGCGGCTGCTTCCCACTAGCTATCTATTTTACATTTGGTAGTATATGTAAGTCCATGCCACTCTCTCACTTAGTTCCAGCTTACCCTTCCCCCTCGCCGTGTCCTCAAGTCCATTCTCTACATCTGCGTCTTTATTCCTGTCCTGCCCCTAGGTTCTTCAGAACCATTTTTTTCTAGATTCCATATATATGTGTTAGCATACGATGTTTGTTTTTCTCTTTCTGACTGACTTCACTCTGTATGAAAGACTCTAGGTCCATCCGCCTCACTACAAATAACTCAATTTCATTTCTTTTTATGGCTGAGTAATATTCCTTGTATATATGTGCCACATTTTCTTTATCCATTCATCTGTCGATGGACACTTAGGTTGCTTCCATGACCTGGCTATTGTACATAGTGCTGCAGTGAACATTGTGGTACATGTCTCTTTTTGAATTATAGTTTTCTCAGGGTATATACCCAGTAGTGGGATTGCTGGGTCATATGGTAGTTCTATTTTAGTTTTTTTAAGGAACCTCCATACTGTTCTCCATAGTGGCTGTATCAATTTACATTCCCACCAAAAGTGCAGGAGTGTTCCCTTTTCTCCACACCCTCTCCAGCATTTATTGTTTGTAGGTTTTTTGATGATGGCCATTCTGACCGGTGTGAAGTGATACTTCATTGTAGTTTTGATCAGCAGAGCAATTTTAAAGGCCAGGTGAGGGAGGGGAACCCCAGGGTCTGTGATCAGCTCGTGCACAGTTCTCTGATTGGCTGATGGTGGTCAGTCCTTAGGCACCAGAAGGTCTGGGGACTACGTACTCATGATCATCAAGTGATTTCTTCCATTTGGGGGTGATTTTAGCATCTGAAAAACAACTCGGGAAATAGGCGTCAGATACTATTATCTGGTCTATTATCTAGGTACTTCAGAGAGGAGCTACAGCAGAGGATATGGGGGAGGGATCTGTCCTGGGAAGGCCCCATAGGGTCCTGCTCCGTTACACATTCACTTCCGTGTCATGGAAGAGTCTGGAAGAGCGGTGCCGACCCCCGTGGTCTTCATCCCTTTATGTTTCTGGTGTGTGTTGCTTCTGCCTTGATTACATGTCCCTTACCTTCTGGGTAGCAGGTGCCTGCGGATGAGGTGCTTGGTCCCTCAGGCTGCTGTGGAGGAGTCCACAGGTGGCCCCGTGTTCCCCAGCCTGGATCCTGACGCCCAAGCCCTGAGAGACGTTACAACAGCCACAGGTGACTGTCTCCTCACAGAAGGAAGCAGGCACTTCTTGGGATGTCTGTCCGGCAGAATAGGTCCAGGAGCTACGCCGGTGGGAAGCATTGAAGGTTATAAAAATGACTCTGCCAGGGAATTTTTCTTAAACTAGGCCTTCAGGTACTTTGAATGAACACCTATTTACAATCTGATGAATTAATTTTGAGAACTGGGTGCTTCTTTTAAACACATCAGTGCATTTTAGAGCTCTAGCTGTATTCATGTGTTTTTTTCTTTCGAGATTATATTTATTTGACTCTGGTATACTTTCATAATGGTGTACAATACGACATTTTAACGTCCCACAACTCTTAGTGGTATCTAATTTCCATGTTACGTCAGCAAGAGCTACTATTTATGCTCATCTCTGAAAGATATTAGACAGCTTTTCTAACATCCTGGTTTCTAAAGGATCCTTAAAAGTTGCCCTAAACTGTTGGGGTGTTTTGAGTCTCTTCTGGGTAGTGCTCTCTTTATCTACTTTCCTGATAGAAAATCTGCCCAAGGAGGGGATGGGCCAGTTTTATGTTACTGGTCTTAAGGGGTTTTAATCTTGAAAAAATACTGTAAAGGACATATTGTCGTTTTCTGCTTTCTTGGAGTTTGGAATCCATTCCTGGTTTGACAGCCACTGTGTTTATCTGCTCTGCGCAAGACATGTTGTATCAATGGGAGATATAGTGGGTATCAGGTCATTCATTCCGTTCTTTACATTTGGTAAGATGTTTTGAGCAGGAAGACTCCATGCCATGGAGAATTATAAGGGAAGTAATTATCAATCAGGACTTTGAAAGTTTTGCTACTTTATCTACATAAATTCACCTCCCAACCTCTAAGATTCCATTTTTCCTTTTTTAAAAGACTATCCTAGTTTGTATAACAGGTGAATTCCTAAGATTATATAGGTTGACTTTTTTTTTTTTAATTGAAGTGTAGTTGATCTACAATGCGTCAGTTTCAGGTGTACAGTAAAGTGATTCAGTTATACATATATATGTATTCCTTTTCAGATTCTTTTCCATTATAGGTTATTATAGTATATTGAATATAGTTCCCTGTGTTTATTTTATATATATAGTAGTGTGTATCTGTTAATCCCAAACTCCTAATTTATCTTTACCCCCTAGGTTGACTTCTTAAAAAATTAATTCAGGTAAATTATGACAGCTCACTAACTTAGAATATTAGGGCATCTTTGGATTAATTTGTTCACAAGCCAATTACCCCTTCTGCTCTTGTCTCCTCACCCAGATGTATGTTTACTCACATACCAGGTTTACTTGACATGAAGTCAAGTGGGTCTAAATACATGAGACTACACGCTTAGAACAGGTCGTTGAGTTGGGAGGATGCGGTGGAAGGGCTTTCCTGCACCCTTGAATTTATTTTCAAGGCCATTCCGAGGCTCTGTTTTTTGTCACCTCCCTTTAAATTTAAATTTTCTTGTCAATAGTGATGGGGCTTCTGGCCTTGGGACAGAGCACTCAGCTTTTATCCAGTCCCAGGAGGCAAGGGATCGTCTGCCTGTCCGGGCAGGGTCTGTGTGTCCAGCTCTGAGCACGGGAGCAGTCTAGAGTTTTGACAAGTGGGTGTTTTTAGTTTTTGACCGTGGTGACGCCCAGGTGCCAGCCTCGTTCACCCCAGGACAGCGGGACTGGCTGTGATTCGCATCAGAACAGTTAAAGGAAGGTCAGTGGTACGGGGGCGTGGTTAGGCTCAGCCTGAGTGTTTAGAAACAAAGCCTTGTTCCGAGAGAATTGGGGGTTTTCATTCATGGGGACCCGGGGTCTGTCCTCCCCTTGGTACCGTGATTGGGCTGAAGAGGTGTGCCAGCTTTCTGATGAACCACGGGCAGGAGGGGGTCAGCCTTGGTGTTGCATTTCCATTGATTTCATGAGGTTTATAAGAGATTCGAGTGAGAGAGGTCTCTTCCTTCACACCGTGTCTCATCCTCTTACTGTTTTAGTGGAATCACAGGCCTTGTAGTAAACAGGCCGCAGTGGTTTATTCTCAGTCACTGGAGCAGAGCTCTAGGAGCTGGGGCAAGACACCTGGGGGCTTTGAAGTCTAATTTAGCCTCATCCCCCGATTCCCATGGGCCCAGGGCTGTTTGGGTAGAAAGCAAGTCCTGTTCCCCATTGGGATGTAGACACAGGCTGGTCTGTGCGATGGCTGGAAGGAAAGGGGTGTGAGTGGATGGCACCGTGCTCAGCAAGGAAGCTCCGGGGGGTTCAGTTCTCCAGGTATTTGGCCTTTGCCTGAGTCCACAGGGAGCATCGAGTCCGCAAGAGGAATCAGAGAGAAACTCCGCTGGTCCAGGGGGGGCTCTGCTTCACCCACATGGGGCCGCCCCGGTCCCAACCCTGGGGCCCCAGACAGCTTTGCTCCAGGCCTGCTGCACAAAGAGGCAGAGGAAGGGTTTCCTGCTGGGGTTGGCGGGGCTGCCTGGGACAAGCTGCAGGTGTGGCAGGGGCGCGGCGTGAGGTGGCATCAGGAGAGGTGGCACCAGGAGAGGTGGCAGGGCTCTAGGGGAGCGGCAGGCACGGGGACAGACAGAGCGGCAGCCCCGGGATGCGGGTGGTGGTACGGCCGCCCCTGCTGGGTGCGGAGGATGTGTGGGCGGGGGGCCCTGGGGCCCTGGGTACCTGTACCTGCTAATGTCTCCACAGGATCTCTGGGGGGACTCTCCATGAGGCCAGGGCCGGACAACTGGGGAGAAGGGAGGTCACACCATTCACGGTGTCGAGGAGGTACAGCAGTCTCGTAGAGGTCCCGTTAGAGGATTTATCCAGTTCTGACAGTCACCAAGGTCATCCACATCTGTGGTGACAATTGCCAATCCCAGGTGTTGCCTAAAGTACTTTAAGATCCTGGAGTGTCTTCTGGGTCACTCAGAACAATTAGTGTTCTGAAATAATCAGTGAAATAATATGAGACATTTGTATTATACTTTTTTTTGGAGGATGATGGTCTGTTTGCCGTAAATGTGGTGTCTCATTTATTTGGATAGTTGAGTTGATCAGAAACATTTATTCCTCAATCCCTGGACAAATAGAAGTGTTTTTTCACTAATAGCTTTCGCCCAGCATCTCATAGCCCCACGTTCCGGGCCTGGATCCTTGTCTTCACTGTGATTGGGGCCTGTGTGCTCTCCACCCGGCCCCCCAAACCCCTCACCACGGGAGCCATCCCTGTAGGTAGCTTATCCGGTCCGATTACGAACAGGTGACTGATGTCTCGTCTGGCTCCTCCCCTCCCGCGTAGCACCCAGAAGGTGGAGCGTGTGTAGAATGTACTGGCGGTCGGCTGCCCACCCAGCTCTGAGCTTCCCCTAGCATCTCTGCTGAGATGCCCCAAGCAGGCGGATCCCTACCTTTCTTGGATTGTACATTGTCATAGGTCACCCGGATGAGACTGCTGTTATCACTTTGCCACTCAAGGGAAATGAGTACCATTTTACCTTATTTTACTGATCTAGTCAGCTCTGAGTTTTGATGAAAGGCTCTGTTTTACAGCTTGATAATAGAAGTGAACAGTGTTACGGATGGATGCCTTGAGGGAATCAGAGAGGGCTGATAATCCCTCAGCGTTTGGAGGCTCAGATTGCGGCTAGTAAGATGAAGTGCCCTGATTGCCTGAGTGACAAGGAGTTCCTCTTTAGGGAAAACAAGAAAGCTGTAAAGGTGGATCCAGTTTCTCCCCGGCCTTGGGAGAAAGCAGTGTGGTAGCTTCCAGCATGATACGGGATGGACATGGAGATACGGCTACAGCAGGAAATCTTCAATTGCTACTAAAATTCTTTATGGCCTATTGTATATTTAGCAGATGTTTTCAAGACATTCAAAAATGTAGAAATGACGGTAATTGTTCAGTCAGAGTTACTTTTATGGAAACAAAACATTATTCTATCACTATACATATATCACAATTTCCTTACCAGACCTGAATTTGATTTGTTTTTTTTTAATTACAGTCTTTCGTATTTCCATGAGTGTTCAAATAACGACAACAAGAAAGCATTAGGAACCAGAGAGGGAAAACTTTTTAAAGTGTGCAGCCGTTTTTTCTTTCTAACTTGGAAGATAATGCTCATGACTATATAGAGGGTATAGATTCAATATTTCCACAGTTGTATTTTTAAATAAATGCTTAAACCTGGCTCTCCATGTTGGAAACCTGGCAGCTCCCACACGGGCAAGGCCATTCATTATATTTCTTAGGGTGTCTGACGTTTCTCCAGCTGTTATTTTCGGGTTTCTGGGTTTGTTATGTATTTGGAGTGTTGTGTACAATGACAGCTGCTTATTCTTTTGCTTCTTAGCTTATGGGAATTGTCCTGACAAGCTTTCCTGAGAACAGAATTCTCAGCTCCTATCATCTTAGTTTTACTGGAAGTTAGCTCGTCTGATACTTTGTTTTCATTTTACTTTTTAATTTGATTTATATTTTATATTGGAATATAGTTGATTTACAATGTTGGTTAGTTTCAGGTGTCCTTGTCTGATACTCTTTGCCGAGTAATTCCCTTTCCACCCCATTTCAGCTGAGCTTTCAGCACAAGATCGGGATCCTGTATTGCAGAGCCGGTCAGAGCACCGAGGAGGAAATGTACAACAACGAGACGGCCGGACCAGCTTTTGAAGAATTCCTCGATCTCCTGGGCCAGAGGGTGCGGCTGAAAGGATTTAGTAAATACCGGGCTCAGCTGGACAATAAAAGTAAGCTTCAGACTTGCTTGTATGTGCACAGATTTAATGCTCCAAAGGTAGGCACACTGCAGACATCTAAGCTAGGGATCCCGAGCCCTCCCCTTCTTGACCCCCTGCAGCGGCCGAGCCGGCTTATTTGGGATGGAGTTGAGATTTCCTCAGATGTGCAGAGGGAGCGCATTTCTCAAGAGCTCTGCGTCTCACATAAGCTCAAAGGGTCAATTCTTGTTCCTATGTAACAGGAGCAGAGATTCCCCGGTGTTTGGTGAATAATCTTTTAATATGTTCTTCTTTCTTTTCACCTCACCTGTCCGTTACACCCTTTTCCACTGCAGCAAAGATGAGCCCCGCATTCATTTCTGAAAGTCTGAACATCCCCACATCCACTCAGGCCGTGCTCACGCCCTTATCTTGCTCGTTTCCGTTTTCACGACGTTACCTGGGGAGCTGAAGCAGTGATGAAACAGCTGACGCATCCTGCTTCCCGAGAACCTTAGTCAGGTCCCCTCGAGCGGGGCACCTGTGGGTGCCCTCCTAGGATGTGTGCATTTGTCTTGTCTCTTCATGTAGGCAGTCGTGTCCCTTATGGTCCTCATAAACTCTACGCATTTCACCTTCGTATTTGTGTTGTTATTTAGTTGCTCTCAGCACGCCTAAAAATACCAGGCAGAGTAATTTTGTGTATCTGGGGAAATTCTGCTTATTGTCAAGCGATTAATCGCTTGCTCTTTTAATGAAGGATGAGCATATAGATTCTGAACTTGGAGCACCTGGGAGGACATCCAGCCCTAGAGGAGGGGCCGGTGGGAACTTTTCCCTGGGGGAGGGTCAGCGTGTGGCCGAGCCAGGGTTGGCATGGAGGCCACCTGAGCCCCTGCGGCCCCCTGGCCCGCTCACCTTGGGACCATCAGAGACACTTGCCTAGATCGCCGATGGTGCCACTCTCAGTGCGCATGGCCTGTCATCAGTTCTGGGGTTTTGATCTGTTTTTGAAAGTTACCCTTAGAGGATAGATCGCAAGACCTGGACACGGTGTTGGCGCACACGCGGGCCCTGTGTGTCCTCCACACACGCCAAGGTTGGAGTTTGACTATTCGGCTGAATGTGTATTGCTCATGCCGCAGAAATGTTAAGGTTAGAAAATAATTTGCGACAGCCATTGCAAATATCCACGTCTTTTAAGAAGGATCAGTGAGACCTTTTCTGATTTTCTCCTCTGTTTCCTGTGCAAACTCCCCTTATCCACAGACCGCCACATACCCGCTAGAGGTGCTGGCATGCCACCCTTAGGGACGTCCTTCCAGGAGAACCACTGCCAACCTGGACTCATTGCTAGGCATGCCTGCCGTCCCTCTGCTGTGGGGTGGATTGGGGAAGCATTTTAAGAGCTTCTGAGCTGTACTTTCTATAAAACTACAACAGAGGTAATGCAGATATTTTCCTGTGTATAGAATTGACATCAGCTTTGAGTTTTGATGACCTAAGAGATGTCTTTAATACATTACAGAGGTAGCGCTGAGTACTTGAGTGCAAGGAAATGATAACATCGGAACAAGATTTTGATGTGTTGATTCTAATAATCAGCGAGTCTTTTATTTTTATGAGCAAGACCTTCTGTGAGATGCAAAGAAATCATGGCATGCCTTTAGAGAGAAGGTTTCTAAGAATTATGTTTCATGGAGTGGTCAAATAAAAAGTATGTCTTTCGTGCAGTGGGCAAAAAAAAATATCTTCCTTCTTAAATACAGGAGAGTTGTGTTTCAGTTTTCACTCTGCCTGCCCGCAGGACCTTGGGCAAATCTGGGCCTCATTTTCTTCACCAAGAAAAGTCAGAGTTTCGGGCTAGAGTATCTGAGATGTCCCTTCCAGCTTTAAAATGGGTTGTTCCTCTCTTAAGTACAGAATGAAATGGGGTGGGAACAGAGGCGCTGTGAGCCGCTAAGGTGCTCTGCTAACCAGTAGAGTACAGACCCCCAATTTTTGGCTGCATTGGTTCTTCGTTGCTGCACGCAGGCTTTCTCTAGTTGTGGCGAGCGGGGGCTACTCTTCGTTGCGGTACACAGGCTTCTCACTGCAGTGGCTTCTCTTGTTGCGGAGCATAGACTCTAGGCATGTGGGCTTCCGTAGTTGTGGCACGCGGGCTCAGTAGTTGTGGCTCACGGGCTCTAGAGTGCAGGCTCAGTAGTTGTGGTGCACGGGCTTAGTTGCTCCGCGGCATGTGGGAACTTCTCGGACCAGGGCTCGAACCCGTGTCCCCTGCATTGCCAGGCGGATTCTTAACCACTGCGCCACCAGGAAAGCCCCCCTGTATCTCCTTTTGAACAGAAATATTTGCAGCAAACCCTTGAACAAGCTTGAGTTGACCTTTTGCATTACCCTTCTGATGTTTAGAATAAAAACTTTGAAAATATTGAATACTTAATTTTAGAAATTCGTCCTTTAGTACTACTTGGGATGGACAGATTATGACCACATTTCTGAGAGTGTTTCTCCCCCTTCCCCCTAAAAGTGCATTTTTCTTTTTTCATTATGATTTCCTGAATCTGAAGCCCATTGACCAGACTGTGAAATATCTGTCGGCATTTCTCTTACTGAATTTTAAGCGTCATAGTAACAGTGTTGTGAGGGGAGTCATTGAACCTGCAGGGTTAGTCCATCCTCTGACCTTCCATGTTATTTCTTCGTGGGAGGAACAGTTGTCATTCCCTCACGCCCGGCCTGCTCACTTCCAAAGCCACGTTCACCCTTAAGGCCCTGAGACAAGACAGTTGAAATGGAAGATTACTCTCTAAGAAGTCCTAAGAAAAATAACAAATATGCATTTAATGAATAGTTAAAAGAGAAAATGGGGGCTGGATAATATAGAGCTTATTAGATGAATATCCTCTCTGACCATCTGCAACTTGATTTATCAGTATCCATAGATAAACATTCTACATACTCCCCTTACGCATGAAATTTCCTTCTGTGAGTACCTTTCAGCACGAAACTGTATGCAATACTTTTTTCTAGAGGATTTTCAGGACTATTTCTGAGTTGGATATAAATGTTGGAAATAAGAATATGTTGCATGATTTAGAAAGAAAATAATAAATGCCCGTGAAAGTTAAGTGTTTTAATGTTTTTAAAGTAAAAATTTTAATTTTCAGATTAAAATAAGGTTAGCCCAAGATCACTACTTAGAGTTTCCCCAACAAACACAATGGAATAAACTTTGTTCTCAATAATATTGAACAGTATTCTTTATTGTTGTTTAAAAGGTAGAAGATAAACCTGTATATAGATCAAGGCTTGAGAAGGGCAATCTTGAGTTCTGTTTACATCTTAATTTCTATTTATCTTTTTGTCTTTATCCATATGCAAAGTGGTTCAAACCTCCGTCCTAAAATTATTACTTACACGTTTTACAGTCACTGTTGGTTTGGGTGTCTGAAACTCTCAGTGAGGTAATCTGTTGATAATACAGATGGGTTTCGAATTTGCACAGAATCATTCTGCTTTTCAAAAGATGAATAGCTGTATGATTAACGGGGATTCAGATGTCATAGTTTTTTTAGCATGTATCAGTGCATAATATGCAGTAAGAGATCACATTCATCCTTCCTGGTCTTAATCATATGACTGCCTCATCGCATTGCCTGTCAGAAAGAGAAGAAAATTACTTCCATCATTCAGGGAAGAAATCCTTAACATCTTTCGTTCCCATTTCCATATGAAGTCAATCCTGTTTCATTTTTCTGGGTTCTGGAGGGTCAAGTGCCCAAGAATAACTGATAATTAACTGTAAACACGCGCACGTACACGCGCACGCACACACACACGATGGGGCAAGGATAACTTCTGGTTAGCTCAGCCCCGTCTAATAATTGCACCCAGACCGGCGCCAGGCCACAACTCCTCCTTCCGTGCTCACCTGTACTTCTTGTGGCAGCGGCATCTCGCCCATGTGGGTCATCTAAGTTAGCACTGCGAAGGCAAGAGTGTCGAAGAAAAGAGAGGGGAAACCACGCGTTCAGTAGAAAGCGCCTGGGTGAGAGCAGATGAGGAGAAAACTCAGGCCGCAGGCGTGGGCTGGAAAGTGGTAGAAACAGGGCCTAGTGAGAGAGCGGGGCCACCCCGAAGACAGTGGTCCTTTAGTGTTGGGAGGTCTGTTCTTTTCGGTTGAATTGCCTTTTGTAATAATGACCTTCTAAGTGTTGAATTGCTAATCTGGAGCGGCCTCACTTGTTCTTGCAATTAATCTTTGTTTTCAGCTGATTCTACAGGAACGCATTCCCTGTACACGACGTACAAAGACTACGAGCTCATGTTCCACGTGTGCACCATGCTTCCACACACGCCCAACAACAGGCAGCAGGTAAGGCCTCCTCCCACCCCCTTCACAACAGATGCCACCTCCGAGGGCAGCCCTTCGATGGTATCAGTGTATTTCGAATTTGCAAAGAATCAGTAGGTTTTTTTCTTTGAACGGCATTAATAACCTTTGACTCTTTTATCATCTGGGAGTATTTGGGCTTTAAAGGGATTATTATGGCAGAAGTTTTATTGCACTCTTTTCTTACAGAACTTAGAAACTCTTCCACACTCACCTGGATTGCTTGCCAGGCAAAATCTTAATGGGAAGCAGTGTCAACTGTATTTATTACAGAAGAAGTCAACTAACGTAACCTGAGCTTCGGTTTCTGCGTGTGGGTAGATAACTTCTAGAAAATATTGTAAGAAAGAATCTCGTAACTCACTCGTGGCGTTCTTTAATTATAGGGGTTTGATTACATTTGGGGTGAATCCAGAGTTAAAGCAAGGTTTGTTTCCATGCTTAGAAAACTTAATTTTGCTAATGTCGCGTAACCGCACTCCTTTGCTCTAAATTGAAGCACCAGGGACTACGTAGTAGTTGTTCGATAAGCATTTGTCATGTGAATGAAGCTTAATTGTTGCAGAGAACTTTGTCTTTCTTTTTTACTTTTTTTCTGAATGCTCATGAAATCAATGAAGGTAGTCAAGGGGTGCATTTTTCCAGCGAGGTCCACTTGCCCTGTTCCAGGTGGGAAGAACCACCTTAGAGCCCACAGCCGGGAGGAAGAAGAGGCCCCTGACCCCCAGCCCGGCTTGTCACATTTGGGGCTATAGCTCCTCTGTTTATTCCTCTTCTCGTGGTAATTGCTAGATGGGTTTTTTCTACGTAATACTTAACCTCAATCCCTTGTCCTTCCTGTATTTTCTACAGGGTTTTCTAGTAATCAGAGTTCTGCCCATTACCTTCAGAGGATCTGTCTTTTTATCACATGTCTGCATGTTTTTTATGACATGGAGTTACAATCCCTAGATCACACATATGAATTTGACGCATGTTTTAAACTAAAGGATTTCTAGCTCTTCAAACATTTATTTGGAATAATGCCATATAGACTCACTCGATATTAAGATGCTCAATTTTAGACCATGCAGTTGTCCTGCAGATACTTTTGCGATCATCCAGTAATTAAACTCTGGGTGAGTTGTTGTTGAGAAACCTGATAGGGCTGACTCAGGCCCAGAGACTCTGTCAGTACGTTAGTGGAAATAGAACCAGTGCCTTTGGACCCCACTCATGGAGCGTTCAAACCACAAGGCCCTGCCAGCTCCCCAATTAACCTGAGTCACTGGACTCCAAACCAAATCCACTGCATTGTTTCTCAGAGGGCAACCCCTGGAATTTCGAAGTCCCTTGACTTTGCTGTTACCAGAACTCAAAGCTGGCTTCCCCCATCCCCTTTTTATTGAACAGTAATTAAAAGTGTGGTTTTATGAGTTCTTTGTACCAGAGTTTCTTCACTGAAACTCTCCCCGAAAAGTCCTACACGCAAAAACTTGGATGGAAGGATGGGGGTGGGGAGTGAGGTACGTGGGTCTTTTCAACTTCCCAAACGGGACATTAAAAAAAAAAGAAATCCCTGTACATTGAGATTGTACGTTACAAACTCCGTAGCCTAAAGACTTGTTGGTTCCATTTTTGTTTTTCTTTTTTAACTTGAGTGAGAATCCATGGCATTGAATGTTATGCCGATGCATTAGAGGTAGAAAACTGCTTGTTTTGCTTTTTAAATTGCTCTTACTATATGTAGAACATATATGATCTTATATGTGTTTCATTGGGAAATCTATATACTCAACGTAGGGTGTAGGCGAGTAATCATAATATAAAAGGGGTGAGTGTAGGATGGGGGATAAGAGTCATTGGACTTGTATTCTGAACTTACTGTAGTCAGTCATTTGCCTTGTGGCCTTGGGAAAGATTCTTAGTCTCTCAAGAAATTTGGTAATTACATCATGAGGATGTGGTCTAGGTGGCCGACAGTGGGTGCTTGGAGCCCTGTACTGAGAAGGAAGAATTCTACACCGAGGCTCAGGCGGGAAGAATGCTGTATTTTTGAGATACCTTCCAAGGGTTTGGAAGTGGGGAGGTGTGGCACACCTGAGCGTATTTGGACAAGATGATGCATAACATCTCCCTCTTGGTGTTAGAATTCCGTGATTCCAGGGCCTTCTTTGCGGCTTCCTCCTTCTAGGTTGGAAAAAAGCTTCAGCAGAAAAATGTAGTTCTTAAGAGCAAGAATTCTAGAGCCACGCTTCCTGGATATGAATCCCAGCTACTTAGCTTTGTGACCTTGGGCACAGTTGTCTATGCTTTATTTTCCTTTACCACTGAAGGTAGAGGCTTTTACCTCTTTCTTCACTGAGTGTTGTATGCACACAGCACCACTGCCCAGAACGTGGAGAGCAGTCAGTTAACATGTGTTGAATGAATGAATGAATGAACCTTTCTTAGATGGTAGTTAGAATTAGGTGAGTTAATATGTACAAAGCACTCAAAGTAGTGCCTGGGACAGAGTGTGCTCAGTAAGTTTTAGGTGTTTATTATAATTTATAACTTATGAGATGTAGAGGACAAGTATTTTAGATGACTTAGTTTGCATTTTATCTTCCTGTTCCCAGTCCTAAAGACCTATCGTGAAAAGCTAAGGCCTGAATAGTTAAGAAAGGAAGGGACTAATGTATCAATAATTTCAGAAAATCATTTTTACTTTGACATTTAATACTTTGCTAATCACGATCAGAATATTCCGGTCATAGATCAGTGATGGCACTGTGCAGTCTTGGAACACGGACTTTCCAAATTTGTTGCGGGTTGTGCCACTTCGCCGTCTCTCTCACCCACCCCACCCGTGCCCACAGATTATGGTAATACCAAGGGCATAAGCGTCTGAAGTGACCATCCAGGTTCATGACTGCAGTTTGAGGCCACAGAACTTAGCAAAGTTAACTGGTCTGTACGTGAAATGCGCCTCTGACTTTGGCCTCATTAGCCCCGTGGTATTTGTGACTATTTCACTGTTCCAGACGCATCCACCTCAGATACAATTTCTTGTGTTTGTTCTTATAATAAATCAAGCTGAAAGCTGATTCCAAGATGTATTAGAAGTCTTTAGAGAGTTCATGACAGTTGCAAGAGAGTTCAATCTTTGGAATGTCTGGACTCTCACAAAGAAAACCTAGGCAGATAAGGAAGCCCGTTCTTGGAGTGTTTTCCCTCTTCAGTCAAATCCCCCAGGTCTCTCTCTGGGTCTGCTTGGCAGTCGGTCCACTTTTCCCAGGGCTGTCTCCCCTGGGTGCTTCCCTCCTGCTTGTCCTATAGACAGATCGTAGTTAAGCCATCATGGGATGTTATCAGTGGAAAGAACCCCACAAATTAGCTTCAGACTTCACTTTGGCAGAGACAAACTAAGTATATAAACAGATGAAGGTAGCACGGCTCCTGGCACACAGTAAACTTTTTGTGTGTGTCAGTGCATGTGTAATGTTAGAACTGCCCTGCTTGGAAGGGGTTTCCGAGCTCCATGGAGGTCCCTAAGGAAAAAGACAAAACCCCTGGGTTTCTGAGATTCCATCTGAAGAATCCTGGTCTTAGCCTAGGGTTTGGGCTTGACATCTACAGAGGAAATAGGGACAGAGCTTGTTAGGCTAGGCTGGAACCCCTTCTCCGTATAATTTAGACAGATGGTCAGCGCCTGCCGTAAAAGGTTTGTGTACATACTTCTGTAAGTCCCTAATTGGTACAGCTGAGGAACCATTTAAATATTGGAGGAATCTACCTCATTAAGTGCTCTACAGCCAGGTCCTGACTGCTCTTGGGTTCACCTATAAATAGTAATCTGGAATATTTTGGAAGCATAAAAGGCGTATTCAGCTTTTCATGATTAGCTTTATTCCCAGGCCAGAAAGAAGAATGTATACTTATACCAGATAATAAGAATTATTGCTTTGAAAAGGGGCTGGTATTGCCCAGTTTCAGAAGAGAAATATTTGTGTCGTCATAATCCTTTCTTATCTTCACTTTGTTATTAAATCATTAAAAATCCGCATTCTTGGTTTATTTCTGTTTCTCCATTTCCAGAATATTCAGTCTTGCTTAGCTGCTTTGTGCATTTACTCTTGCCATTGGTAAAATATTTTATATAATATTTTTATATTGGTTATATAGAATGGTAAATCAGCAATGCATCCTTGAAACGGTGATTAAATTTGACCTCTTGCTGATTTGAGATCACAGTGGTTAATTAGCAGTCACTTTTTTGTGGAAGCAAAGGAGGCAAGATCTTTTGTATTTATGTGGTAATGTGTGTAGGTTTCCCCCTCTTTCTTGCTAGTCAGACTACTATTCTATGTTCACTTTTTCTGTGTCTTTATACAGGAAACTTTATGGATGTCTCTTAAAAATGAGAGCAAAATTCTGACCACCGGTACATGCTCTTTTGAGTACAGAGAATATGAGGGGGCTGTGTGGTGTGCAGGCACGTGTGTTTGTGTGTGTTCTGTGTGCAAGCGTGCAAAATTAGGACGGTCCCTGAAGGAGGAGAAGCCAGCGCTCCGTGTAAAGGGAGACACTTTCTAAGCAAGGGTTGGCAGACGCAAGGTGCCTGCTGCAGAGACCGCTGGGCGTGTTGCAGGGACAGAGGGCGGCTGTCCAGAAGGGGAGGGGGGTGACGGGGTCAGGCTGCGGGAAGGATCGGGACAGACCAGTCTTTGTCAGCCCTGCTCCTACCGCTGGGACTTTCAGACGATACCCCAAGGACTGAGATCCAGAATTTATGATTGTTTTTTTCAAAATGGGATACATTTAATTTTTTTCCTCACTTCTGAACTCATCTCTTTGAATTTCAGAACTTGCAATCGTTAAACGATGCAGTTTTCTCTTTGAAATCATGCTCATTTTCACATGTTTGCTTCTTAAGACAAGAACCTCTCTCTGGAGATCCACCTTCTCCAGTTTCAAATTAAGCTTTCTCATCGCCGACCCTGAGAGACTTCTTCTGAACCACATCCCAGACACATCACATCTTCTTACGGTGCAGCCTCTTTCCCCCTCTCCTCCAGAATTAGGTGCAACATGCTTTTTTTTTTTTTTTTAACCTTCCCAGGTTTTTTTTAAAAAAGAATTTAACAAATGAACCTATTTGCCTAGAGGCTGGTAGATCTAACCAAGTTCAACTTGATGCCATTTTCGATGCATATGCAGCTGCCTGGAGGTCGGTTGTTTTCACTTGCTTTCGGTTCTTGCACCAAGTTAAAACTGGACCTGTGAAACCCTGAAGTGTGTTTAAGGAATTGAAGATAAACCCACAGGTTGCTACTTTCTGTAGCATCGGTATGCTTTTTGTCAGGGAATTGGGTGAAGAATCACATTTTCACTTTCCTTGTCATACCAAGAGCTTATTCCTGGCTCACAGCTTGAATCAAGTGTTGGGAATTTAGCAGAATTGACTATGTAAATCTAATACAATATTTATTAACTCACTCTCGCGGTTGAAGACTCTTGAGTTGGCCCTCTTGGCACTGAAGAAGTGTTAGGAGCTTCTCGTGTCTAGAAAGGCTTAGAAGACGTCGTTCCTTAATCCCCGAAATAGCACCGGTGGCGTCTTGGTGACCAGGAACTTGCCTTGCTGTCTTGCTGAGCCGCCCTGGTTTATGGGCTGCTATGCCCTCTCCCCTTCCATTTCCGGAGTCGGCTTCTACAGAATTTCATTGATGAGTTAGAACAAGACGTAACTAACTGCTGAAGAGAACCCTAACCTTTATATAAGAAGCCCAAGCATTACTTAGGTTATTGAATGTCTGACAATGAATAATGTATCCGTGAACCTGCCAGATGCTGTATTTCTTTAGTCTCTAAAAAGATTCAGATATCCTATTGATGGGCCAGGTGTTCATTTTTCTTCGTTTATTCTCTACAGAGAGCTTGAGATTTTATTTTCCTCTTCTTAATGAATCTCCTTGTTCCCCGCCCTCCCCTGCACTTTTCCTACAAAGTGCATTTTGTGACCGTGGTTAAATGAACTAGAATTTTAAAACTATTTCTAGCCCATTTTACAAAGCAAAAGAACATGCTTAGAAGGGGGCAAAGGCGGGTTGGCACATCGTCAAGGTCACTAGCCTTAAAGTTTCCTTTAACTTGCGCTTTAAATATTCCCGTGGTGAAGTGTAGAACTGGACCCATGGTCTTCCTTCAGGAGCAAGAGAAATGGGTGGGAATAGCTGTCCACGTTTCACTGACTAGTGAGGCCGGGCTGCCCTCTGAGGTTAACCAGGAGGGCGGCCAGCGGATGCCCTAGTCACTGGGGAAGGAGGGGCCCAGGATTCCATACGTGGCCTTGGCCACTGCAAGCTCCGTTTTCTCATCAGTCTGAGAATTCCCGTGTTTCAAGGAGATGGAGAATTCCCGCGTTTCAAGGAGATGGAGAATTCCCGCGTTTCAAGTACAGTGTAAGCCATTGTGTTCGTGCTCAGCAAATACATTGAACACATTGTTAGGTATTTCAGTTTTTCTTTTAATTTTTCATTTGTTCCTGAATTTTGTTGTCCTGTTACAGTACATGTGAATCATGTATTTCAGTTATTGCAGAAACGAGGGAAGAATATATCTTAGCCTCGTACAGTTTTCAGCTTGTCATGATGCTTGTTTTGTTTTTTAATTTATTTTTTTGGCCGCGCTGTGCGGCTTGCGGGATCTTAGTTCCCCGACCAGGGATCAAACCCCCGCCCCCTGCAGTGGAAGCGCGGAGTCGTATCCACTGGACCACCCGGGAAGTCCCGTGATGCTTGTTTTAGATATATGTCCTCGCCTTGTTTTCTTTTCTTTTCTTTTCATGAAATGTTTATTGTTGTGATTAACATCTGTGTCCGCTATAGGATGGGTAAATAGTAACACAGTGAATATATGACTAGTTGGCTACTGATTTTTTTACGTGCATCTTAAAATGTCACCTTTTACTTAAATATCTAGCAAACATTTTTAAAACGACAGCTGGCTCATTAATGGATATTAATATAGCTTTCAAAACTTCACTCAGGCAGTAAAACGATTTTTGTGTGTTTATAACTTTAACCATCAGGATTTAAATAGGAGTTTTCCAGCATATGAATCAGCGATCGAACTGGCCCATAGTAGGGAACTCTGGAAGAATGGACGTTGCATTCCCACTTTTCCAGGCCTTTTATCACGCTAAATCACAAGTCAGGGGCCTGACAATGAAATCCTTTTTGTATCTGGGTTTAAAAGGTTTTAAAAGTTGAAATTAACGCTCTTTACAGTGAAGTATGTTCTGTAAGTGCCAAATAAATTTAAGCGCGAGCTTGTTGCCTCTGTTACTGCTCGTAAAGAGAGATTTACTACCTGAGATTACCCCGTTCCTGCAGTGACATCACCAACTCATGTAAGGATTACTGTCTCTATGAAAGCTGAGGACCGCAGACTCTGTGAGCACAGATCCTTATGGCTTTAGGTGCATAAGCTTACGGAGTGTACGGGTTTGTTGGTGTGTATTCAGAGTGGGTCACAATTTTATTGTGCAGTGTTACGTGGCTGTGATTGTGTATTTGTAACGTTTGTTTATTCACTTAGCCAGTGTGTGTGTGGGTGTCTGCTGTGTCCTGGGCAGGCCATTAGAAACTGGGAAACCAAAAGTCAAAGAGATAACATCTCCTGCCCTCCTGATGATTATGACCTGATGCAGGAGAAGTAAACCAGGACTTAGAATAGGACACGACAACTAACGTGGTTGCCGTGGGCCTGCGGTATGGGTGCAGGGCCTGTGCGGTCCCTCTAAGGACATTCTTTCCAGTGTGCTGGTAGCTCAGCAGAGACCTGAATGGTCTAGGAGAGACTTGGGGTGAAGGGGGCATTCTTGGCAGAAGGAACATCGCAAGTAAAGGGGTTCAGGTGTTACTGTCCTGGGGTTCCTTCTCTCCTGATGCATTTGTAATTTATTGAGTTTTCCAACTGTTAATCTGGTGGAATTCTGTGTTCCCGAAATACATTGAAAAGGCTAGATTTCAGTTAATTAGCTTGAATATATCCACCACCAATATAACAGTCTTCTGTATTTTTGTTGCAGAAATGCATGTGTCATTTAAGCCCCTGACACCCTAGTGCAGGACTTTCAGCCGCTGTACCTTCCCTTGGACGCTCTGCCGTCTCCTCCTTTTAAGTCGAAGAGCTTAATCTACAAGATTCCTTAAAGCGATTTTAGCTCTAATGTGCTATTATTTCAGGGCAAAAAATGATAAAGATGAAAAGGAGAGAGAACACCAGTTGCATTTCAAAGCGAAAGATGAACTTAAATATTGAGGCTCTTCTCTCCATAGGTCTTTGGACGCAGCCATGTCAAGGAGCCCTAGCTTCCAAAGGATGACTCTGCTTTTCTAAAAAACTCCTTGAAATTGAATGCTGAGTGAATTGTATACATTTACGTATCTTGTTTTTACAGAAGACCGTGTCTGTAACTCTGTGTGTGTGTTCACTTTCCTGACTGCAGCTCCTGAGGAAAAGGCATATAGGAAATGACATCGTGACCATTGTCTTCCAAGAGCCCGGAGCACTTCCTTTTACTCCAAAAAGCATCCGGTCCCACTTTCAACATGTCTTCGTCATAGTCAAAGTGCATAATCCGTGCACTGAAAATGTGTGTTACAGGTGAGTCCCTGACGTTTTGTGCTCCCAGGGTTGTTCCAACAGGACCTCGTTCCCCAAAATGTCTTCCAGTTAGTTTTCCAATTATTGTTTCTGTGCCCATAATTATCCTTTTTTTTTTTTCTAATTATATTTCCCACAATCTTCACTCAGGCACTTTCTTTCTTTCTTTCTTCCTTTCTTTCTTTTCTTTTCTTTCTTTTCTTTTCTTTTCTTTTTTGGCTGCGTTGGGTCTTCGTTGCTGCGCGCGGGCTTTCTCTAGTTCCGGCGAGCAGGGGCTACTCTTCGTGGTGGTGCGCGGGCTTCTCATTGCGGTGGCTTCTCTTGTTGTGGAGCACAGGCTCTAGGCACGTGGGCTTCAGAAGTTGTGGCACGCAGGCTCAGTAGTTGTGGCTCGCGGGCTCTAGAGCGCAGGCTTAGTAGTTGTGGCGCACGGGCTTAGTTGCTCCGTGGCATGTGGGATCTTCCCAGACCAGGGATTGAACCCGTGTCCCCAGCAATGGCAGGCAGATTCTTAACTGCTGCGCCACCAGAGGTCTTACACTCAGGTACTTTCTGTAAGAAATAATTGCCTTCTTCCCATTTTGAAACAGTGAAATTCCTAGCGGTTCGCAGTTCTAGGTTTCACCTTTCCTCAATGTTAAAGACTTCGTCCAGTCCCTGCCAGACCGTCGCTTGATTAATAGCATCCTCAGAGGTGGAGGATCTGACCATTTCAGTGCTTCCCTGAAAGAGATGCATTCTGGTGGTAAAATGTTTCTTCCCGTCTAAGAGCTTGGAAACACGCACACGGTGGTGTGGTGGCATGTCGAGATAGGGGTTTGACACTCGCTTTGGTGATTTCAAAAGGCCATCCAGGTGCCTCAGAATCCCGAGACTGACGAGGCCTGCCCTTCCTCTACCCGTGCTCTTCCTTAGGAAACAGCTGTCCCCGAAGGCTCCTGCCCTGTGGGGTGTCGGTGAAAGAGCCGGTCTCTGACCTGAGTGAGAATCCCGCTCTCCTGCCCCCTCATGGCGCTTTGTAACGAGTTAGCTTATTTTTTGGAGCCTTCATTTCCTTTTCTGAAAACTGGGGATAATAGTACCAACTTCAATATGTAGTTATGAGGAATGAATAACAGGAATTATGCAAAACACCTGTTAGAGTTCCTGGCACTCATCTTAAAGCAGTGGTTACCAGTTGAGCTGCCTCCCGGGCCTGGATGGGGCCCAGGCCTGGGCACGTGTGAGGGGGCAGAGGGGCCTGTGAACTGCAGCCGCGCCCTCCTAGGGGCAAGGAGACTGGCCTGTGTGCTTGGTGTCGCCAGCTTGCAGCCCCTACCCCATGCTCTCCCCATCTGCATGATTTCCCCCCATGGTGACCCTGTATGCACCTCAGTTCAAGACCCCTGGCCTGAATGCTCAGAACGACTTTTTATTAAAAAAAAAAAAAAAGTGATATTTGAAAAAAAAGGACATCTAGTCTGTATAAACGATACGCTTAAAACTGGTAACGCTGGTGCCAACATGCTCAGTCGGCTTATTCTTCTGGGATCTCCCCTGATGAATGGTAATTATGAAGAGTAATCTTAAATGAGCCTTCCTAATGGATTGGGAACGTAAGCCTAGGGCTTTATCGTATTTGGTGTTATTTTACAGTCTGCTATTCTTAGGTCAAATCGAGTATTTTTAATTCCTTTCTATCTTTAGTTTATGCTTCTATCATGAGGTGGTTGATTAGCACAAAAGATCTTAAGGATAAGTAATACCTTTTTTATTTTTATTTCTTTTGGCTTTTCTGTGTTTAATTAAATTACCGGGGAGGGATGCTTTTGATATAGATCTTACCTATCAACAAAGTGGCTTGCATTATGTTTTCTGTGGTAGAAACCAGCTTGTACAAATGGTTCAAAGATGGGGTCATTGCCTTTTAACATACCACGTTGCTATCACTAAATTATCATTTCCTAATGAGATTCAAATGTAAAGCAGTGGAGTGCCTCTAGGTTTTGGAAGTGCCTCATAAACATTCATAATGATCACACTTATCACCTCATGAGTGTCCTTCAAAGAATCGATCGTAATCTTCTGGAAAACTAGTCAAATCAATTCCATGACATTTTTATGAAGATGAGTTTACTCTGTCACAGGGAATAAGGTTACAGTGCCCAGGTTTTCCAGAAACACCTCATAGGTCTGTTTCCTATGATTTTCTCAAAACATACCAGTCACAGAATAAATTCATTAAAATAATTTCCAAGGAACTGATAAAATATAGTCCAGGTCTGCTGTTTTCTAGGTTGCTCCGTCTTAATCACGGGTGCGTTTTATGGAAGGCTGGGTGGGTCGCACATGCCCCTGTGACCCCTGTGCATCGGTCACATCCCATGAGCTTTGCACAGGCGCTGAGTGGCAGTGAGTTCTGGCCAATCATGATCTGCAAGTACCACGTAGCTCAGAGGCGTGGTCCAGACAGACAGCTGGGGCGAGATACCCTCCTCTGATAAAAGCGTGCTGCTATCTAGGGCACGCGTCCAGAGTGTGAAAGAGCAGGTTCCCACCTTCCAGAGAAGTCTGAGCCGTGCCCGCTGGATACAGCAGGGCTCTCTCTCGGTGATGCTGGGGCCACTTGAACCTAGAAAGAAATAATGGGGCAACATCCGCAAAGCTCCATGTTATGTCATTTTAGTCTAAAATTATTAAAAAGCGAACTTAACTGATGGCCTGTTTCTTTATACGAGATTCTTTCATTTCAATGGTTGTAGCCGTTGCAGAGCTAACTCTGAGGGATTTACGTGTTTGTGTGCTTTCCAAGATAAACTCTTTGCAAAATGCATCCTTTAATAGCTGAATGAGTAAACTTCTTGCTGTCTGTAGGCTTGGTAGCTAACTGTCAATTACAAGGGAAGTAATATCTATACAAAACGATGACTTCCATTTTAGAAAACCTACTATGTAGCCCCTTCTTACAAAAATTAGATGATAGTGTTAAATCGATGATGAAAACGATAATTCTTTGTGGCAATAATAGTGATGGTAACAGTCGGGTTGATAATAGCTTAGCAGGCATTATTTTGTTTAATCCTCATGGTGTGCTTTTGAGGATAGTACTGTTTTAACCCCCATTTTACAGATGAGGCGCTGAGGGATTAAGTAACCCAGAGTCCCTCAGAAAGTGGTGGAGCTGGACTCCTAGGAAGAACACCGGATCCTGGAATCCGCTGTACCCCACGTTGCTTTCCTAAAACCCTTTAACTGGCACGTGAAGGAAGGCTCATCTTTGTACTGTTGCCCTCAGTGGAGGGGTCTTATGTCTAAATCATCCGTAAATGCCATCAAGTTATTTGGGTAAAATAAGAAATTCTAAAACATACTGTTGTTTCCACCCACTGGGAATTATTCCTTCTTAACTCTGCTTGAAAGAATTACGGATTATATAAGCTTTTGTGACCAGGGGTTTCTAATTGATCCCCATCCTCAGACTATCATGGTTTTCCTGGACTAGTAATAGTAGTAATAGTAACCATAGTAACCGCTGTGCCTGAATTCTGCTCCTTTTTTTGGTACAGCTTTGATCTGAGATGCATAGGATAGTGGTTTATCGAGCCGCACTGTACCATACACTGTAGCGGAGGTGTCCAGTTAGACATTTGGGTTAATAATTTGGGACGAGAAGAATCGCCCTGTTAACAGATGTCTCTCTCTGCCCACTCTGGAGCTCCACAGTGAGAGCCGTCTTGGAACACATTTAGATATAAAAAGGTCGCCCTGATGCTTTGGCTTAAGGGCGTCCAAGCTGTAGTCAGAGAGTAGCTTGAGATCCACAGAGCTAAGTGCAAAAAAGTAATCCTGTAAGATGTTAAACGGGATTTGACCTCCTCAGCGTTCCATGGGTAAAATACTTCCAGGAATCTGTGCTCATCACCGGAAGAGAAAACCACGTTTAGGAGAGGTGATCACATGAGTTGATGATGGCCAGTGTCGGGAGGGCAGGGTCCAGTGCACTGAGAGGCCGCTTGAGCTGGTTGATCGTTCTGGTGGGGAAGCAGCAGGTGTGGCTACACTACCCACAGGCCAGATATGTAGCTTTGGGACAGCTCTCTATGAAGTAACACCTGAGGACAAGTTAATTCCTACTCAGTCTAGAAAGTTCTTCCTAAGGATGGTAGTGAGGGGAAGATGGGTCGTATATGGTGTCAGCCCCTCAGCCATTTGAACCTCCACGATGTTTCTAGGACCTTCCTTGAGGACATGAGTCAAGTCCCCCCCCCACCTCCCTCTCTGGTTCAGCACCTTTACTACCATGCATGTGCGTGAGTTTGGTCTTCTGTCCCAAAGGGAAGCGGTCCTTCCCTCCCCTTTCAAGCCAGCTAAGGCCCTGCCCAGACCCCCTTCCATCTTATAGCTCTTTCCCCGGAAATGATGAACGCTGCTGAAGGGTGTGCAGGTTACAGCAAAGGGAAGAGAGCCCTGGGGACCGTGATCTATTTGGAGTCTAACCAGCCACATTCCAGAAAAGGAATTCACACCTAATGCTTTCATTCCTTAATCACCGCTTTCAGGATTTTCTACCACGAAGAAGATGAAACATAGATTGCTTCCTTTGTTTATCCCAGCACAGAAAATACCAGCCTGGGCAGATGTGGGGTTGGTTCCCATTCTTGGCCTGCAGTAGCTGCTCAGTAACTGGGGAGTGCTGTGGGGTTCATTCATTCACTCACTCCAGTCCTTCATTTGCTCATTCATTAATTCACTCTTGCTTCAAAAAGGATTTGAGACAACGAAAGCTTCTGTCTGATACAGGGGAGCATTACTGGTTTTGCCGTATTAAGATGGTTATTGCCATCACTATACATTTGATCTTTTCAGTCCCTGGAATTTCTTAAAACTTTGCTCCTATAAAATCTTCATTTAGATTTTCAAAATGTGATCAAGTGAGCATTTCCTTAAAAAAAGTGACATTCAAAACTTTGGGCCCTGTAAGCCCAATGATCATTGTGTCCAATAGCAGTGAGATCGCAAATAGCCAGCTGGGCTAACCTCACTGCTGTTGAAAAGTGTCACTGTCTCTCAGTGGTGACCGGCCACAGAGTTACAGAGCACCAAGCCGGCTACTGACCCGTCATCCCTACCTTAGCTCGCACAGCCGTGACGAGGACCACAGACCTGGTAGTTTAAACAACAGACATTTATTTCTCACGGTTCCGGAGGCTGGAAGTCCAAGATCAAGGAGTTGGCAGGTTTGGTTTTTCCTGAGGCCGCTCTCCTTGGCCTACAGATGGTCGTCTTCCTGCTGTGTCCTCACATGGTCTCTCCTCTTGTGTGTGTGCATCCCTGCTATCTTCCTGTGTGTCCACATTTCCTTCTATAAGGACACCTGTTAGACTGGATTAAGGCCCACCCTAATGGCCTCATTTTGACTTAATCATCTCTTTAAAGACCCAATCTCCAAACACAGCCACGTTCCCAGGTACTGGGGTTTTGGACTTCAGCATACAAATTTTGGAGGGACACTGCTCAGCCCATAACACCCCCTCAACTACTAAGTTTGAAAAGTTTTGCTAAAAACAAAGAAAAACGTGATACCCAGAAATGAGCATAACAAGAGTCTATGAAGTAGCTGGCTTCAGTCGAAAGTGTGGGCGTATGTCACCTTTCTGAAGCTAACTATTACGGCCCCACAATTCATCTTGTTTCTCCTTTTCCTCCCTCAGTGTTGGAGTTTCTAGATCAAAAGATGTGCCACCATTTGGTCCACCAATTCCCAAAGCCGTAACTTTCCCAAAGTCAGCAGTATTCCGGGACTTCCTTTTAGCAAAAGTAATCAATGCAGAAAACGCAGCCCACAAATCAGAGAAGTTTCGAGCGATGGCCACTCGGACGAGGCAGGAGTACTTGAAGGACCTGGCGGAGAACTTCGTCACGACCGCCACCGTGGATACCTCCGCGAAGTTCAGCTTCATTACCCTGGGTGCCAAGAAGAAGGAGAAAGTAAAGCCCAGGAAGGACGCCCACCTCTTCAGCGTCGGAGCGATCATGTGGCACGTTGTGGTGCGGGACTTCGGCCAGTCCTCGGACATTGACTGTCTCCTTGGGATTTCCAACGAGTTCATCATGCTGATCGAGAAGGATTCCAAGAACGTGGTCTTTAACTGTTCCTGCAGGGATGTCATTGGCTGGACATCTGGGTTAATGAGTATCAAAGTGTTTTACGAACGAGGAGAATGCATCCTTCTGTCCTCGGGGGACAACTGTGCCGAAGACGTCAGGGAAATTGTCCAGCGACTGGGGGTAAGTACAGGTTTCTGTTTATCCACCATCCTTAGGTCTGCAATCCCAGATTCATAGTAGCTTCTGCTGTGGAACTTCGACCCCAGTTACATCACCTAGTTACTATTTCTTAGGGGTAGAGTTTGATTTAATTTTTTTTTAATTTTTAAATTTGTATTTTATATTGGAGTATAGTTGATTAACAATGTTGTGTTATAGAGTTTGATTTTAAATGCTGTGTCCTTTTGAGCTGTTGCTGAAGCCATGAATGGTGGCGAAACACCCGTTACAGATTGATTGGAAAGGAAAAGTGAAGCCAACTTTCCAAAGGGAACATCGGGATATATTTTCATAGTGTTTCAAGGAAGGACAGGAATTTACTAGATATTATGTCTGTTTGTAGAGTCTGGCACGACAGTACCTTCCCAGGGGGAAATTAATAGGCACAGAATCACCGTTGACCATATTGATGGTCAGAGTAAGCCCTCTTTGCCGCTTCACCTCTGCATATTTATACAACAGGTATTTTTGTTTAGTCTGCCAGATTAAATACGTTATTAATCTTGCAGCCAGTTTCTTACAGAGGTTTTATAGAGTTACCCATTAAGTTAGAAAGACTTTAAGAAAAAAGTCATAAAAAAGATTGTCATTTTCAGTACAAAACCATGATGTCCGTGGTATTTAACAGTTGTATTTCTACTTCGTATTTTAACAAAGGAAGATACAGATTTTAGTTTGAGTATATACCATAGAATTTTAAGAATAAATGAAATATAAGAACAAAATGTGCTTTGACAAAAGAATTTTTCATGTGTAAATCTTCCCCCCAAGGGGATGTATATTTCATTAATTAGAGAAGATTTAGTCAAATATGGATCATGAGAAAAAGAGAAATTATACCCATTTCCTGCCCCCTTTCCTTCCACCAAATATAAACCTTTTATTATTCCAGACCACGTAGATGAGACAATGCAATCATGTCAGTGTCTGCTGGCCTTGGAGAAATAACGTCATTATTTGCAGACGCTCTTTACGGGAAAGGACCTCAGTGTGTTCAACAGCATTGAGGGCGTATGTGCGCAAGCTGAGACGTGATTCAGGGATGATTAAGTGTGTGATAAGTTTTCGTATCTGGAGAATTGAGTTATCCTGTGAGTCTCAGGACACATTGTGCTTTTAGTAATACTGCAAATACTTCTTTTTAGGAGACCTACTGAGTCATCACAATTTGTGCTCCGGAAAATACAACATAAAACACACCCACTTCACCAACCACCAAAATGCACATCCCATAGGTTCTGACACATTCACTGTTCTGTGGACCCCATTCTACCATTTTCCTAGAAAAAATGACTATATTGCTAATGTGACTAAGGTACCTGATATCTGGAATATATTTGAGGAAGTATATTCTGTGTCTCAGATGACTTGTAACGGGAGATGGTGGAAACAAACCAACCCAAAGACTGTTGGGGGGGTTAGAACAAAAGGCTGGTGCAGGGCAGGAGCAACAGAAATGGAAAGGAAGAGGATGAAGCTGTCATAGTGGAGAGATGGGGAAGGGGTGCTACTGGGCAGGTGGTGGACGCTGCATTTTCTAGTGGTGGGAAGTGAAATCAAAGGTGTCTGTTATGCAGGTAAAGACGCAGGTGGGGAATAAGAGCTCCCACCTAAAGAGACAGGTAGGGCCGGTCTACTCTCAGAAGAGCCCAGGCTTGGTTGAACGCTCTCCTGTTGCCATCTTGAAATTCTCAATAATTTTTGACTAAAGGGCCTGCATTTCTGTTTTGCACCAGACTCCACAGATGATGTAGCCAGTCCCGGATACCTGGATAGGAGGCCACCGTGGGATAATTGAGGCCAAGTAATTATGTGAGGAACTCCAGATAAATGGAGAGCATGATCCCTCAGCCTTTGCCAATGTTAAGAAGTAAGGAACAGAAGTGAGAAAGAAATCGCAAAAAGTAGGGGACGTGGCAGGTGGTTGGAAGAAATAAGAGGAAGAGACAGAACAAGTAGGACTCGGAAAAACCTTTCACTCTTCAATCTGATATATGGATGTTACATTTCAGCTGAAAATTGCATCCATATTGGAAAGAAGGCTGAGCACATGTCATATGTAGGCTTTTGGTCGGAGAGCTTAGTTGAAACAAAGCTGAAAAGGAAGTGAAGGAAAAATTTATTCAGGTTGTATATATTACAAAAGTGCCTTTTCAACAATTTTAAATTAGTTCAGTTCGTAACTTTGGAAACTTCAGTCGTTCAAAACTTCACCACTAAGACCAGCAATCCCTTTCCCCATTTTCCTAAGCCCCAAACTGTCATGTGCGCCTACAAGAAACTGATAAGCAGGGTGGGCACCGTGGCGGTAATAACCATGGTAACCTCAGCCGCACCGGTGATAACACTGAACCAGCCCCGGTCCCACAGCTGTACGTACAGTCATAGGTCTTATTGAATAGGAATCTGTGTATTCAGAGCGTGTTTCATGGAAATGGAGCATTTATTAAAACTGAAACTTCATACGTTAGCTCTGTGCTTTGGGGGATGCGGGTATGATACCTCCCAACTTTCAAGTGCCCACAAATAAGTGATGCCGTGGTCATCAAATGATATACTCCATGAGCCCATGTTTTTCTTTCAGTGCATGTGGGCTATTCTCAGTAAGCACTTTTGAGGGTGGCATTAACTAATTATTGGTGCTTTAGTTCACCGAGTGGGAGGCTTGTCTACAGACACCACGGAGGCCCGCTGGCTGGCCCACGTTTGATCTGAATGGTCCTCACCACCCAAGCGAGCAAGGGCAGGCTGTCCCCAGGAGAGGGATCCTAGGGGCTAGAACAGGATGTCCACAGGGCTGGCGCACAGAGAGCACTTAAGGTTTTCCTAACAGTCTGACTTCCTTCTGCTGCCCATCCTGTGGGCAGGCCGCTAACTGTTAGCTTGGAAGGGCTTTGGGCCATTTTTTTCTCCATTGTTTGTATATGGCACACTTTGCATATCCATTCATCCATCCATGGACACTTGAGTTACTTCCACCTTTTGACTATTGTAAATAACGCTGCTAAGAACGTGCGTGTACAAATACCCGGGTGTACCTCTTTGAGACCCTGCTTTAAATTCTGTTGGGTATATACCCAGAAGTAGAATTGCTGAGTCTCATGGTAATTCCATTTTAATTTTTTGAGGAACTGCCGTGCTGCTTTCCATAGCTGCTGCACCACTGGGCCATTTTTTAAGTTGAATAAAATTGTCTAATAGGGAATTCCCTGGCTGTCCAGTGGTTAAGACTCAGCGCTATCACTGGCAGCGGCCCAGGTTCCATCCCTGGTTGGGGAACTAAGATTCCACAAGCCACACCGTATGACCAAAAAAAAAAAAAATTGTCTAATAGGTTTTATTGCTTGATGGGTGAAAGGCGTCACATGTTTTCAGTTGCTTCAGTCCATCTGGAACAATGGAATTTATATGCTTAAGAGCCAAGTCAGGTGACATAGAAAGGAGAGGGGGGAGTTATCAGAGCCCGTCCTAAGCTCACAGGCTCTGTGTCAGTGGCTTCTAGGAAAAAGCAGGACACCTGTATCTGGTTTGCCTTTGAAGAATGAAACCTTCGTTTTACTTTTGTTATTTCCTTTGCGCCTGATGCCAGGGGTAATTACGGTAAAGTCTGGATTGAACCGTGTCCTTGTCTTGTCATCTTGTCACTGGGATGTGTGCCCCCCGCAGCGCCACCCCTCACGGTCCCCTTCCCCCTTAGATCGTGACCAGGGGCTGCGAGACTGTGGAAATGACCCTGAGGAGGAACGGGCTGGGCCAGCTGGGCTTCCACGTGAACTTCGAAGGAATCGTCGCAGACGTGGAACCTTTCGGTTTTGCGTGGAAGGCCGGCCTTCGCCAGGGGAGCCGCCTGGTGGAGATCTGCAAGGTGGCCGTGGCCACGCTGACGCACGAGCAGATGATCGACCTTCTCCGGACCTCGGTGACTGTGAAGGTGGTCATCATCCAGCCCCATGACGATGGCTCGCCTCGGAGGTAGGCTCTCATCCACGCTCGCTCCTCCTTGGCCTCTGTGGCAGGTGCTCTCCTGCAAGGTCCTCAGAAAGTGTGCTCACGTGCACCTTCCACCTAAGTTGTCTGGACGTCAACCATTCGGGCAACTTCAAAGAGCTTTAAAAAAGTCATTAGTATATAATAAATGATAAACTGTCATTTTCTAAGCATTTTGTTGGGACGTTGAAGTCATTGGTTAACAGGATATTTAAGAGATCTCATTGATTTAAGAGATCAATGTGTGGAGGAATATCGGGACATCAGATACACTGTTTGGTGACCACTCCATTCTGGTTGAACTGGTCCAGGGCTTTCTCCTAAGCTGTCATGGGAAACCTAGGAAAAGAAGTGGCTGGACTTGGAAAGCTCAGAGTGGATGGGTGGGGGGTAGGGACAAGAATGGGATTAGAAAGTGATACCATTCCATTGTCAATAGAAAGTTCCCATGCTCAATATCAAGGAAGCATTAGGCCAAGGGGAGAAAGAACTCTCACTAAGAACAAGCCACCCACCTGGCCTTGGCCCCTGTTGTGCAGCAGTGTCTATAGTGGTATCTGGAGCGCGTTTTCTCTGCCTCTGTCTCAAATGCAGTTCCCTACTGGCTGGCCAAGAGCCCTGGCTTTGGAGGGATGAAGCATGCTTGGAATCGAGGCGTTAGCTGTGTGATCTTGGGTGGGTCACATGCTCTCTCTAAGCTTCCCTTAGTATCTGTAAGATGGCATTATAATATTGCCTACCTCGTACTGTGTGATGAAGATTAAATAAGGTGATAATGTGTAAGGCACTTAGCACCTTCTGGCATGATCAACACCTTACTCATTTTAGTTAAAAGAAAAATAAACTAAAACTTTAGGATATTCATTTGAATTTTTCCATGCTGTAAAAGAAATCCTTACTCAAAGATAGGAAGGTGACTGTGCCCACTTTCTGATCTTCTGTAGTAACTGAGGTCACTCTTTCTACCCTGTCCATCTCCTTTGTCCATCCTCCAAACCAGCACCGTCCAGTCGCACTTTCTCTGATGACATGTTCCATATCTGTACCATCCAAACAGTGGCCACCAGCCACATGGGTAGCACACATTTGAAATGTGGCTAGTGTGACTGAGGAAAAGGAGTTTTCATTTTAACGAACGAATTAAGATTCAGTTAGCCACATCTGGCTCGTGGCTGTCATATTGGATAGAGGAGCTCTAAACCATGGTCTTTTTTAGAAAACAAACCAATAGTATACCACCTTCCTCTCTGGTTAATGTGCAAAATTTTGCAAAAGTGTGTCTCTGTTGGTTATCTTACCATTTGCCTCCTGCTTAACTTTCTATGGTCTTGTTTCCTCTATCTGCGCAGTAAGTTTACAGAATAAAAGTTAATGAGCTGAAATTCCTCTTGAGAGTAGTAGCCGCATGTCACAGGAAATACCCAAGGTGTTTCTTGTTGCCTTGGAGGATTCTGTCCCATTAAACCCATTTGCTCCCCAAAAATCCCATGAATCACTCATGGTGGTATGCGTACAAGAAAATCAGAGACAAAAATCACTTTCTTAAAAATGAGTCTTGGAAATAACAGAAAACAAATCCTTTAAACTTTGAAACTAAAATAATTTTGTGTTAGTCTTTTAAAATAAATTTTAAACCAGTTATTAGAAATTTTTCCATAAGATAAATTTCTTTCTTCATTGGCTAGAGTTATAGGTTTGTAAATTTTGTGGTGAGAATCAAGTCTTTTCATCTGTTTTAGAGGTTGCTTACTTCTATAGAATTAGACAAAACTGTTACCATGTTCTCCCAAAATTAACAAACAACATTTCTCTCCTATTTTTAGTTTTGGTCTCCTGTTGCTCAATAAGACATTTCTTTGAAGCTTTCAAGAGATCTGCTTAATAAAAATGTTAAAGTTATCATTATATTTGATATTTAAAACATATGATTTAGAAAAATAGAATCTCCTAAGGAATACGGAATTGTTTTTCAGCTAAAGCAAATAAACAAACAAAAACTACCATTTAAAAGTCCCGCCTGTTATTTTTTTTATCCAAGGGCATGTTATCTGCTTTGGTCTGCACATAATTAATTCTTTCTTTGTTTTAAGTGCAAATTCTCTTATTGAAGCTATTCAAGATAATTAGAGATTTTGCCTTTGTCTCCTCAGAGTATCCTTAATGTCATTCCCTGAAGATGCAGATTTTTCTCCCGTTCAATCTGGAATAACCGTCTTCTATATTTTTAACCTTAGCCAGGATTAGAACTAGCTGATCGCCTGGTAGTAAACACTCCAGAATTGGCCTGCCTGTCACCCACATTTCCAGAAGCCAGGAAGCTTTTAAGCCTAGCATGTATCATTTGAAATGCTTTCAATTCAGCCTTCCAATTTTCTGAGAATTTGAATTTGTAAATTTGCAAACCCACATTTTTGTTAGTTTTGGATCCTGGTTCTGCCTGCGACTCTCTGAGCACCCGGATAAAAGCGCTCGCTGCTGTCCGGCAGCCTCGCATCACACACAGGAAGTCATCCGTGCAGTGACAGCCGTTTGCTTTAGACTGTGATGTTGAGTGTGAAATGTCATTTTTTTTGTTTTGTTTCGTTATTTTCAACATCTTTATTGGAGTATAATTGCTTTACAGTGTTGTGTTAGTTTCTGCTGTATAACAAAGTGAATCAGCTATGTGTATACATATATCCCCATATCTCCTCCCTATTGCGTCTCCCTCCCACTCTCCCTATCCCACCCCTCTAGGTGGTCACAAAGCACCGAGCTGATCTCCCCATGTCATGCAGCTGCTTCCCACTAGCTATCTGTCTTACATTTGGTAGTGTATATATGTCCGTGCCACTCTTCTCACTTCGTCCCAGCTTACCCTTCCCCCTCCCCGTGTCCTCAAGTCCATTCTTTACATCTGTGTCTTTATTCCTGTCCTGCCCCTAGGTTCATCAGAAACTTTTCTTTTTTTAGATTCTATATATATATGTTAGCATACGGTATTTGTTTTTCTCTTTCTGACTTACTTCACTCTGTATGACAGACTCTAGGTCCATCCACCTCACTACAAATAACTCAATTTCATTTCTTTTTATGGCTGAGTAATATTCCTTGTGTATATGTGCCACATTTTCTTTATCCATTCATCTGTCGATGGACACTTAGGTTCCTTCCATGACCTGGCTATTGTACATAGTGCTGCAATGAACATTGTGGTACATGTCTCTTTTTGAATGATGGTTTTCTCAGGGTATATGCCCAGTGGTGGGATTGCTGGTTCATATGGTAGTTCTATTTTTAGTTTTTTAAGGAACCTCCATACTGTTCTCCATAGTGGCTGTATCAATTTACATTCCCACCAACAGTGCAAGAGGGTTCCCTTTTCTCCACACCCTCTCCAGCATTTATTGTTTGTAGGTTTTTTGATGATGGCCATTCTGACTGGTGTGAGGTGATACCTCATTGTAGTTTTGATTTGCATTTCTCTAATGATTAGTGATGTTGAGCATCTTTTCACGTGTTTGTTGGCAATCTGTATATCTTCTTTGGAGAAATGTCTGTTTAGGTCTTCTGCCCATTTTTGGATTGGGTCGTTTGTTTTTTTGATATTGAGCTGCATGAGCTGCTTGTATATTTTGGAGATTAATCCTTTGTCCGTTGCTTCACTTGCAAATATTTTCTCCCACTCTGAGGGTTGTCTTTTCGTCTTGTTTATGGTTTCCTTTGCTGTGCAAAAGCTTTTAAGTTTCATTAGGTCCCATTTGTTTATTTTTGTTTTTATTTCCATTTCTCTGGGAGGTGGGCCAAAAAGGATCTTGCTGTGATTTATGTCATAGAGTGTTCTGCCTATGTTTTCCTCCAAGAGTTTTACAGTGTCTGGCCTTACATTTAGGTCTTCAATCCATTTTGAGTTTATTTTTGTGTATTGTGTTAGGAAGTGTTGTAATTTCATTCTTTTACATGTAGCTGTCCAGTTTTCCCAGCACCACTTATTGAAGAGGCTGTCTTTTCTCCATTGTATACTCTTGCCTCCTTTATCAAAGATAAGGTAAGCATATGTGCGGGTTTATCTCTAGGCTTTCTATCCTGTTCCATTGATCTATATTTCTGTTTTTGTGCCAGTACCATGCTGTCTTGATTACTGTAGCTTTGTAGTATAGTCTGAAGTCCGGGAGCCTGATTCTTTCATCTCCGTCTTTCTTTCTCAAGATTGTTTTGGCTTTTCGGGGTCTTTTATGTGAAACGCCGTTTTACGTTTCCTCCCCACTCTAAGCAAGTTTAGCCTTCTGCATTATTAGATTTTTTAAAGAAATTGTAGAGGAGGGTGTAAAAGAAGAAATGAGCAGCACTTTGCTCATTTTGAAAATTAAAATACAAACTTTTTTTTAATTTTTATTTTATATTGGAGTATAGTTGATTTACAATGTTGTATTAGTTTCAGGTGTACAGCAAAGTGATTCAGTTATGCATATATGTATATCCATTCTTTTTCATATTCTTTTCCCATGTAGGTTATTACAGACTATTAAGTTCCCTGTGCTATACAGTGGGTCCTTGTTGGTAATGTCCAAACCTTTTAAAGGAAATATCACTTAGTACCATTACTCCTACAGCAAAATACACAAAGAGATTCCTCCAGGTAAAACTACACATTTGATTTGTGGCGTGGAAAAGGACCCCATCTTTCACAAATTGGCTCTTAGGCCTTGTCAGGGAGGCAGCCAAAAGAAAACATTCATTTAATGGACGTGTGTATGTAATTCTTCCTTTTAAGTTGTCTTTAATATAATAGCCATGAGGACTAGCAAAATGGCCAAGTTAATGAATTACAAGATATTTCAGTCTTCGTAAACATTGTGAATAAAAGAGCGAAAAATGCTTCAATTCATTTTTTCCATTATCAGCTTTTTTTTGTCCTGCAGGATATCAGGGGGAGGTAATTCTCCTCGGAGCCCATCTGCTCCTGTCAGCAGTGGGAGAGGCCTGTCGTTTAATAGACTCACTCCTAGTTGTCCGCAGGTCAGAAGGTGTTTGCTTACGACTCAGAAGCTGCTGGATTAAATGAAGTCTTTAGCTGGGGAAGTATTTATGTGGAATCAAAAGGCACCCCGCGTTTTGAAGTCCCATTCTCAAGCCTCAGAGTGATGATAGCTCAGCTGTCTCTTGGCTTGAAAGGAAAGCAGAGCCATATTTTATTTTCCTTGTGGAGTCCCAGAGAAGACCAAGCAGGGAAGGTTCCCTTTGGGAATGCTTATTAACTGATCTCGTGCTGGCAATGGATCCGGGAGAGGCTGCGTAGAGATTGGGAATGAGTGGCCAGAAGCAGTTAGGGAATAGCACTCTTCAAATGGAAATGAGGTTTGAAAGGGAGCAAGGACATTTCCCAAGCAGACAGTGTCCATGGCAAAGATGAAGAACAGTTTTCAAGACTCTTAATTAAGCATTCCTTGGTTTTGCAAGGCAGGGCATGGCCCCAGCCCCTAGCCTTCCAAGGTGACTGACATTTTATCAGTGTCATTTTAAGGAAAGCACATCGACTTAAAAGGCTGATATAAAGGAAATAGCAACTCATCAGAGTTATGCATGAGTTCTTGTACAATGTGAGTGATTTAGTAAATATGTCCAATAAAAATGGAAATGAAATTCCATGCTGTGGTGCATCTGTTTTGTGTGATTTTTCATACTTTGTTGACATACTATCCAAGGCATATTTTTCTATATAATGCAAAACAGTGGAAATTATCTCATGTTATCATGGCTTTAAATTGTTGTTCTCTGATCATTCTATAAAATTGAAGCTGTATGTTCTTGTCTTCTGTTTGGCTGCCAGTTGCCGTGACCGTTCCAACTCCCCAAAGTACGCAGAGGGGGACGTGGAAATAGAAATGGGAAGGAAAACTCAATTTTGTCAGATTAGCAGTTGATTGATAGATAGATAGATAGATAGATAGATAGATAGATAGATAGATAGATGATAGATAGTGTGTTGTAATCTGGATTAAACTGAGGTTTTAGATTAGGGTTCCAATTTATGTGTATAGATAAGAAAAATCAGTTCCATCTGGTATTGTCTCATGGGCCCTCAAGTTATGAATTTTAATGTGAACTGTGAAAAAAATACGGAACTTGAGGTTCCCAAAGTAACCTGAAGCACGGTCACAATTCTGTGTCCTCTGCCCAGTCCTCCAATATAATGTTTGAATTATGTTATCCCTCCTAGAATATAAACATGGAGTTACAGAACGAACGTAAGGTAGGTTGCCTTACGTTTACTGTGCATTCACTTCTTTCATTCATTCCTTCACTCGGCAGTAGTTTGTGCCAGAAGCTGCTGGGCACCAGGGCTGTTAAAAATGGAAAGGACAGGCATAATCTTTACATCCGTGGGCTCCTTTTTGTCTGTGTGGCATTCTAAAGTACAGGACTTCCCATTTATATTTTTGCTACTTAAAAATGGCTTTCTCAAACTAGAGCAAGAGCTTATATCTGGAGAATAAGTATGTCAGTGCTGAAAACACTCCCACCCTCTGCCGTCAGTCATCTACACCTTAGTGCCTCTGCTTTTTTGGCAGTTTGAGATGTTGTGACATTGACACAGTGACCAGGATGCGAAGGGGGACAGTAAAGCACGAGCTTTCTGTCCCTTAGGCAAGTAACTGTCTCATGCTTGACTAGTGACACTGCGCAGTGGTGATGGACAGCCAGTGAATATGCGCTCTCGTGGAAATATATTCATCAGAAATCAGGCGACACATAGCTGTTGAGTCCTCTGTTGAACTGTGAAGTATATAATGTAATAGAATGTTTTTCCTCAACAAACTTTCTAAGGAAAAAAAAAAAAAGGGTAGTGGTTGGCTTCACAAAGAACTGTTTGGCCCTGTTTTAAGTCGAACGCTGTGTTAGGTACTGGGGTGCAGAGGGTGAAGACACATCCCACCCCGTGTCTGGTGAGAAGGAAAGGCCTGGAAGCTGATGAATTATTCAGTAGCAGCCAGCCTCACTTCCCGTGTAATAGGCACGCACCTTTTCAATTCAAAGACCTTTATTCAAAGGGCTTGGTCAAGTGGGTTTCTGGTCTAGATGTCTCTTTTACTATCTGTAGTCTAGGTGTCTTTTTTTATCTTAAATTAAGGAAATTGGTAGAAAAGTGAATTAATATTTCATTTAGTGCCTATTTCAGATATGACACTGCCCTTACCTTTACAGTAAGTTATCTCCCTATTGGAAGCGTTTAATTTTTTTATGCAGCAGAAAGAGTTTGTGATTCGAGTGAATGAGCCCCAATTATCCCTGTCACCTTGTTGGATAATTTGGAAAGAGTCTTTTAGCTGTTAGCAGGCTATTAGCATAACAGACATTAAAATGATTAAAATATCGGTGATTACTTCAATCCCTAGGGCTACGAGGGCTCTTTGACAAAGTGCATAATATAAAAGAAGCAGGTAGTTCGTTTGAGGGGATCTATCTGCCTTTGTTTCCAAAGACCCCTTCAGGTCCTAGTGGAAACGGACAGGATGTGGGCCTCATTAACTGTTCTTTGGTAGTTTCCTAAGGAGATGGGCATGTGTTTTGGAAAGAGTACCGAGCTAGGAGTCAGCTTCCCGGTTCCAGGGTAAAAGCTGTCTCACCTTTCCAAAGTCTCTGAGCCTTCTGAAAATTGGACACGTCCTTTGTACTGCCTCAGACATTTTTGTGAAATTGAAATGGTGTAGTGTAGGTGGAAACCTGTAAAGTGTCATACAAGGGAAGTGTGGGTTAGAAGTAACGGATAACATCGCAATATGTTGGAAGACGTCATCACTAGATTAGTGGGTTCAGGTGAAGGTTCGCTGTGATGCCACCAAACAAAGTGAAACCAACAGGCAATTTCAGAGTAAATGCAAGTTGTAATTACATGATTAAGCTGTGCTGTGGGCCCATGGTTTACCCACTCGACGTCCTGCTAATTTATTCAACTTTTTTGAACAGAAAGAATACGTCTCGTTCCTTTAAACTTTCTCAGTTCTCTAGGTTTGGGGATTTTTTGTTGTTGTTGTTATTGTTGTTGTTACTCTTCAAAAGTATTTATCCCTATTTATTATCCCTAGGACATTTCCCCTTTCTTCGTTTTTGAAAGTCACGGGTCCTACTTTGATATAAGATGAAAGAAGAAAGTAACAGGATGATGCTTTGTTCTACAGGTGAATGTACACGAAGGGAATTTTACAGCTCTAAACTTTTCTGCACTTCCGATTGTTACATCAAGTTAAACTTTACAATTCTAGAATTCTATAAATATATATTATCTAGAAAGAACTTTCAGGAAAGTGTATGGGCCTTTTGCTGTTTTATATTGACTGTCTCTATAGAAGCAAAAATTAATAGTATCCGTTTGAAACTAACTTCTTTCCTTGAAGCTGTTGCTTTAGGAAGCTTGCATACTTCGTATAATTTAATCTCGACACACCCTCTGCTGTCACTATTCCGCTTGCAGGAGGAGAAACGTGGGTCCAAAGAGATTGTCCCATTTCTGAGCTACACATTGACAGGTCTGGGTTTTGAGCCCAGGGCATAGACTTCTCTCTTCAGTGGAGAACAGTTTGATTGCTATAGAGAGTTCCTGCTGGGAGTGAATAGAGAACACTCTGCAGCTTGGCTGGGCTCAGACAGTGATGGTCCTGATGGTCAGGCTGCTGAGGTTGAATGGCTCCTTTAAAGAACTGAGTCCGCAACCTGGCCAGCAGTGATTCTGCTTCAAGAGCCCATTTATTGATGCTGAATGGAGGGTGCTTCTGGGAAACTGGAGGTGTCATTTGAAAGGAATGATGCCATCTTGGGGACCTTTGCTGGTGTCTCTGAAGTTGTGCGTCTGTAGCTACAGTGCTGGGCAGTGAGCGTGGGTGCCTGTTAGCTGTGAATAGAGAGGACACCACCTTTGCGCTGGCCGTGCCCAGAAGCTGGGATGTGGAAGCAGCCACAGACTCGAAATCTACAGGTGGGAAACCCTGGTCTCGGGAGCTTCCGGAAGCAGAGGAGAACACAGATGCGTGTGGATGTGAGGAAGTCACTGAGTGTCTCTCGTACAGGAATAAGCCATCCTGCGGAGCCCACAGTGCCAGGTTTAGAAGGACAACGGGATTGTTTGTCAGATCAAAGCAGTCAAACGTAAGATCCTCTGAGGGCTGCAACTCACGGAACCACTTGTTATTCTTACAGTTTTGTAGTGTCACATTTTTAACCGGCACGTTTTTTATGATGTTCTTGGTCTCCAGAATGTTTTCCCTTCCAGGATAGACGACTGAGAGAGATTATTAGCTTCAGAAAAGTTACTGGCTAGACAAGCAATGTTAAAAATTACGTTTATTTTGATCCCCGAAGCTGAGTTTGTATTGATCTCTACCTAGCATGGTAATCTGGAGCGTAAGTAGATGATGTTTGTTATTGAGCAAAGAGGAAGTCGTGTCACTGCCCACACGTTAGTGATCCCCCAGCCTTAGCTAAGTCTTTGAGTGCCTCCTTTTGGCAAGAACACCATAAAAACGGTGCCAGAGGCTAGAAATGCCACTCACATCCATTGACTCGATTTGGTATGTTGAAAGGAGATGGAGCACGTTTATCAGTGAGGTCTGGATTTCTACACGAATGCGGGAAAGCAAAAGACCTAAGTCTTTTCTTCAAAAAATGGTTCAGTTGCACACAAGATTAGCAGCTCACTCGTTCGGGAATGACTTCTTGTGCTGGGTCTTCTTTGCACCTGGTCAGTTTGGGTTTGAATTGGCCTTTACTTCCCAGAAATGTGTGCCGTGTGCCCTTCACAGAAGTGCCAGGTTGGATACTCAGATGAGCTGAGATCTTGCCTGGCGTCCTGTGCTCCGGCCCCCCAAGGGGGAGAGAGAAGAGTGCTCACGGGCAGGTGCAGTTCCTGGCCCCTGCTGCAGCGTGAGCGCCTCTGCAGACTGATTTGTAATTCTTATTCTACACCTCTTCCCATTTCCCTAAAAATTAGTTGAATTTCCATATGTCTCCTTCAAGGACTTCCTCATACTTCTGGAGCAGAGCTGAGTTTGACTAGGTTTGATGATATGTTATAATTAGTGGTGTTTATTGGATGTCTTGGTCATAGAAGTAAACAAAGCAAAAATCTCTTTTGTAAGAGTAGTTACTGTAAAAGTGTCATAACAGAATTAATTTTGAATTTAAAATAAAGATATTCTATAAGCTGATTTTTATTAGGGCAAACGAATGCCCATGTTTAGTATTAAAAGATCATTTACATATGACCTTGTGCAAGAGGTTGGAAATGAAATATTCACCCCTGATTCTCTCTTCAACCTAATGCATGGCACAAGTTTTTGTCAGCAGTCTCTAAAATATTAGTCATGATTATGCATTTATATAACATTTTTTTCATCCGAGATTGAAGCTAAATTACAGCATCTTACTGAAGACTACAATCTATGAGCATGAATTAAAGACACCGTACTACCCAGCCATCTGTCTTCTCTTTTCTCATTCTTTCTTTTAATTTTTTTTATTTTTTAAGTTTTTAAATAAATTTATTTGTTTTAGTTATTTTTATTTTTGGCCGCGTTGGGTCTTCGTTCCTACGCGGGGGCTACTTTTGTGGTGTGTGGGCTTCTCATTGCAGTGGCTTCTCTTATTGCAGAGCACGGGCTCTAGGCGTGTGGTGTGTGGTGTGTGGGCTTCTCATTGCGGTGGCTTCTCTTATTGCAGAGCACGGGCTCTAGGCGTGCGGGCGTCAGTAGTTGTGGCTCGCGGGCTCTAGAGCGCAGGCACAGTAGTTGTGGCACACGGGCCCAGTTGCTCCGCAGCATGTGGGATCTTCCCAGACCAGGGCTCGAACCCCTGTCCCCTGCGTTGGCAGGCAGATTCTTAACCACTGCGCCACCAGGGAAACCCCTCATTCTTTCTTTTTAAACCAAACCCAATCAACTGGGAACCCAAACAAACACTGGAAATGCAAGGTGCCCTTTAGTCCCTAGGATTCACGGTTCACGTGCCTTTCATTCAAAACATAACTCCGGGACCTGTCACTTTGGTTGGTCTCTGTTAGAGATTCCTTGACTTGGACGATTCAGACAGCTTCAGCCTTTGAGACACCGAAGCCTGAGGTTCACCTGAACATCCAGTGACTTGCTTACAACATCGGTTCCGGGGGATTACAAGAGTCGGTTTTCTTGACGTTTTGATGTATACTAATATCCCACCTTTATGATGTCTGATTACGTCATTGGCCATATGCATGAGTCAGTAGTCCCAGGGGATGTGGTATCTAGTTAAATAGAAAAACACTTGGAAACAATATAAGTCCGTGAGCAAAAAATTGTAGCGTCTTGGCATTTTATTTAAAAAAATGCAATCCAATGTAAATCTCGACTTATTAAATTTGACCAGTAACTTAGCACATTCAGTAAATCAAGAGTAATTTAAACTTGCTTAGATAAAGAGAGGTGAATTTTGCTTTGGGGGAAGGAGAGTTAAAATAAAAGATAGGAAGTCAAGTTTACTGGTAAAGAGATAATCCCTGCCCCATTCTGTGTAACAGGCATACGTATCTCCTTAGGATGCTTTATTCAGTTCATTTCTTCTATTCTCAAAGGGTGGCACCACCATCCATTTGGTTTCCCAAGTCAAAAAGCAGAGCATTGTTTTTGGTTTCTATCCCTTCTCTCTGTCCCAAGCTCCAAGTACTGTTGATTTGACAGGTGAGAACTTTTCACCCAGCATTGCTGTTGAGAAGAATGGACCATTCAGTGACCCAGGCCTTTGTGTGGGCCCTGCACCTGACACTTAGGGTCTCTGCTTTAACCCAGGACTCTGAATTCCACAATAATACGTCTTGATACGGACCTTTTTTTCATTCATTCTACTAGAGACCGTCAAATCTGGTTTTACCTATCTTCTATTTCTGGAAATTTTCTTGTATTATTTCTTAATCATTTCTTCCCACTATTTTCTCTCTCTTCTCTTTCTCTGTTAGGTGGATGTTAGACTTCTGGGATTGAACTTGAATTTTCTTGCATTTGCTCTCCTGTAACGTTTTGGGAGAGTTCCTCAGTTTACCTTCCACCTGTCTTAACTGGATTTTTTATTTTGAATTTTAGCCATCCTCTTTTTAAATTTCAAAAGTTCCTTCTCTTTCTCTGAGGGTGGTGAGCCTCATGGCAGGGTGATCAGGTGGCATACACCTGCTTGTCTTTACTCTGGAGAAAGATCCCTGTTCTTTGAGGCGTGACCCTGAAGCTGGGTTTGGAGGAAGGAGGAGCAACTCGGGGTCTCGTTTCTAGTGAACCTTTTACTTCACCTTTTGTTTTCAGCTGTTCTCTTCTGGGTACCTCGTGACCTTGAGTCCCTCCTTTCAGGATGGGATCTCGAGACCGTTGCTCCTGCCCTCTAGAGGCGGGGGTGGGTATTGCCAGACGGGGCCCAGTGCTGCCTGGACCCCAGGGTCACACTTTTCTCTGCTCACTCCTTCCCTTCCCCTTCCGCTCTCTGTGGCATCTCTGTTCCTACACCTGTTCAAGTGTGCAAGGGGATGGTCGTGTTTCTCTTTGTCTTTCCCTCTGCACACGCTTGGGTTTGCCTTTCTCTGCTCCACCATTGACGTTCTCCCATTTGCCTTCCATCTTTTTTCTTTCTTTTTTAAATTCATCATATTTATTAAAATCTAATTAACACCATAGCATTTACCCATTTTTAGAATATTTTCAGAGTTGTGCAACCATCACCCCATTCCAATTTTAGAAAATCCTAATCATCTGAAAAAGAAACCTTGTTCTGATTTAGAGACACTCTCTATTCCCATCCCCAATCCTAGGTGACAGCTTATCTACTGTCCTTCTCTATAGATTTTCCAGTCTTGATATTGCCTTCCATCTTTATATACTGTGTTTTGGTGTCTCCAAGTTTTGTTGATGGTCCACTTTGTTTTTGTTTTTTGTTCTCTTTGTTCTTTTGTAATGATTCTGAAAAGTTTTACTCCACCATCTTGAGGATGGAAGTCTCCTGTTTAAAGAGCGATACCTTATTGCCCTAATCGATTTCTTAGAGTGAATATGAGAAAGTTTTTCTGCTGACTCCGGAACGTCTAGGGAGAGGCATGGCTTCATTCATGTGGTAACTTGGGATAATTTACCTTGACACTCAAATTTGAGACTTACCGAGTCTCCCTGTGTCCTGGCCAAACAGCACCAATTGGCTTTGCAGGTCCCTTTGGTCAAGTCAGTAGTACTATGTGCACGGTGTAACTTGAGGGATGCCTGAGATCACATTTTTCAGGCTAAAGGGTCTTACATCCCTGACTGATCATTTGAGCCCGCAGGAGATGAGCTTGTGAGAACCCGTGGGAGTGGCCGTGTAACTAAGACCACACGTGACTTTGACAGGATGGACACTCAGGCTTTTCCCTTGACTGTGACAGCTTTTGCTAAGTTTGTTTTTCACTTTTCTCAGACTTGGTATAACATGTGACTCTGATTCCCGATGATATAACTGTACTTTCAAATATCCGTTCAGATTATATATGAGGCGTTTTTAATCGATGAAAGTTTATTTATCACCCATGTTCAATGCAGATGATTCAGTGTATGCAAAGTGGTTAAAGGTATATGGCAGTCTGTCCACGAAGTTTGCAGACTACCTGGAGAGACAGAGCCTATGAATGAAACACCTGACAGGTGTATCTGTAGGCTAATCAGAGCCACAGGCGTGAGACTGGCTCCTCCTGACCCGTGCTGGCGGATGAACAGACAAGGCCACCGTCGCCAGGGCTGCTCCTGAGGGTGATGGCTCTCGTCGCTGTCTGTGCGCCCCCAGAAGCACGTGCGCGGTTGCGAGTGACGGTGCTGAGGGCTCAGCGCTGGGCACCCCCCGACCATCTCTTCTTGGCTCCACAGAGGGTGTTCGGAGCTCTGCCGGATCCCCATGGTGGAGTACAAGCTCGACAGCGAGGGCACCCCCTGTGAGTACAAGACCCCCTTCCGGAGGAACACCACGTGGCACCGAGTGCCCACGCCCGCCCTGCAGCCCCTGCCCAGGGCCTCCCCGGTGCCCGGCACGCCTGACAGGCTGCAGTGCCAGCCGCTGCTCCCACGCAGCACCTCCTTTGACCGGAAGCTGCCCGACGGCACCAGGTAAGGCTGGTACCGTTTCCTCAAGGGCAGCCCTTGGGAAGCTCTTGCAGCTAGAACTTCAGAGGGTCAGGGGGACTTTTTTGTGGCTTAATCATTTCTGAGTTAGCTTGTTCTGACCAAGTGGGCAGGAAGGGTGGCCGGGCGGGCCCCAGATGCTGGGGTGCTTGGGGTCCTGGCCCAGCGATTATGCTGATGGCATGCAGGTCCTCCCCACGGACGCTGCCCCCCAGGGCCACGGCCATCCCTCTCCACCGCGATCCTCCTGTCAACTCGCTCTCCAAACCATCTCGGGAAAGATATCTGAGAAACCATTTTGCAGGAGCCTCTAGATAAATATGAAGGGTATGAGTATAAAGAAAACAAAGCTGCAAAATCAGTGATGAAATCCCATCACCCTCGTGGGCGTAGTATTTTCAGAGGTCCTGGGATCATTAGCATCTCTTTGTTTTTCTCTCCCATTTTAAGCAAAGGGAGTTGAGTTTTAAATTAAGTTTTTCCCTGAGAGAATGCACTCGTTTAAAAGTTAAATCCAACAGCATTAGAAGCTGGTGAGAATTTCGGGGTTTACGTAATTCGCAAAGGTAGTTTTAAGTGAACAACGTAGTAAATTTGTTTTGTTGTGGTTGTTGATTCCTACTCCTTTTGTTTTAACTTTCGCATAACTTACGGGCCATGGAGACACCATGAGTTTCCTCCAAATGTCTTGTCAGGCTCTCGTCTAATAGAGCGTATGCTGTAAGCAGACGCTGGGCCAGGCTGTTTGCTTGGCGGGTCATCACCTTGGCCTGTTACTCAGCCTCTCCCAGTCTCCAGTTTCCTCGTCTGAAATATCAATTTAGCAATAATAGAGACCTCCACCGGGCATTAGGACGATTGAGTCGATCAAGAGAGGTAAACTGCTTAGAACCATTCCTGGCACGTAGGAAGCCTATATAGGTATTAATAATCATTGCTAAGATGAAAACATGTGGTCTTCCTCTGCTTCCTCCATTCTACGAAAGAGTGCAGGAACGGTGTTACTTTAACTTGACACTAAGTCATCTGGGCTCTCGCTCTCCCTTCTCAAAGGTCTGCTGAGTTGATAAACTTCCCATATTCAGAGAAATGCACATAGTACATAGCCCAGGTGGAAAGGGTGACATCTGGAAGGGAAGGGGTCTGCAGAACGTCCCTTATTAACATAGAATTTAGTAAATTATAAGGAAGGGTTCTAATAACAACAGGGAAAGTTGGCGAGCACATCTTCATCAAGTGCATTCTCACGAGTATCATTCATTTTTGTGTGTCTGAAATAAATAGGATGGCATTCAATCGATGCGTGGAAATAAATGGCTTTGCCAAATTTAGGGTTTTCTCTCTGTATGGATTTTAAATATAGAACCACAACGTGCCTTGCATTAAGTTTCACAGACCAAGCAGTAGTGATGTTTTCATAGTTCTGTGTTCTTAGGGGTTCCGCGTGTTTCACTGGCGTCATTAGCTGTGCTTTAAATCTTTAGATGGCGAAGCCTTGTTTCTGCCACATCTCTTTCTTATAATAAATTACCAACCGTAAACCACCTGAAATCTCATGGCATCACCAGTTCTTAGTGTATTTGTCCACGATTGCGATGCCTGTTTCTCCTTTTCTTCATTACTGAAAAATGAATTCATTTGTAAAACAAAACAAGCCAGGTCAGGATGTTGGCAGCCCACAGACCCCTCAGGGCCCGGTTACTGATTCTAGTCAACCTTTCAGAAGTTCACCCAGCAACCAGTCCTCCTCCAGCGATCCCGGACCCGGCGGGAGCGGACCCTGGAGACCGCAAGTTGGATACGACGGGTACCGCTCATTTTCACCTTCCTGCGGGCCCCTTGGGGGGGACTTGTTTGCGGGGCGCATTCAGAAGCGCTTACTGTGCACGAGGCCACTGGGGGACAGAGAAATGAGGACAGGCCTTTGATAGGATGAGTGTATCCAGGCTGGATAGCTGATCATTTCTATGGAGGTGGCACTCATTTGTCTGTATTCTGAGCTTGTCTGATTTTTTTTTTTTTTTAATAAGGGAGAGTCTTTCTGAACATGTGAAAATTAAGCATTTGGAGACCCTGTGGGCGATGGCCCTTGGGAGTTTCCCTTCACTTGAACTGCTGACGAGGAATAAATTCACAGCCTCTCTTGAAAGTGTTTTCTCTCCCAAACCCAGCCCAGAATCAGACAAGGCAGATTTAGCAGGTCCCTTGTAGTGTGTGAGCAGCATCTAGGACCCTGAGGGCGCCTGTGAACAGGGCACAGAATTGACTGATACAGTCACTGATACAGGGGAAACAGCAGGGGCGGGTGTGCTTTCCCGTGGAGATGCGGGCCTGGCTCACGGCAGCAGTGTTTCTGTGTGCTGCTGGGACCCAGTGTTGTCTCTGCTGCTCAAAGTTGCTGGCTGCACTGATTAGACAAGAGAATCGCCAGGTCAGCCGGGGAGGCTTTCACCGCACCAGAGAACCTTCTATTACTGTTCTCGCACATGCC